>NW_017728980.1:15269856-15311869 GCF_001723915.1 Gavialis gangeticus
GGACCCTTGGGGCACCTCGGTGCCAGGGCGCTGCCCGGGGAGAGGACTGACGGGGCGGCGGGCAGCGGGGCGATGTCTAGGGAAGGCAGTGGAGGCGCTGACTGTGCGGCCCTTTTCCGAGGGGAAGGGTCCCGGGAGCCCTGGGGACGCGCGGCCCCGTCGCTCGCGCGGGGCGGAGGGGAGGTGCGCAGCCCTGCCGGCCGGGTGGCTCGGGAATGGCCCGCGGTAGCACCCGTGACCCCGCGGAGCGCCCCGAGGGCCGGGAGCCACGCGGGCAGACGGGGCAGGTCTGTCTCGGCGATCTGCGAGGTCCCTTTCGCCGCTAGAAACCTACGGCCAGGTAGAGAAAAGCGCCTCAGCCGGGCCCTCGCGCCAGCAGCATAAGGCGCTCTCGCCAGAGGCAGCCCAGCCTCGGCCGTGCAGGGGGCGAGGCGGTGACAGGCCTGTGCCTTGCGTGGAGGCTGGGTGCGGTGGCAGCGCGCGCGGGTGGCAGCGTCGGTCACAAGAGCTCTCGGGAGCCGTGTCCTGGCTGCTGCAGCACCTACGTCTGTTGCTGGTACGCAGCTGTGGCGCCCCGTCGAGTGGAAAGCCTGATGCTTTGGCGCTCAGGTTCACAAAGCTGACTCCCACAAAGGCTCTGCTTTGCAGGAACGGTCTCTCTTTTTCTTCTTTACAGAATCCAGCGTGCATTTGCCCCACTTGCAATTGTGGGTGAACCCCCATCTTGGTTGCATCCTGAAGGCTTCCTCCCCAAAGGATACTCCTAGAAAAGCAGGGATCTCAGTGGTAGCAGCTGTTGCCCCCACGACTTACGCTGCAGCAAAACGGGTATCTCCTGCATCCAAAGCTGGTCATGAAGAACACCCAGTAAAGCCAGTGCTCCCAGTCCCTGCTATCAGGCAGACTTCCCTAACAGCAGAGAGAGTTTTCCTGGAGGCTAGTGCATGTGCTGACCCCTATCAAAAGCCAGATGGGGGTGTTTCTGAGGGGGACGTGCAAAGGTGCTCCAGAAAAACAAAGGTATAGTACGTGGGTTTTGTGCACACGGTGAATTTCCAGGTCTGCGAACCGACTGCGTTTTGTGGACTAGCGCATGAGATTCTGCTGTTGCAGCTGGCAGGAGTTCTTGGTAACATTACTATGCAGGTGGGAGGGCATGAGGAGCGGTAGTAGTAGCAGCTCCCGCAATAAGATTCTCTTGCTTAGCCGCTCCAAGGAGGGCTGTGGAGGTTCTTATCTTGTGTGTGTGACCAGAGTCACTTATATGTGCAGCCTCAGAAAGTCCCGTTGCTGTCCCGTGAGGGTAAAGGGAGGGCCACTTAGTTCTTTGTAACCTGAGTTTCCAAAACATGTTGGAGCACAGGGCAGAGGACAGGAGCTCTCTGCTGTGGTGCCAAAGTACAAGTAAAGAGGCAACGAGGTTTAAACACAAGACCTTGTAGCCAAACATCCAGCCAGCCTTCTACATGGGCTTCTGGGAGCATGCCTGAAATTACGCCGAGCACCTCATTCAGGCATGGGACGTGCTATGGTAGATTCATCCTGTGCTGACTTTAGTTTGATGCTCTTAGCAGCAGTCGATGAGTTTCTGACCCTCCCCTTGTTCCCCCTCAAGAAACTGGGCTAGGCTGTTTTGGAGACTAGCAAAATATCTCTCTGACCTTTATGGGAATTTTTGCATGCCAAGTACAGGAATGGATTACATCTAGTTTAAGGGTACCAGCTTGTATTAAAATGTTGGATACAGATCAGAGTTCTATGGTTGTTAAAATGTGGGAAAACCAGAAGATGGATAGGCTCTCCATATCATTGGCATTCAGCAGGGAGAGGGTGGCTGACCAGAAGACTGGAGATTCTGGTGTTTTAATCCAAGCTGAGGAGCTGCCCATATCTCTGATCTCTACTATCTTCTCTAGGGATCCGCATGGATTTAAATGATGTAGAAGCTAAGGGAAGGAAAGAACAGGAACTCAAGGGACACACGAAAGCCATGTCTCTCTCCACCTTTCTGCCGCAGGGTGAGAAAATAGCTATGCGTTTATGATTTCCTGCCAGTTGCAAAAGAATTTGCCCCTTCAATAGGCAAAACGCCAGTACTGGCACTTTGTGCACAGAGCACTGCTGCTAGCTTCTCTCCCTCACTGCAGTCTGGGTATAACCATCAGGCTCTTGCTGGATCTAGCGTGTGTCCTGGAGTGGGTGCCATGTGCGGCACGTGTCGTGAAGTGGGTGGTCTGTGACCTTGCCACAGCCAGTGCCCACTCTGGTCACCCCTTGTCTGCCTGTTCTGAATCCAGTGTGGAGCAGATGCATGCTGGAGCAGGCACCACGTGCAGCATGGTCCTGGAGCAGCCGGAGGAGGCGCTGCATGCATTGCACAGGGCCATCCAGCCCACCCTGCACGCTGCCTGTGGCTCTGCTTGATGGGGCTCTCCAGGCCATACTGCTGACACCCTGGTTTCGTTCACAAGTGTCTGATTGCTGCAGTTGAGCTTACTGTACATCTGAAAAATACCTCTCTGCATGATGCAAGGGCTGCCTGTCATGTGGTGCTGCAGACTCTGCCAAAAGGAAAGCTCTCCTTTGGGATATGGCTGATGTGTTCCACATCTCCTGACACTTACGCGACCAAAGGATATCCAATACCAGGTTCCCTCTTTAACTTAAATCTGTTTATAAAAGGTAAAGTAGCCTCTTTCTGCAGCACCATTTCTTTCATCCCAACTAACTGTTATCTTAGGTCACACTTCCAGGGCTAATAGTGCATTCCAGATGATAATGTTAGATGAGAATAGAAGGCTATGTTGATAAACACATCAGTAGGTGTTAAATGGTTTCAATGGCTTATTCACCTACCTTATCCATTTATTGAAACAAATTTATAAAGGGGACCCTGATAAATAATGTGACCAGTTCCTGTGAATAGATGCTGTCTGATTATTAAAAACTGCTTTTATAGGTGCGAGTGTGCCTTTCAAACCTGCACTGTGAGCTGTTGCCTTATTTCTCCCAAGTATTCATTAGGCCCTAGCCATGAACAGCACTCTTAAGGCTGTTAAGTAAAGTCCTTTCTTCCTTAATTCCTGCTGTTTTCAGATTTGTGTAATATTGCTTTTCTGGACCCCCAGCTGAAACAAGATCTACATTTCCTGGCAGGGAAGCAGGTGGGGTGGTACAAGTTGTTTCAGTGTTAATACACTGAAGAAGCAAAAAATCAGTAACTCAGCTTTATTTTCTTAGGTTGCCTTTAGGAGTCTCTCTTAGCTCTAGTTCAAGAGAGACAGCAAGGGAGAGTAGCACCATACATTAGTCAGTGTGCAAGCCCAAAACACAAGGACATTAGGCGCATGGCAGCTAGATCCTTACTGAGTCTTGCACTGTAAGTGTCTGAACGTGAATTCCTGAACTTTGCTCCAGACACCGCCTCTTGCTCAGTGTGCTCAGCTCGTAGCCATTTTACCTTGACAGTGTGTTACAGAACACAAGGCACAAAACGGAAATAAAAACGTGAGCAATAGATTCTTGCTATCATCCCCCGTTCCTGTACAGAGGGCCCCTTCCCACAAAGAGAGAGGGTTGTATAGAAAAGGTGAGAAATTGCAGTTGGATTGAATGCCCTGAGATTCCAACACGATAGGCAGCTTAGCACTGTTCTCCCTTCAAAGAAAAAACTGCTTATCTAGTGGCAAATATTGATCATTGGAATAATGTCCACCTGCTGATGGGAAAAGGATGGAAATCCGGTGCTGGCTTTCCTGCTGTCCCAGGCTTTCCATTGAAAACATTGTCACATGCATCCAGGCTTTTTGTCTCTGTAGCTGGGAGTCACTTGCTTAGGGCAAGCTGTTGAGGACTTGCAGAGCCCGGCTTTGGCCGCTATGGAAATAGGGGAAAGCCAGATGCGTCCCTTGCAGGTTGGGGGGTGAAGTCACTAGAGTTTCCGTTCACAGTTAGCCCACCCTTCTACAGCTGCTTAGAAGTTGACTGTAGTAGCACTTGGGGAAATAGGCCTGGTTGAGAACTGTGTGATCCGTGATCCATGTCTCGGTGGTAGCCGACCAGTAGGGATCATAGACAGAACAGAGATCTCATCAACTCTGCAGAGAGTGAGAATGGGGAGAAAGTTGATGGCTAAAGTCTAAGGCCACAACCAATGCCCTGGTCACTGACTGCATCATTAAAAATCACTGTTCTACTCTTGCTGCCCATCAGGATCCTGCTCTCAAGATCACTCTGCCACCAGCAAAAGCTTGTTCTAGCGATGTGAATGCTGCTTACATTTCTCTGTGGGAGTTTTCTGTCGCTCGGTGTAAAAGAGGACAGGTCTTAGGCAGCCTGGGTTAACTTTCATGTAGATTAATTTTTTCACCCCTGCCCCAGCCAAATGTATCCTCTTCTGGTGGTGCCCTGGCACAGGTTCAGTTCAAGTGCTATGGGATCCAATCCCGATCCCAGCAGTAGTGCCTCCTGCTATGCCACACGTGCATGAATCTGGGATCAGATCCTGCGTGCGCCCTTTCTGCTTGCTGGCGCAGGGGAAGCTGGGGGTCCTAATTCAAAGCCAGGTGCCTGCAGCCCAGTGTGACCCAGGACTGCCCTGGGGCAGCTGA
Source organism: Gavialis gangeticus (assembly GCF_001723915.1). Classification (NCBI taxonomy): domain Eukaryota; kingdom Metazoa; phylum Chordata; order Crocodylia; family Gavialidae; genus Gavialis; species Gavialis gangeticus. The sequence goes on from NW_017728980.1 coordinate 15,274,467, forward strand.
CTGGCCTCAGTCTCAGACAGTCCCAGATTTGTTTACCTGGGGTTGTTCAAGCTGACAATCGGCTGTTTGTCAGCCCCAGCAGTGTAAGTCCTTCAGCTCCCCCTGCCGGGAGCCTCTCATCCTGCGCACCCTGCAGCCCTGCCAGCACCGCTGTGTGCAGGATTTAATATCCAGGTGAGGAAAGCCCTCTGACTGTAGATAGACTAAAGGGCCTGAGTCTATTCAGCCTCCACAGGAAAAGACTGAGAGGGGATCTGGTGGCCATTTATAAACTCACCAGGGGGGACCAGCGGAAAATAGGTGAGGCTCTGTTTCCCCCAGGCGCCACCTGGGATAACAATGAATAATGGCCACAAATTGATTGAGAGTAGGTTCAGGCTTGATATCAGGAGACATTACTTTACAGTTAGGGCTGCCAGGCTCTGGAATGGGCTCCTGAGGGAGGTGGTTCTCTCCCCTACCTCAGGGGTCTTCAGGAGGAGGTTGGATAGATATCTGGCTGGGGTATTATGATCCCAGCACTCGTTCCTGCCCAGGACAGAGGGTCGGACTTGATGATGATCTGTTCAGGTCCCTTCCAACCCTAGAAACTATGATTTGCCGCCCCTCTTCCCCACGAGGTATCTCCGGGCTGAGTTGGAAAACCAGGCCTGCCCTGGCGGCGGTACCTACAATGAGCTTGTTGGGTATCAGCTCCAGGGAGCCCGGTGTGCAAACATGCCGCTTGTTCAATTTCTAGCGCCACACAAATCGGCCATAAAAGTGTTCTGTAGGTAACATTTTTATAGCTGGCTTAATATTTCATGGTGCCTTAAATTGGGTGTATACGTAACAGCTTTGCTGTGTGTGCTGTGATTAGTGCATTGATTGTGGCATAAATGTAAGGTGTAGAGGGGCCCTAGCGTGCCTCCAAACTCTTAATGGTGGAGCAGAGCACAGTGAAATGGTGTGTAAGAGGTTTCTGGTGCCTTGTCAAGTGCTGGGGGTAGGAAGACGGTTCAGACAAGGGGGAGCACGAGTGGCTCATCTATTCAAAGGGAGGATGGTTCCACGCAGCAGCCCCTCTCCTGGCTTCGGTTAAAGCTTGTCTTTGTCAGCCATTCAGCCTAGCCTGCTCTCTGCTCCTTCCCTAGGGCCCTCCACACGCAGATGTGGCCCAGTTGCAGCTCCCTCACAACAGTCTCCAGAGACTGCTGCTCTTGCCTGGACCGCTCGGACAAGAATTGCTCCCTTTGGACTGTACCTGGTTCGTTCATGCTTTGGTGCACCAAGTCGAGAGCCTCCGTGGGTAGAGCCTGCATCTCTTCCTCAAACTTCCTGCGTCCGTCTGCGGTCAGCTTCCACAGGCGTGCCTTGCGGTTCCCCTCTGTGCACACAAAGCGGGTGGTTTTCTCGAAACTGCTGCTGAAGCACAGGTTGTGTCGAATAGTGTTTTTCCAGCCATCTGGGGCTGTCTGGAAGAATGGGAAGTGATGCCTGCAGGGAGAGGAGAAGGGCACAGGGCTGAGCTCAGATGCTGGCTAAACTGACTGCTCTAGTAGGAGGTTGAGCATTCTTACCTCCACCACAATGCAGAAATGGCCAGGTGTCATGTGGGTATAAAAAAAAAAATGGGAGAGGTTCTTGCCTGATCCCTGTGTAATTAGGCTGTGCCCTGAAGCAGGAGGTTCAGCTGGATCAGTGAAAAAGCAATATTCATTCTTTCCAGGGGGCAGTACCAAAATGCCAGCTCTGGACATACCTGAGCTTGGGCATTTAATTGACAAGTCCTTGCATCCTCACTCTCTAGTGGGAGCAGAGAGGAAATCACACAGCGAGCCACGGGGCAGAGCTGAGAACAGACCCCAGAAGTCCTGACCTCGTTCAGGTTCTGACCTTGAGGTCCTGCTCCTTCCCCAGTAACAGGCAGGATGGTTTTGTAACCCTGCCCCTGAACACCCCACCTCCACATCCCAGCACTGGAGAAGTTGGGAGGGCGGCAGGTACCGTGTGAATTGGTAGATCTGCTGCACAGTCAGGCTGCCCTCTGCACTGTTGTACAGGGCCAGGGTGATGAGGATGCAGTAATTAAGGGGGGGGCGAGGCCAGATCTCCTTGGTTTTGGCCTTCGCCTGCAGGGTGTACTTGAGCTTCCTGCTCTGAGACCTGGAGACCTTTGCTTTCCAGGGTGCCAGGTTCGCCTTGAATTTGGGAGCTTCCACCATCTTCTGAGAGAGTTGGATGTCTACAGATGCAGCATCTTCATCCTCAGTAAACTTGGGGAAGAAGAAGAGCAGAAGGGGTGATGAGGAGATATTGGCATTGGGTGGGTAGGGTCAGGAGGGTGAGCAGAGAGCTGCATCGATGGCCTGTATGTAACAAATTGGGCAGATCTTTGTTCAGTTCCCAGTGGATGAATTTGCAGCACAAAGGGGGCCCCTTATTGGCAGCTCCAGCCAAGAGGCTAAATACAGAATGGGCAAATGAGCCTTCTCCCATGTCAGGGCTCAAGCGCCGCTTGCTGTGCCCCTGCCGTACGGCATGGGACGATGCCAGTCTCCATTCCAGCACCAGACACCACTCATAAATTCAACCTGTTCATCCCGGCAGAGTGCGTTCTCTGCACCCTGCTGGCATGGACAGGTATGCTCACACAGCGGAGCAAGAGGCAGCTCAGTGCCGCTGCTGGATGCATCGTACGCATACCAGCAAATATAGAGCACGTAGATTTACAACAGTATCTGGGCAGCTCCCTTTTGCCACATACCTTCTCTGCCTCACTGGCTGATGACAGCAGATCCTCCTCTGAGCAGTCAAGGTTGGAGTAATCCAAGGAAGGGCTTGGAGATGGAAGGCTTATGGCGGCAGCAGCTGTTGAGGACAAGAGACTCCTACCTTCCGTCGCATCTGTGCCCACATGCCTTGCAGTGGGGCAGGCCGCATTAGGGTTCACCCACATCCACAGATGAGGCTGCACATTTGATTCTGCAGAGAAAAAAGAAGCCAAATAACTTGGGAGCACCAGCAAAGGCCTCAACAGCAGACAGGACTCCTGCCTCCCAGGAGCAGGGCTGGGACCCTGACCCCAACATTTTGCTTGGCCTGGGATGGCTAATTTCCCTCCTCCTGGCAGTACCATTCACTGCATATAGCTTTCCAGCAGTATCCAGGCAGCTCCCTTCTGCCACGTACCTGCTCTGCCTCACTGGCTGATGCCAGCCAGTCCTTCTCAGAAGAGTCAAAGTTGAGTTGCTTGTGCTGTCTTCCCTCCCCAACTGTGTGGCATCTCACCCCAGTGCTAGGGATGGGTTTGGCTCAGCCACCCCCGAGCCTCGAAGCAGCTCTCCTCTGGATGTGGGCTCTGTGACGGGTAAACCTCTACAACAGGCCAAGTGAAACGGCCTGCCTTCATCCCTCCCCCAGGATAATGCTGGGGTCCTGGCTCACCATCAGGAGGCGCATCAGACCGTTCCCTGGGGAGTGATTGCCTGCATGCCTGCTGGTCACACTGCCATTTCAGCATGTGGTGGTTTGCTTCCTTGACAGCAGCTGGTGAACAGCAGAGGTTCAGAAACAGTGTGGTCAGCTGGTGGCATTGACACCCGTTTCCCCTCCCTACCACACGCGCACACCTGAGAGCTTGGAGATGGATCCTGGGTCTGTTTTGCATTGAGAAATGAAAGCCCTTTTTCTGCATCATGCTGGGTCCCCAGGGCTTGGGCTATACACCACAAAACACCCATCCTGCGGTGGGGATGTGCTGCGGGCCTAAGGACTATACTCTGGGACCAAACCCAAGATGACAATGTGGACCTCAGCCGCGTTTCAGCATTTGGTGGGTGGGTTAGTGAAGGGAACGGGTGGGCTTGCCGTTGCATACAGTGATGGCATATGTATTTTCAACCAAACTCGGCAGCAACATATAACTCATGCAGTGGGTTCTGGATCGTCTAAAGGAGGGCAGGCTGGCAGTGAAAGGAAAGGTGAAGTGGGGATTGCAGAAGTGTCAAATCTGGGACACAAGGTGGGAAGCATCAGATCAAATCTTAGCTTGCTAAAATCAAAGCTGTCCAAGACTGGCCTGTTCCTCAGGTGAAAAAGCAAGCCTGATCTTTCACTGGGATGATAGAGTATTACTGCCAATTTTAGTATCTCACTTCAGTATCCTAGCAGCTCCCATCACAGAACTGTACAAGAAAGGTAAGCCAGGTAAGGTGGTCTGGACAGCAGACTCCCAGAGAATTTCTGTTTCCTAAGAGATGCCTTAGGCTAAGACCCAGGGTTAGCAAATCCACACTTTGACAAACCATTTGCCTTGGTTGGAGCCTGGGCCGGGAGCAGTGCTAATGCAGAGAGATCTTGGGGGGGGCCGGGAGATCCCATTGTACACCTAAGCAGAAAACTGCTCCCCTGGGGAAAAAACTATAAAAGTTGGGGAGGAATGTTTAGCCATTGTGTGGGCTCTTGAGAAGTCACAGCAGTATTGGGGAGAATGCTAGTTCCAGCTCTTTTATTGCAAGATCCAAAGTCCTGAAAGTCCCGAGAATTTCTTTAGGCTGGCACAATGCTCTCACGTCACTAGAGAGATTTAAAAATTAAAATGGCTAAAGCAGCAAATCATAGGAATAGAACTTGAGGCAGGACTGGACCGTCACTGCACTGGAGGGGTCCTAAAAGGGGTGCTTCATTTCCAAGCTCTGTGATTGCAGTTTCAGGATTGAAGTGGAGTTTGGAAAACAAGCTGTTCTAATTAGCACAGTACTGGAGATGTGAGCCCTAGCGCAGTCAGTGGTGCTAGCTCCAGCATGTGCCAATACTGCTTCTGGAGCTCTCGTTGGAGATTTTTGTCTTGTTGGGCTGGCCTTGCCAGCTCCCCTTGGGATCTCCCAGGTCTCAGAGCATTTGTTGTTAATTATTCACTCGTTCTCAGTTACCGGAGACTGATTTTCACTTGCAGCTTTTCCCTCAGAATTCTTACCTTGGGGGAACTGATCACAGGTGTTGGTCAGTTTGAGCTCCTCTTCCATATCCCAGTCTTCAAGGCCACTCTTGAGATGCAGGCTTTCCCAAAATGTGTTTTTCTTGAAACTCAGGAACACTGTATTAGAATCTACTGTTGCCATGCCCCTGGAAGAATGTTAGCAGGGCTGAGCCCAGTGCGCCCTGCTGATTTATAACAACTCTCTAATTCTGCTCCTTGGGCCTGTAGCTCATTAAAGAAAGTGAAACATTGGAGCCAGGTGAGAGAGAGGCTGGGCCCTAGTTCACACATCTGAATACCTATTAAAGATCTCCCCAAGGGCTTTGGGATTAGTGTCAATGGCAGCAGGTAGTCTACGTGAGAATAAAAGCGCTGTCACTGCCTGGGCTTTGTTGTCTACCCTTTTAGACTGAATTCTTGGTAAGTACCTGGCTCCTAAAGCTGTACTGACACTTAGTCTAAGGTTTTGCTTGGAATTTAAATGCAGTGGAATTTATATCGCACACTTGTTTTATCCTGTCCTGGACTGAGACTACTGTTTCTAATACAGGGTGGCTCACGAGTCAGTGGGCTGTATGGTCTGGGACCCCTAAGTGCATTTGGGTAGAACTTGGCAGGCCAAAAGGGTTTTGGGGTGACAGAGACAGGAAATCTCTGCCTCTGTTTCTAACCAGATTCATCTCTCCCTTTTCTCCACGTTCTAGCTTGAGCCTCTCACCTCCTTCTCCTCAAGAGAAAAATAGAGGACATAAAGGCATCTGGTTTTGTATCAACAGAGGACAGGACAACAGGACTGTCCTCTACGATGGCCACCCTACAACAGCTCCAGCCCTGCCCAGCTCCCTCCCTCCGTACCTGTGGGGGCCTCAATTCCCCCTGCCCCCACCTGCAGGCTGCTGGGCGGCCACGTGGCACCCCTGCCTGACAGCCCTCCTCCCGCTCCTCTCGGCCCCTTGCGGGCTGGAACTGCCAACCTGCAGAGAGCTCTTTGCAGAAGTGGGAAATCAGTGTGTTTCTCCATTAAAACAAAAAAATCGGTGTTTTTCTCGGTTTAAAGGGAAAATCTGTGGGGGTTTTCTGTGGGAAACGCTAAACCCAGATTCCTGGTGATGAAACTAAGTTGACTGTTTTTGGTGATTTAGAAATAAACGTTGCGAGTGACAGTGAGCCACCGGCCAAACTTTTATGAAACCGGTGTCAAATACTTGGCTCGCCTTTGGGTTTTCATTTGTAGCGAAGGTTCAGGATATGTCTTGCCAACTACCAGCATGCACAAAAGCAAACCAGGTAGGCGTCCTTTTCAACAGAAGATTATGTTTTAATGCCTTTTGGGATGCCGTCCTTAGGTGCAGAAGAAAGAGGAGCCCCTTGCAGAAGATAAACTTCATGCACATATGATGTATTAGTGCTCAAGGGAAAGCATGTAGACCAAAGAAATGAGAGAGGAGGTGAAAGCACAGACAACACACTTAGCCCTTGCTCTAAAGAGCGTTTTCCCCACCATCCCTTACGAGGAACAGTCCAGCGTGCCCTTGCTCTTCCCAGACGCTGCAGCCAGCACAGGTGCTACAATAACTAATGTCTCTGCAGGAGCCCAGTGGGATGGGGACTTACGCCGCACAATGTTTTTCTAAGCTCCCAACCAGTGAAGCTGTGCCAGGAAAGCTTTGCAGTGTCAGCTTGGCCAAGCACTTTGTTTAAACAGAGGATACAGTGTTAAAGGTCACGTGCATCACAGAGGAATGGATTTGTACCCTATGTTTACTACTTTTAATATCCACAGAGCAGGGCTGAAAGTTTTGTAGGGCTTTGCCTTAATTTTTGTTTGGCTTCTGTGTTGGGCATCTCAGGAATGGCAAGCTGGTTTGTCCTGTTTGTGACTGAGGGACTCTTCGGAAGAAGCAGAGGTTTGACCTAGCATCTCTGTCCAGCCCGCATCAAAGAGAGGAGGGGCTGAACCCCTAACATACACCTCCTCTTCAGGAGTCCTAAGGTATCAACGGGGGTTAACAATGACAGTTTGAAAGGGTCCAAATCCTTCCAACTCCCCGCTCCCTCCCCATTGAAATCTCCTGACACTTTACACACAGGCAAGGCCTTAGTAAGTTAAAGCCACGCTGCTCTGACCTTAACTGCGCACGGCTGCTAGCTTGGGTAGATTATAACAGCGTTTGTACCAGGGTGGCGTGGCTTGTTCTTGTATATGAGGGGGAACCATTGGGACCACCATTTCTCAACCTGTGGGTCGTGACTCAAAAGCGGGTTGCAAGAATATATGAATGGGTTATGAACAAACTTTAAAAGTGGATTCTTCTTTTAGAGGAGAAAAATGTGGGAGACTGGGTTTTCCCTTGCAGGCTGGCAGAGTTCCAGCCTGCAAGGGGCTGCTTGGGGCCTGCCTTGCCCCACACACTGCAGGGCTGGGGCAGGGGGGCCGCAGGTCGGGCACGAGGGCCCATGGAGCTGTTTTCTACTTAAACTATTTACTGGGTGGGGACTGGCCATCAATGTTTACAAATGGGTCCTGGTACAAAAATGGTTGAGAGCTACTGATCTTGACCATCATAAGGCACCTTAAATGCAGTGTTCCCACTTTTACCATGCTGACTATAGCAGTGTAATTATTTTGGTAACCTGCCCTCCAACCTCAGTACAGTACAAAATGTGCGCACAGACCAGATGTTAAAATCCTGCTTGTTCTCCAATCGTTCCCAGGCCTCCAGAGCAAACGGGGCAGCCAAGGCCTGAGCTTCTAAGGTAACAAACAAGGAGGAAAATACTTTACTTTACAAGGAAGGTTATCCAGGCGTTTCTACCCACAAGAAACAGAAACAAAAAGAAAAGAGGAGGTAGCGGCCAGACTGTGCTCCTTTGCAGGTCACCCTCATGAGTTCTCATGGCAGCGTGACTCTGCAGGGGAAGCCGCTGCCTCGGCGTGTCCAGGCAGTCCTGCTTCACTTGCATCTTGTGATTGCCAGCATGGCAGTGAGGCCAGCAACCAAGACAAACATGGCGATGGAGAGGAGAACTGTGATCACCACCATTCCTCCGCTGCGTGACATGTCCACAGGTATGCTTCTGTAATCCATTCCTGAGGGAGAGAGAGCCCAGGGCACCTATGAGGCAAGGGGAGAGGGAGCAGACATGCCTGCCACCTCAACGCAGCTGAGACCCATTACACTGCCCTCCCTCCTCATCTTCAGTCTTCAGCCCTGCAGAGCATGAGGCTGCAGGACAAATGGAGAGGTAGAATCTGAGGCTGTTACATGGCTTGACTTGGATGCAAGCGTCTTACCAGGTGCATGGATTCCCCGAGTAGGAGGAGGTGTGCGGCCCCCGTGCTTTGGGGGCTGGGGCTGTGCTCCACACATGGGAGAACTCTGTGGTTCAAGCCAGCTGCTGTCTTGTCCCTTGCCTGGTAGTTTGGCCAGACCAAGTCAGTGGTTTCATTACAGTAGGCAAAGCAGCGTTACTTACTATGCAAAGTGCCCATGGCAATGCTGTTGCTTTTGGATACAGAACGGTCTTTGTTGAAGACGGAGTAAGAAATGCTGTGGAAGAAGAAACAGGAATGAAACCCTCTGTCACCTGGTTCTACCAACACCTCTCTAGTTGGCTTCCTGAGTGTTTCTCTGAACCTTGGACTTTCTGAATTGGCAAGAAGCTACTCCACACAGTATCTGCTCTGCATAAGCAGACTTGCTGAGCTCTGGTGGAGGCCTGTAGGCAAGACCCCAGCCATGCAGTGCTGTGCCAGCCAGAGACCCATTTGGGGGCTGACTTGCATGTTCTCACCCGTACACGAGTGGCACTGCGGCTGGGGGGGAGGGGGGCTCCTTCCTCCCCTGTCTCACTTGCTGTTACTGGACTCTGCCAGGTCTGGCAACTCACGTGTACGTCTGTCCTGGAGTCAGTCTTGTGATCTGGTAAGCATCCAGTCTGGTCACAGTGAAGCCCCCAGTGCTGTCCACCACGCTGACGAGCTCACGCCTACCACGGCACAGGGGCACAGTGAAGTGCCTGACGTCTGACATGGGGAGAGGCGGAGTGTTTAAAACCCAGGAATTCCTATAGCAGGCCTGGGAAGAGGTCACCTCCAGGCACATGAGCAAAAGGGCTGCGCGTGTGATTGGACATGTGTTGTGGGTTGCAAAGGCATGAGGTGGCATCTGCCTTAGCTGGGTTGTGCTGTATCCCAGAGACTCTTCCTTCAGTCCCTGGTTCTGTTTTAGGGTGGCATGGAGTCGCACCTCCTGGGGTCTGAGATTTCTTGTGCTAAGGACGCCACTGCTCTTGCCTCTGGAGCCCTCTTCCCTCCTAGAGCTGCACGAGAATGCAGCAACCCTGACCCTGCTCCCTGCTTTAACCACTAATCCAAGCGGCTAAAACTTCATTCCAAATAGTCGCTGCACGGAGGGCCCTGGGGCCGTCTGGGGAGAAGGGCTCAAGGTATTGTTTGCTGGAAGAAGGCATGTCACTGACCTGTGGTTCCATTGGGATGTATGATGTGGATGCTGGCATTTGCCCTGGTGAATTGGCATGGGGGCACTGCCATTAGGAGGCTCTCGGCAAATGCTGGTGAGAGGACACCAGAGAGACTGGAAATGTTGAAATCTGAAAGCAAATGAAACTGGATGGATGTCGGCCTACAGTGCCTCGTGATAGACTGCTCTGGCTGCCTGCTGCTGCGCAGGTTCCTCGGCCTGGCTTCTGCCAAGTTCCTTGCCTGCTACATGCCCACCACCCATAGGAAAGACTTCAGATGCTGGGGTTTCTTGCAAAGTCATGTCCATCGAACACCCCACCATAGCAATTCCCAGCTTTGAGACCTAGTCTGGACTCTTTTCCCTGGGTCAGGCCCAGCTCTGAGCACTTATTGCCCCATCAGTTCCCTCAGATACATTCCTAGTGTTGTCTCTGACAAGGGTGTTGACCACAAATGCGGAGTAACTGAAGGTGCTTGGGCAGCCCTCCAAGAGCAGCAGGAGCTAGGCTGTGGCAGGAAGGTGTGTGTGGCACAACTACAGCTAGTTCCTCCAAGGTCAGGGCTGGGGCAGCTCAGAAACAACGGCTGGAACAGGGCATTAAAGCAGGGGAGAGTTTCAGGCTGCCCAGAGATCCTGGACATTGTAGGTGCACAGAGGAAGGCATTTGGTTAGTGCCAGTCATTGGCAACCCGGGTTTTCACAAGAAGTCTGGGACATTTGGGACTCTCCCCTTTCCAATGCATGTCTCAGGATGAAAGGACTTCTTTCTGCCATCTACTTCTATTAGAGGCTGGTAATGGGGTGCTGAACTTTTTGCCTTGGGTCTAGTCCAGTGCAGATGGGGTAGTGGCCAGGATTTTACCTCTGGCCCATGGAAAAGAAATTCTTGACCCCTCTTCCAGGGGTTGGTTGTTTCCCAAATGCCCCCAGGTGAATTCAGTTCCCTTCCCACTGGCAGTCTCAGCTGGAGGCTCAAGAAGTCGGGATAGCTGAGCCTCCTGCTGAAACAGCTCCCTGCAGAGCAAAGGATCTGAATGGGCTGGGGTGGAGGCGGGGTTGGCTGAAGCAGTTCAGGTTGTGTTAGAGGCAGAGGGGGCTTGTGAGACTTACAGGCCGTAGGTAGCTCTGCGTAGACCGCATGCACGTGCAGCTCCGCTGGGGAGTGGACCGGGAGTGCTAGACAAGCAGCTGTGCCCCAGAGCTAGTGCTGCAGCCAAGGGCTGTCAGAGTGAGCTGCCTGCCGGAGCGGGGCTGCGATTCCTCTGGGATGTTGCGAACCCAGCATTCATTCCTGCCTGTGGCAGGGGGCCAGGCTAGATGCTCTGTTCGGGTCCCTCCTGACCCTAGCTACTACGAAACTTGGGAGAACTGATGCATGCCGCCCCCGCAAATTGATCTTGAGCATCTGGGAGTGTCTGAAAGCAAGGGGGGGAGTTGCAGGCTATCTTCTCTCTGGCCCCACAGTTTTCCAAGAAGGACCCCGGTTAGGGGGGGATTTCCTATAACAGGACCCCCTGGCTTTGACACTGGGTGAGGACCCCTCAGCCCTGCACTGTATAGAAGCAGCATGGATGTTCCCAGGAAAAGTCCCATTACTGTATATATGCCTGCGGTGACTTCACTGACTTCACTGTCCTTTTATCTTTGCTTCCCTGAGCTGCAAGCCAAAGGTTACTGCGGGTGTGTGAGATTTGCCCCAAAGCTGTGCGAGGCATGTGGAGCCTTGTTGGCTGCAAAGGTTAGGACTGGAGTACAAACAGTTAATAGCTGTAGCATGATCTTGATCTGAAGGCCAAGTCCTGCAGGTGAATAGTTGCAAGGCTGGTAACTAGGTGTCAAGCAGCCATAAATATGGAGCACCAGGGCCTGGGTGGGGCTGATGTCACCCGGCAGAGGAATGCCCCTTCCCTGTGGGGGGCGATTAGCTCCTGTAAAACACCTCTTACTCGGCAGACTGCTGGTTAAAGATGCAGCTAGTCCCCAGCACTGCTGGGTATAGTGATATCTCCATTGTGCCCTTGCGGAAGGAGATCCTGTGTCCTGCCCCAAGCGCCATAGTGGAGCCGTAGCAGGAGGGAGGACCAGAACCAGGAGTTTTGGCTTTCGCCCTCCGCTCTGCCTTGCAGAGGTGACGGGTCTGAGCCAGCTTTGGGACGTCTTGTCATCTACTACCCTCTAAGCACTTACAAATATGTTCAAAATAGCGATAGCTGTAATGCTGGCTCCTGCCCTCAAGTCCAGGCAAGGACTGATGGGCCAAGTAGGGCAGTGGGGGGGCTAACCTGTTTGGTAGCGGTCCCATGAATTAGACTCTGCCTCCAAGTGCCACTCTGATCCCGTGCCCTGCCCAACCTGCTGGATACCACACAGAGGCTACCCATGCCACAGGCTGGCTGCCCCCGCTCCAAGGGCACCCACCAGACCGCTGTCCACAAGCGAGCTGGCCAGAGCATTCGGGTGCTTCCTCTTCAGCTTAATGACAGTCAGCCTTTGCAGCACCACCTGCCTGAGGACCTCAGCCCCGGTAAAGCAGCGGCGGGCGGGCAACCTTTCCAAGCCACGTCCTGGAGCACCCCACGTCCGGTCCGAGTGCAGCAGCAGTGGGAGAGCGGGGTGCTCTGTCTGCGCTGGGGCCAGGCAGCTGGGAGCTGCACCCATGCTGCTTCTACTTCCCCTGCCCACTTGCTCCTTATCTGGGGCGTGACCGTGGGGAGCAGCTCTGGGGCTGGGCAGCTGGGAGCTATGTCCACGCTGCTGTGCTGCAGCTGGGAGGTGGGGAAGGAGGAGCAGGCCCTGGTGCAGCTGGATGGGAGCCAGGGCATGGGAGGAGAAGCAGTGCTGGCAAGGGTGCATCTGGAAGTTGCCCGGCCCTGGTGCAGTTTCCCACTACTTAGTCCCAGAACAGGAGCAGGCATAGGCAAAGTCTAGGGCTCTGTGGGCCAGATCCAGGCTACGGGCTGTATGTTGCCATCCCCTGTATTAAACAAGTTACCCTGTCAGGCTAGGGCCTTGCCTGTATCAGTCAGAAGGCAAATAAGGGGTACAAGTCAGTGGCAGAACTAAGCCTGAAACCCAGGAATGCTTCTCCCGCTGCTAGTCACTCCTATTTCCTCCCTGCGGCACCCCTCCCCATCTCCTGGCCGCCCCTTGGTCCTAGCTTCAGAAACCTGCAGAATCCAGCGGCAACCTTCCAGGTCTGGCAGTCCGGGGAAAAGAGGGGAAGGAGAGAGAACCTGCCGTCTGTGTCCCCCCGAAGAATGCGCAGAAGGTCAGAACAGCCAGCGCCGGCATTGCAAAGGCAGAGGAGAGTGCGCAGAGGTGACGGCAGCGGGCTGGATGCTGCCCTGGATCAGACCGCCTGGGAGCGTCTGAACTGGCACGTCCTAGGTGAGTTTCACCTGCTTGGGAATTGGCCAATGAGAGCAGCCCTGCTGAAAACCAGTCTGACCAGACAGCCCCCCCTCCCCGTGCACGCCAGGGTCCCCACCCCGGGGATTCCAGAGAGGCTTTACGAGCCTGTGGCTCAGGAGTTGGGGCTCCTCTTCCAGCAGGTGCACGTTCCCCTGCCTTGTCCTGTGCTGGCGTTAGGGACCTGGGCTTTCAGCAGAGCTGCGATTTGGATGCTTTGACAGGGCAGCCCTCTCCTTTTTGAACAGCTGCTCCCTGCAGCATGTGTAGGAGGGGCAGGCAGGAGCAATGGTTGAACCCAGCTATGTCACGGAGGATGGGCTTTGACAGGTAGCAGAGAAAGGAGGAGACGATGGGATCTGGCCTGGGTTGTAATGCAGCTGTAAGAGGAGGGAGGTTGTGTTTTCCATAGGAGCGCTGAGGTGGACAACACGTGACTGCAGAGTGGCTGTGGTTGAGATCCAGAGTGAGCACTGTGAGTACCGGGCCTTGGGGTGCATAGATACACGTCAGGTGTAGCACCTCTCTCTCCTCGTCTCTCCCCCGCCTGTCTGGGAGAGCCCGGCATCGGTTGGAAAGGTGTGCCAGATTCCTGAGGTCTGGCCCTGGAGTTAGGGGACTGAGACTGTCAGGGCTGAATGTGGTCCAGGAGCTCCTCTGGCTGCACTTACCAGTCCCAGAGCCCCAGAAGGCAAGCTTAGAGCCCTGACCTGAGGTGCAGTTAACCTCACCAGGCATTGATTCAGGTGCGGCCCCTGCCCCAGAGAGCCCGTGCTCTCAGCAAGGCTGTGGGGGCTTTTGGGGCAGCCTTCTGTAGTAGCTGGTGTGTCTCCCAGGCTGCCTCAGGTGCGAGGTCCTATTCCTCCGTCAGGCTTCAGTCCCGTGACCCTGTGCATTGCCACTCCCTATCTGCTGTTGCTTCTGGAATGCAATAAAAGAGACACAAAAGGCATTTTGGATTCCAAACACGACCGTTTGTGGGAGCAGTTGCCTGAGACTGTGTCCGACTTCAGGTGCCTGTGTGTGGGTGCGTGTGGATGCCGTGGTACGTGTATTTGCATCCTCACACACCTCTGTACACCTGTGTCTGTATGGGCGTCCACACTAAGCCAGTTACGCTAGGGAAGCTGAGTGAGACACGAGTCTTGCCCTGTTTCTGACAGCAGTGAGACCCTCTGTTTCCTCCTCTCTGGCTAAGAATAGATCCAGCTCCTGACAAAGTTCTGTCTCAAGTTTCCCACGTTAGTCTCATTTCATTTTCCAGGCGGGGTTTCTGCTATGTGGGGGACGGGGGGTGGGGGAAAAGTGTCTGTCAGGTAGCTAGGGCTGATTGCAGGGTGGGGGTGATGAACTGCAGGACAGAGACCTTCAACTGGGCTTCGTTCCATGTGGCATAGTTCAGAGAGCAAAGGGTCATTGCAGTATTTCCCCGATCACAGCTCAGCTGGACTGCTGCATCATATGCCAGTTATGCTTTTTCCAGGAATGTGGTTTCGCTCCTAGATACAAGGTGCAGAGGCCACCACTGAAAGACATGAGCATGTGGACCAGCATGGCCAAATGAGGCTTAATCGGCTCCCCAGCAGCGTCACGTAGACGGGAGAGACCTGTGAGACTCTTAGTGATATCAGTGTCTTGAGAATGGGGGAACGGTTCCCTAGGATGGCCTCAGCATTTGGTCTGTGAGGAAGGAGCTGAGCCATGTCAGGGCATTTCTGTCGCCTCTTCAGGTGTCTTGTAAGCAGATGTCACAGGACAAGAGTGGACAGGGATTACTACACAGAATCAGGATGCCCCAAGGTGGCAAGTTTTGCAGGCTGCTTCGTAGTGTAGGGAGGTGGGATCTGGGTGGTACAGTGTGAGGTGGTGACTGCTGGTTAGGTTGTCCCCTGCACCAGGTTGCTCCTGGCACAAGCTCCCTGGCTGGCCGTGGCCCCCTGTGTGCTTTTTGCCACCCTCCGCTGGATTTGGGCACTCCTGTTGGGTGGGAAAGGGGAGCCCAAGTTTCCTTTCCTGCTAACCTGGTGTGCCAGTTGTGCCTGGAGTTTGCATCTGCACAGCTCCAGGAGCCAGGAGAGAGGAAGTTCAAGGCAATGGGCTCAGTGCCTCACCTGGTGCATGCTGCTTGGAAGAAGGGGTAATTAACTGTGGAGCTTATTGCCACAAGGTGTTGCAGAGGCTGACAGTTTCACTAGGTTCAGACAATGGTTAGACGAAGCCATGCAGGACGGGTGCATCAGTGGGTTAGAGACATGGCAGGTGCAGGTACAGACTCCAAATGAAGACTTCCCAGGTCTCTAAATACTGGAAGCTGCAAGTGAAGAGGGGCAGGGGACAAGTCTGTCCAAATAAGTTCTGCAGAAACGCACTTCTCACCATCCACTCTGTGAGAGACCACATACGGGACTAGACAGGCTGTGGTCTGACCCAGTAAAGGGTCTTAAATTCTCCCTTGGGCTTGCAGGTGCCGTAAGGAGAACCATGGCCCAGTGCCAGCTGCTCCAGCAGTTTCTGTTTGCATCATGCCAGGGCAGCAGAGTTCCTGGGTTAATCCAGGTGAAAGAGCTATTTCTCTCTTGTCCCTTTACCCTCCCCTTTCCTGTCCCTCCCCCAGGAAGAGCTGCCAGGTTTGTGTATTTGTGATTTTTGCAGGTCTGGGGTGTGATCCACAGTGACCAGGGAGTGGGTACATGCACTGCAGACAGGAGACTTGTCCTTTCAGTAACTAGCATGTGTGTACCTGAGCAATCGTGACCAGAACCTGGCTCCAAAACGCAGGCCTGTGCCGTCTGCGATGAAAGGGATCTCCCATAGGTGTCATCAGTAGACAGCTCCGTACCCAGAGGGTGGTTCACAATAGACTCGCTCTATGCCATATCAGAATTTGCCGCTGCCCTTGGTGGTTTGAGCCGGCTGCAGCTGCTGTGCTTGTGCCGTAGCTGATCCCTGGCTCCAGCACTCTTCTCTCCCAACCCGATTCTGGCTTGCAGGGGCTTTCTGAGGAGCTCACAGACTGGGATTGATCCTGCACAGTGATCTTGTGCCTCGGCCCAAGGTCACCTCCTGCCTTTCCTGGCACGGAGGGGCCCGGGCTGCAGCAGGTGGCTGGTGGCAGAGCCAGCTGCCAGGATCTGAGTGTGATTCCATGATCTGTGACACGTGAGAAGAGCTCCCCAGCTGGGCTGCTCACAGTGGTCCGCTCCTTCCTGCTAAACAGCTAGAGGCAGTGTTCAGATGAGCAGAGGTAGGTGGAAAAAGGATGTGAGGCAGAAGGGAAACCCAGGAACAGGAGAGATCCTGTGGTCCTGTCATGGTGACTGGTGTTTGTGTGAGGGGCTCCTGCTTCCCCTGGCCTCTGCCAGGGTGTGGCTGAAGCATGGCTGCTTTGTGCAGCGTAGACAGACCTGACTCTTGCAACTGGCTGCAGCTCCCCGTGACTTGAGGACACAGTGGAGAACTTGAAAAACTTGATATGTGTCAGAGCCTTGCCTGCTTTTCAGCTGACTGGCCCAGGAGCAAGGTTTGTGCCAGAGCCGGAATGGACCCGCTGGTCCCAGTGCTTAAGATCCCATATACAATGGAAATTTGGCATTCTTTCAGAGCAAGGTGAGGACAGAAGAGTGAGTGTCACAGCTCCAGTGGGGTCTGTGGGTGCAGGTGAAGCAATGCATAAGGGATGGGTGAGGGAGATGCGTGTGGCGTGTGCTGAAGAGAGCCCGGCAGCTGCCGCTTCACTGCACTGCTCAGCTGCGTGAGCTCCTGGATTGATCGGCGCTCCTCGGCTGCGTGCCCTCACATTGAGTCTCTCTCCACACAGAAACTTTATTTTTCTGGCGGAGGAGGATCTGGCTCACACCCCCACGTCCTTACGCTCTGTGAGCTTGTAGCAAAAAAGCCAATCTCGGATCCCTGCCCCTCCTCCGAGATTTTTAAAACCACTTCAAAGTGGAGTTGGCCGAGTATTCAAACAACTGGTTCTTCTGGGTTTGCCTCACCTTTAGAGCTGCTCCCCCACTGAACAAAGGAGAGCATTTTCCTTTGATTCCATATTTGAAAGCAATAGGGGAGAAAATCTGAAATATTCTGCAACTTCTTCTCTTTTTTGAAATGTGCTCAGGTGCCTTCCCAAGGCGCTAGTCTCCAACCAGGGCAGATCGAAGTTCAGCAGACCTCAGGATGGGGACCAGAGGGAGGAGACCTTGGTCACAGAGAAATTAGCCCTCGCCTCTGTCGTAGGCGGGTGGGCACAGCTTTCTAGCAGCTATCTTGATATTTCGGGTCTTTTTTTTCTTTCTCTTAGTGGGACTAGAAAAAGGTCTTCAGATCAGCGCTGGGGTGCTTTAACAGGGCCTAACTCTGCAGCCTGGAATGAGAGGCTTTGGCAGGGGAGACCCCGACTGGCTGCTGGTCAGGATTTGAGGGGCATTAGCAGGTGGAGGCTAAGTGGGGTGCAGAAATAGAGCAGAAGTTCAGGCTGCATAGAAGAGGAGCAGGAGTGGGTGGGATCTGTAGACTTGGATATGTGCACACTGTATTTGGCTGTGCCTGGCACCCGCAGAATTAAAGTCCCAAAGAAAAGGCATAAAACTGCCTCTTCCTCTGACTGCTAGGCATGGCATTGTATTTAAATGCCTTTGCTCTGATGGTTCTGATTGTCTTTAAGCCACATGTGTCATCTTTGGATGGCTGCAGCAAACCCCACATCCCGACTCCCACCCCTTTGCTGTTGCTAATGGGTTTTCTGTGTCACTGAGGAGGAAAATTGGATTTTACTAAGGAAATAACGAAAACCCAGAAGCAAAGCAGGTGCTGGGAAGTAGGAGTGTTTCCTCTGCCCTGGCTTAGCTGGGGCAGCTATGAAAAATGAATCTTTGCTAGCTCTGCACGCTTCTTACCAGGCCCACAGATCCCTGTTTCCCCAGTTATATCCCAGTAGCTGTGCTAATTCCTTTTGCTACTGCTGCATTAGAATTGGCTTGCACTGGAATGTGCTACGGCATCCCCCTAAGCCGGGTGAGATCTGAAGGCTGGCGCAATCGGTAATGTAGGGCACAGCCGGGGCATGGGGGCAGCACTGACTTCTGGTTGTGGTGCTTTTCTTTGCCCTCCCCCACTCCAACTTGGCACCTGCAGCAGTTGTCCCATTTGCCCTGACGTAGCTATGCCACTGGGCACAATCTCCCCTTCCTCCTGGTCCAGAACTGCTGCCTGGAGCAGGTGTGGCTTGGGGAGACAAAGGCATGCTGCACAGCTGGCACTGCCTGCATATCAGGGGCCCTGACAGCTCCAGCAGGGGAGCCCTGGTCTGCGGAGGAGTCGCCCTGGGAAGGTTGGGCCCGTGGCTGCCCTGTCCCACGCTGGACCAATTAGACCTCAGCTGTGTGGAGCACTGCGCTGTAGTAAGCACTAATTAAATATGTTTGGCCAATGTGAAGGGCTGGAGAGGTCCAGGCAGCCAGCACAAAGGAGTGTTTAAAGCTGCAGTGCGTCCTGTGACAGCTCTTGGTCTGGTTAGTAGGATTCCAGTGAGTTCAGTGCTGGCCCCTTTGACTGGAGATCCCCAGAGCAGGACTGGCATGGAGAGCCATGCAGCAGGCAGGGACCCTTCGGGGGCAAGAGGGCAGTCAGGTTCCCATGCACCGAGCCCAGGACTTGTGTAAATGATACACCTCCTCCTGCTGTTCAGCCCTTGGCCCAGCTTATAGGCTGCCAGTCAAAGGACCAGTGTGCCAGTGGCCTTGTGGGATGGGCACCTACTGTGCTAGGACCACGCCCGAGTCCACTGACATGAATACAGATGTGAGACAGCCTCTTGAACAGCCCGTGGGGCTCTAATCTCATCCACAGTGACCAGACAGAAAGGAGTCTGTGAGGTCTAACCTCCGTCGGATAGTGCTTTCACGCCCTTGAGCAGGGAATGGTGAAGGGTGAATGATGATTACTGTCCTGTTTTTCAAACTTTGCAACTCTTGCACTTTGTTCTGCAGCTTTATTGTAAGAACAACTGAGTTATGATAATAGCCGAGGGCACGTGTACAGCAGAATGTGTAAGAGTCCCAAATACTGCAAGACTAAGAGATGCAGACAGGGGCTTTCCAGGACCCGCTCCACTCCTGCTGCCTCTTGCCAAAGCTATACATGACTTCCCAGCTCAGCCCCTATCCAGAAATAGATGGCCCTCCATTTTGATCCCTTTTGCCAAGAGGAGATAGCAGATAAGAGGCTGGAGTGCATGCTGTCAATCTCCTCAAGGGGGGAAGAGAAAAGATAGTGAGTCTGTGCAGCAAAACGTGCCAGAGACGCAGCAGCTTGTTGCATATTACCTTTTGGTGCACCTGGGACGGGCGGCTCACTGTCTCAAGGGCCAGGGGTGGATGGGGCTGAGGGAGGCGTTGGGAGCCAGGCAGGGCTGCATAATTTCATAGATTTCATAGACATTAGGGCTGGAAGGGACCTCAGAAGATGATCAAGTCCAGCCCCCTGCCCCAGGGCCAAGAAGTCAGCTGGGGTCAAAGGATCCCAGCAAGATAGACGTCCAAATGTTTCTGAAAAGAGTCCAGAGTAGGTGCTTGCATCACTTATGGAGGGAATCTATTTCAGGCCCTGGGGGCTCGGCCAGCAAAGAAGTTTTTCCTTACGTCCAGCCTGAAACGGTCTTAGAGGAGTTTGTGACCGTTGGACCTTCTCATCCCTCGGGGCGCTCTGGTGAACAGGCGTTCCCCTGGATCCTGATGTACGGCCCTTATATTCTTATAGGCAGCCACCAGGTCCATACATATAAAGGTATATAGACCATTCCAGGCCTAGGGAGCTTGAGAGTTTTTAAAAACTTTTACAGGCAGGAATGATGTCACTCGTCACTGAATTGCAGCCACTTGTGGGGTGTAACATGTTGGCCATTTGACCTCAAGAAGCATCTTCACCAAGAGTTTAGGACAGAGAGAGAAGAAGAATGTCAGATCCACGTGCGAATGCACTGGGCACTCAAGGAGGCAGAGTGGAATCAGTAGAGTCAGGCTGGGGTCAGAAGACTGGACTAAGACCCAGCATCTTGCAGACAGTGCCTGGGGTCCTTTAGGATCTGTTCTGCGTGATTTCTTCCACACTATCACTCGGGAATGACCAGGACGTCTCTGAGCTAAGTAATGACCAAGCCTGGCTCCTACTAGCTTATGAGAGGTGTCAAGATTACAACCTGAATCAATGCAGTTGCACCATCCGCTGCTGCAGCATTGCAGTGGGTAGCTGTAGATCCTGGCTGTAGCACGGTGGGGGCAGTTTTGGGGCTGGCAGGGTGCAAAGTGACAGGGAGCTGGGCAGTGGCAGAGGCAGGTGGTGGTGGTAGCAGCACCAGGGCAGACTTTGGCAATGGCTAATCGATCAGAGCTCTGGCTCCTGGTAGTAGGATCAGTTGTATGGCACCATTATTGGCACTTTGTGCTCTGTTAGGGAGTTAGAGACTCTTGAGGAAGCCACCCCTTTGGCTGGATGGCTCTCGTGAGGCTCTTTAGGAGACAACATTCGACAGCCAAGACCGTGCTTCAGGGTGCAAACTCACTTTGCAGCCTCTGGGTCACAGCACTGGTGCCAGGGGTCGCGTGCACAGGCCCTGAGTAGTGCAGCAGGGTCCATGTGCCTGGGCAGTAGTGCCAGGCCTGGGAGCTGTCGGGTGAGGGAGTCTGGACTGAGGGCTGGGCTTGGCTGCAGTCAGTGGGATCATAGCAAATGGGTTCAGTAAAAACACGTTACTTTTTATTCTGCCTTGAAACAGGGACCTTGTATCTTTAAGGCACCCCCTTTCCATTCCCTAATACCTCAAGGCCTCTGAGTGTTTCTGGAGGAGCGGATCAGTGCGGGAGCTGAAGGCATCTTTCCCTGCCCTGCTGCACTGCTCACTTACTGCTCTGAAGGCTGTGCTTTCCATTTCCGTGGAAACCATTAGTTGCTAAGCAACTGGAGCATCATCTGTGCTGAGCCCTCGCATCTAATTATCCCATCACAGTGGCTGAGAGGGGCTTGAGGGAGCAGTGGAGGGGGGGAATTAACTCTTCTACCGTGGCAGATCCATTGAGAACATGTTAGTAACATTTAAAGGTACATCCTCTGACTTGCACAGCACGCATTGATAGGCCTCTGTTCAGGTGACTGCTTGGTTACCTTGCATAATCTCAGCAGCACAAAAAAGATGGGTATAAGCAAGTGGCACAGACATCTTTTCTGCTTCCAGACTAGGAGCCCCATTAGAAAACCTCAGTGCCCCTGTCTGAGTTGCACGTGCCTTGTTCAGATCCACGTGGAAATCTGTCTGGTATAGACTGGAGTTGTAGACTGTCTCGTGTTCCTTAGGTTGAGCTTTTCAGGACACGGAGAGGCCTGCTCTGTCATGGTCTCTCTGACATTGTCCTCCTGTCACTGTTGCATGCTACTTATGACGTTCTCTCTGCCACTGGAGGCACTGGTAATTCTTAGTCTACTTGGAGGGATGGGCGGTAGCTGGAACTATGGATTCATAGATAATGGGGGCTAGAAGGGACCTCGGGAGGTTGTCTGCTCCATCCCACTGTCCAAGACAAGATCAGGTGCTACACTGTGGATCGAAGCCCTGCTGCAGGACAAATATACTCCCGAGTTCCACCTGCAAGCCAAGGCTCTCCCAAATGCAAGATGCTGCTCATCCTAGTTTGTGTGAACCTTCATAAGCTGTTTCTTGCCACCTTCTCTGGTGAGCCTGTCCCAGCAGTCAAATAGTCAATGATGATTTGAAGGCCAGCAAGAAGTTTTGCAGTGGAGAGGGCAGCTTGCTGCAGACTCAGGCAAACATCTGACCAGGTTACAATTTTTCACGTTTAAAATGTTTGAAGCTGTGAAGCCTCGAGACTTGGCTTGAAGGACAGCAGAGATTCTGAAGCACAAAGTAATGAAGGTCTCTAGGAGCGCACGCTTTCCTGAATGACTGAGCGGGTTGTCGGAGGAGCATGCTTGTCTTCTGGCTGGCAGGGTGCTGAGGAATTACTCTGAGAGAGTTGTTCTCCTTGGGTAGCAAAGATTCCTGCTTTCCAAGTGGCTGGATAGTGGGGGAGCTGGAGGCTGAGTCTGGAGTCGCCTAGCTGCTGGTGTCACTGCATAAAGATCACAACAGCTCAAGACCAAGACAGAGCCCCCTAACGCTGTTTGCGGCATTTCAGGCTGGAAGTGCTTGGCAGGGGGGAAAGCAGCACGGTCCAGTCGGGGCACTCAGAGTCTTTCCCCAGAGGGGCCATCAGATCCTAGCATCTTCACCAGCATCTCCTTGCTCTTTCACCCATCCCGAGCCCAATTCGTTCTGCTGTGACCCCAGCTTGCAGGCATCAGCCACCCCAGGCAGTATGGTGTGCCAGCCTGTTAACAGTCCATGCTCCCCTGCAGTTCCTGGCCTTGGTGCCCTCTGAGGAGCAAATGGTTGGGAAGACAGATCAGGTGTCCCCCTCCCTCGCTCCCCTGTTGCTCAGGTTGTTAGTATTGGAGATTAGGGAGGGGGCAGGCAGAAGGGAGGGATGCAAATATTTTGTCATGAAAACAGGAAATGTAATTAAAGCCCACATGTTAATTAAGAGCTGGGGGGGGGGGAATAGTGGATTTCTGGCTGGAGTGTCATTGGTGTTGGCAATTAGGCAGTTTGCATAATACTGAGAAATTAGGAAGCTGCCTACGGAAGGGAGCATGAGAGATGGAGGCATTGCTTAGCTGGGCAGGGGCGCTGTCCTAGAGTGTGTAATGCACTGGGAAGGTTCTGCTGGCTGTGTGGGGAGAAGAGGAGGCAGGGTAGATTTACACCATACAATAAGGGTTCAGGAATGTGGCCCAGTCTTTGCCTCCAGGTAGCTCGGCCCTGTCAGTAACTGTGCGTGAAGCGAGTTTGCTGCATCTGAGCCCAGTTTCTACTGAACAGGTTTCCTGACAGCACAAAAAGACTAGTCAGATTTGTCCCCCTTCTTCCAGATGTTGACAGAGAGCTACCTCCTTACCCCACCTGCAGCAAGGGTGCCTGTGCTGCCCCTGCTCTGTGCTCCGTGCATGGCTAGTCGCACTCTGTAGGACGGTCCCTGGTACTTATCCGTACGTAAACGAAAGAAAGCTGGATGAAACCAACTGCAGCCAAGTGGGGAAGATCTTGCCTTTCTAGGACCTCAGCTCCTGAAAGGCAGGTGAGTGTGAGGTGGTGGCAGTAACAGACCCAGGCCCCTGCAGTCCTGCTAATCTCTCTCTTCGGAAATGTGTGAAATTGCTAATCAGGGTCAGGGCTCTGGCAGCTTCAGCTGCCTCTAATAAGAAATTTAACACTCAGGTTATTCCCTGAGGTCGGGAGACAACAAGATTAGGGGCCCTGTTGCTCTGACAGGCTGATAAATGTCACCAGGAGGCAGAAGGGAAGATCTAATAGGTTTAGATCAGACTTACGGCCCCATGTAATAGTGAGGTCTGCCAAGGGCGGAGGCAGGGACGAGGGTGGGGAGATGGGGTTTCCTTTGCTTGCATCAAGGTGCTGGATTGGAGCCTTTTTAGGGGAGCTCACCGCGTTTAACTGAGTCACGTCAGGAGTGCCAATGAGAGAAGGGAGTTTCTTCTCCCCAGATCTGCTGATGGTCCTAAATCCAAGTCTGGACATAGCTGCCCCCAGCCTTGGGGCCCTCACGGGCAGCTCTGATTCCCCTCAACTCAGCCTCAGTTTCACAGAGATCCAGTCGTGCTCACGGTGCTCTGCAGCCATCGGCGGGACTGATCTGTGATGACGCTGCTATTAACCACTGAAACCTTGGACTTCCTATGGCTGAGCCTGCGTCTCGTAGCGCTGGAGCTTGAGCAGAGGAGGAAGGGAATTGGCTGGTGTGCTTGTGCTTTGTGGGCGTTGGAGGCTTATGCAGGGGGGAGAGAGAGTGCCTGAGCAATGGGAACATGGGGGAGGCGAGTGAAGGAGAAGCAGCAGCAGGGTCTGAGAGGCTGGTCCTGGGTGTGCACGGGAAGCCTGGCTGAGGCGAGGGTGGAGGAAGGACAGGGCTGCAGCTGGGCGTGTGGCTGGTGCAGAAGGGCCCTGAGTCAGAAGGCAGCTGGGGCCACGTGCTGAATGGTAATACAGCTGAGGGGTGCTGAGAGGTGCGACCGCTCCAGCCCTGGACGTTGAGTTTGGTAGGGGGTGAGGCCAGCCCCTGACGGGTAGGGTTGGCGCACAGCTTCCTTTGGCCAGCAGAGCAGGGCAGCTGAGGGGTGGCGGGATGGAGACACCAGCCAGCCCTCCCTCGCTGGAGAGGCTATGCAGAAATCTTCCCGTTGTTTCATGCAGGGCGCCAACCTGTTTGCTCCAGGGCTTCCAGTGTGGCTGGCCGGCTCCCGAGGAAACTGCCACTGTAGCAGTAGTTCCCTCGGTTTCCCAGCACTAGCAAGAACCTGCTGTCTTGTGGGGAAGGGGCTGACGGGAGGTTGCAGGAAGGGGCCAGCACTGAGAGAAAACCCTGGGAGAAGGCTCAGACCTGAGCAAGGATGTCAGCGCCGCTCCTGTTCAGGGACTTGCCAGAGCTCAAGAAACCTTCACCTGCAATGCCAGCGACACCTGGCAGGGGGGTGGCCTGGCTCAGAGCTGGCAGTGCTTGCCTGGGACCCGTCTGCCTGTGCGTTCACTCCCACAATGAGGGGATGGTGATTTTCAGCCAACAAAGTGCTGCTAGATATAATTAGATCTGCCCAAGCCCTGTTGTCACGGCTGTCTGATAAGTGGCTTACCCCGGTTCTCTTGGACCTGGGAGCTGAACCCCTTAGTGTCTGACTCCTCTGCCCATGCTCTAATTCACTGTGCTGCATTGCTGCTTTTCTCTCTCTTCCTTTTGGTATCTTGATACTTAAGGAAGTTTTTCTGCTCTCCTAACTCCAGGTCTTTGCAGCAGTCAAGGGACTGTTGCCAAACTCTACGTTGGTTTGACAGTACTGCTCAAAAGCAGATGGTTGCTAATTAAAGGGGATTGAGCAAGTAGGTTGTATGTGCCTTGGCACCCTTATTCTGAAGAAAAGCTCTACTACCCTTGGAAGAGGGTTCCCTCCTCTGTCTGCCGGCCTGTGGTTGAGGTCACAGGAGAATCCAGGATGCTCTGAAGATGGAACGTCTCTAAAGGAGCAAGCTCAGGACCTGTGCTAAGAGCCCAGCCTGCCGGCACTGGGGCCTGTGGAAGAGGTTGCAGGAGAGGAAGCTGAAAAACCAGGAGTTGCGTCTCCTCGTGGAGGAGCGGAGAGCTGTCCCCGGTGTCTTCCAGGACCCGTGCAAATAAGCCTATGGGATGTTCTCTCTCCCAGCGGCCCATCGATTCAGGCCAAGTCGAGAAGAGTGCTTCAGCTGCAGCCGGTACCGGACCTTTGGCGCACGGTCTGGGCTGCTGCTTGTGCCCTTTCAAAAAGGCGCCGAGAGCTGGCTGGTGGGGAGGGGCAGGGCAAGCACACTGTGTTTCTGTCTTTTTGGCTGTAGGAACCAAGTGTTCTTGAAAGCAATCTTGACAGATGCACTGTCAACACTTAACGATCCAGCCTCATGTGGAAACTGCATGGGAAAATGTATCGCCAGGAGTACATGCCTCCTACCCAAGAAGTCTGCAGCGTTACCTCAGCTAACATCCAGGGGCCTGACCTCCCCAGGCTCCCTCTGCTGACCCCTGGACGTCCTGCCAAACCGTGCTGTTGCCTAATAACTGATTTCCCAAGGCTTGGACCGGCCCCAGGCAGTGAGCTAATGGAAAGTTACTGATACTGCCTTCCCACTACAGCTCTTCCGCTCATGTGTCGTATCATCGGGCACAGCCTGTTGCCTTAGTGGGTCAGTTGCGTGATCCACAAATCTCCCTCTCCATGGCAGTGGGTGCTTTTTCATTTCCTATACAGCGCTGGCCCAGACTTGTCTCAGGGCAACTGCTGTAGTCTGCTGTGATCTCTCAGCATGCCCCTCTGCCCCAAGCACTGGCACCAGGTGCAGCAATAGGAACAAAAGCACTGGTGATGCCAGGAGGTGACTTCTGTGTTGGGCTGAATTGCACTCATGTTTTATGTAGCCTTTCGCCCATGTGGAACTTGGAGCCCTTTGTTCTGGGCAAACGCCACAGAAAATGCATCAGCAGATGCATCGCAAATAGACCCGAGGAGGTGACACTTCCCTTCTACGCGGCATTGGTCAGACCGCAGTTGGAGGACTGCATCCACGTTTGGGTGCCGCACTTCAAGAAGGATGTTGATAGACTCGAGAGGGTCCAGAGGAGGCCTCTCGTATGGTCAGGGGCTTACAGGGCAAGCCCTGTGAGGAGAGACTGAGCGACCTGGACCTCGTCAGCTTCCGCAAGAGAAGGCTGAGACGTGATCTTGTGGCCACCTACAAATTCACGAGGGGGACGCAGCAAGGGATCGGAGATGCGCTGTTCGCCAGGGCGCCTCTTGGGGTAACAAGGGACAATGGTCACAAACTGACAGAGCAGATTTAGGCTAGACATCAGGGCAAACTATCTCGTGGCAAGGGTGGCCAGAATTTGGAATGGGCTCCCAAGGGCGGTGGTGCTCTCCCTTACCTTGGGGGTCTTTAAGAGAAGGCTGGATGGGCATCTGGCTGGGGTCGTCTGCCCCCAGTGCTCTTTCCTGCCTAGGCAGGGGCCGGACTCGACGGTCTGCTGAGGTCCCTTCAGACCTGAGCGTCTATGAATCTATGAAAGCGCAGGGCCAAGGGAGCTACCGCTAAAAATGCAGCTGCGTCTGAGAAGGAGCCACAGGAGCGGGGGATTGCACACTGAAGACCAAGGACAATGCGCCTTCTCTCCAGCCAGACTGTATCCCGCGCAGAGTGAGCTACCGGGAAAGGCCTCTCTTTGGGCCGTGCCATCAGCCCGCCGTGTGTGAAGGGCCAGCTTCTGCCTGCTGCCCGAGTGCTCAGCGTGCTGCGTTCTTGTCCCTTCCCCCACCTGGCTCTGGCAGCTGGGTGGTCAGAAGAGAGAGGATCCTTTTGTCAGCCTCAAATGCACCCAGGGGTGACCCCAGAAGCTGGGGCTGAGAAGTGCCTGCCTAGCCTCTGTCCCCTCCTCGGGCAGGTCTTTGTTGATACACCGATGAGATGCTCAAGGCCTTTGCAAAAGTGGTATCTGTAGGGGGGAGGGACAGGGCTCCCTCTCCCTTGTTCTGTGCTGGAACCTGCCAGTGAATTTGTGACAGGCTTTGGACAGCCAGAGCCCCATGGCCTGTGTGCCTGGGACTCGGCCTCCTTGTGCACACAACAAGTTCCTGGTGTGTCCTGTCCTTCTCGTGCTGAGGGGCAACGAGGAACAGGGCCTGGCACTGAATGCAGCCCTGGTGTGAGCAGCCCCCGCGTTGCTGTCTGCGTCCTTCCCCAGACCCACGGCTTTGCCCTTCAGCCCCTCCTGCCCCGTGGCTGCCAGCTGCTTTCCTGCTAGCCTTTAGAGGGTTGGTGGAGAGGGGAAATGCTGAAGAACTGAGACGGGCCAAAATGGGCCCCTCGAGTGCAGCCCTGTGGGAGTCGGAGGTTGGATGGAGGGCCCGGGTCCACATTCGGGCCAACGTCGGAACCAGATCTCGGGCACCTGTGTTTTGGTTCCAGTTTGGTTCTCGTGGATAGGCCCAGTCTGATGTGATGAGACTTCAGCGTTGTCTGCCTGGGGCTTGCTTAGCCTTGCTTTAGTCCCCAGTTTAACTAATCTTGCATTGCTTTGAAGCCCACGCTCTCCTGCCCTGGAGGGCAAACGATTTAGCTGGTGCCAATGCAGCCAGTCTGGAAACACCCATTCTTTCCTCGTTTGTCATGGGCCTGGGAATGCCACTGTGAGCACACCCCTCTTTCTGGCCTCATGTTTTACCAGGAGCCTTGCTGGCAGGGTACTCCCTGCTTCCCGCTCTCCGTCTTGGGGTAGGGGCCAGTATCGCACCCGCTTACTTTGGTTGTGATGAGAGCTGCAAGGGGAAGCTCCAGGAGATCTGGGCCGGAGCTTCCCTAGGCGCTTGCAGCTTCTCCTAATGTACGAGTCTGGGAGGAGATGCGTGCGTGCGGCTTTCTTGTCTCCCCGCAGAAGCCCCTGCGTTGGTCCTTAGTTGAGCTCAGGAAGCCTTGTTATAGGGTCTGCCGTGGGGCCTGGCAGCACAGACCCAGGACTGCCTTGCCTGCGGAAACATCCGTCTCCCTGTCATGAAATATTCATGTCTGTCTCCAAACAGGCTGGAGCAAAGCAAATGGACGTGCCCCTCCCCCTGCCCCCACAGGCAGCTCCCCACACACAGGCAGTGCTGCAGGGAGGGTGGCTGCAGGCTCTGCTGCAAGGGCAAACTGGATTCTGGCAGCTGATCTCCAGTCTTGGAGGAAATGAAATAGAAAAAGCAAAAGAAGAAGTAGTGAAAGCCCCAGGACTGGCTGTGAGACTTAACCCTTTCAGACTGGGAACGCCAGTGAAAGCCAGCGTGCATGCAGGGGTCTGAATGGGAAGGGCAGAATGGGACTCTCGGGACTGCTGCAGATTCGGCAGCGTTCGTTCAGGCTGGGAGAGGTGCTCCTGGCTGGGAACCCACGAAGTGCAGAGGCACCGCAGCGGACTCGGGGTGCGAGTTTCCGGGCTAGTGACAGGGCACGTAGCTTCTGCTGAACCAGGAAGCACTGGGCCAAATTCAGCCCCGGTGAGTGGGTGCAGCTTTGACTGCATTGGGACAGCAGGTGACCCTGGCGGGGGTGCCTGGGTCATGCTGCTTGGTTCTGGGGGGCGTGCGCTCAACCTGACTGAGCGTTTGCTGCTGCTCTTCAAAGGTTTTTCCATTTGGGGTGTTGTGCACATCAGCCCACCAATGCCACGCAGCCAGGGCAGGCCACTGTCCCGACTGACCGCACAGTAGCAAGGGAGAGTTTGGCTTTGGGGCCTGGGACTCGGGTTCATTCCCTGCTCTCTAAAGACAGCCTGCATGACTTTGGGCAAGCCCTTCCTCCTTGAGCCTCCGTTTCCTGCCTGTGTAGTAGCTCTTGCCTCCTGGGCTAGCTGTGGACTTAAATGAATTGCTGTGGAGATGAGCAGGCACTGGGAGGGAGAGGGAGAGGGCTCTGCAGTGGGTCTGCACTGGTTGGCAGCACAGGGAGGCCCTTGGGGCAGGAGACTGGTGAAGCTGGTGGGTGCAGGTGGCTTGTTTTTTCCTCTTCATCCCCTTGACAATCCAATTTACACTCCTCTTTTCTTCCCTGGAATCCTGTTGTTACCATGGGAACTGTGTTCTCTGCTATGTTTCATTGGCTTCTGGAGAAACCCTTTTCTTTTCCTTTTTAACTTAATTCCAAGACTTGGGGCTGGATCATGCGGGGAGACCGGCTCAAGTGGGGAGTTCTGAGAATTGGAGGGGTATAGAGGCGAAACACTAGGTTCTGCCCATCCTCGCTACAGGATTTAAAACTTTATCAGGAAACATCAAAAATTATGGTTATAGACACAGCTGTGTAGAGCTTGAGGAGAATATAGGACCCCGTGCATAGTCGCTGCATGGGTACACAGTCTAAAGCATGCAGTTAGTCGTGTGGCCTGTACTGGCTCCAGTGCCACGTGTGCTGGGCTAGAAAGACAGGGAGGACCCCGTGCATGGTAACAGCCCTTAGATGGTGGCTTTAACATGCAGTGTACAGTTGTTGGGGTGGGGAATAGTCAAGGTCTTTGTAGGTCTATGCTGTGTGTGTGGAGGGGGTTCAGTCCATCTGTCCTCTCACTCTTGCTTTTAGTGGGTGGTCTTGGTCAGGTAGCTTTGTACTGGTAGTGGCCTGTGACATGCTCAACACAGATGCCCCTTGACCGCTGGATGCTATTGAAGAATACCATGAGGCGCCCCATCAGTTTGGTATGGCGGCAGGCAGTCTGCAGGCTCACAGGCCACTCTCCTTGCGTGGGTCCAAGCTCCAAGGACTCCAGCAATCGGCACCTGCACCTTCACATCAGACCCCTTCTCCGAACTGCATCCAGAGAGCCAGGGCCAGCGTCCTGGAGCCCTTGCTGTGACCCGCCCTCTCCGGCTGTAGAAGGACAAGGCTGCCGAAAGCGGGAGTCTGGGGGGCGGGGGCTCGAGCTCATGGTGGGCTTAGCCTGATCCTAACGGGGAGCTGTGAGTGCCGCCAGAGAGTCATGTGTGACGTGAGCGGGAGGAGGGAGGCAGGACTCCTGGGTCCATTCTTTGCTCTGCTTCTGACTTGCTAGGCAGATCCTTTCTCTGCTTACTTCCAGGTCCCTATCTGTAAAGTGATTACAATAAAGAGCGGTTGCTAAGTGCTTGGGATGCCTTTTCTGAGCTGTCATTGCCAGAGGGCACGGGAGAGTGCCCAGAGCACCAGCTGCAAACCCCTGAGCTCAGCCCTTCACCTGCTGATGCAGGGGGTGAAGCAAGGATGTGGGATCCTCTCAAGGTCCAGCTTCTCCCTGGTCAGTCTAGAGGCTGAAACATTCTTCCTGAGCGCCAGGGCTTCCCATTCCCCTCAGTAAGTGGCCTGTCCCCTGGTGCTGTGCTCTGCTGTAGAAGTGGCGGCACTCCATGGTGCTGCCTGGGAGGTCAGGGGGCCTGGCTGTTCCTGCTGGCTCTTTTCTTGCTCCAGCTCAGCACCATGGTATCACAAGGCCAATCTTAGTACAGGTAAGCTCACAACCCAGGTTTCCGGCGGGCACTGCCAGGGCAGACACCCGGGTCTCTGGATTCAGGGGCTTGGGGTGCTTTGGAGACGAGTGGCGTGTCTGGGATGTTAACGCTTTTGTTACTACCTCACCTGCCCCCTTGTGAGCCAGCCAGCCTCCCCTAGTATTGGTGTGCGGGGGTCCTGGGCCTTGCCCAGTAGAGGTAAGGGGTGGCCTGCCGCCTGCTCCTGCCGCACGTGGTTGGGCAGCGGGCTGGCTCCGTAGCACGGCCCGTGGCAGCTGGGACCTAGGAAGAGCTTGCAGCAGTGGACTAGGCCTCAAAACCTGCTGGGTGTAGCCTGGGTCTCCTTTTGCTCCTGCAGAGGAATCGGGGACATCAGGGGCGTGAAGGGTGACGTGGGACCCCAGCCCTTCCCAGTCCCCCTAGACTTTGCCTTGTGCCACTTGGCTGACACCTGGCAGCACAGTCCACTTAGCCGCTGGGCCCCTAGCTCTGACTGTGCAAGGGGCCAAGTTGGCTGCAGCTCCATGTGCCCTCAGGGAGCAAACTGGCACTGGCAGTGAATCGCCCTCATTTCCCGGCCCTGGGTGGGCAGGACTGGGCAGAGCAGCCCAAATTTTCCTGTTCTGGCCAAAGGCCAGTGGTTTCCTTCCCTAGCCGTCCCGGGGCTGGGCACTCACCTGCCCAGCCCCGAAGGGTGCTGCTGGTGCTGTGCCGCCCTCACCCCCTCGGGTTCTGCCTGTCCCCACGGTGTTTCCAGCCCGGTACGGATGGGCCGCCAGGCGAAATGCTCCGTGCTCGGCTGCCTCTGGATTCTTTCCAGAGACGCTGCCAGCAGGCCTTGTGGCGGTTTCAGCTGGGGATAAGCGTGACTTACCTTCGGCTGCGCTCCAGGCTGCCTGTACTGGGCAGGGATGCCTCCTGCTGGTTGTGCTGCTGTGGGAGCAAGCATTTTTCCAGGAGATGACTTCTAACTCTTACCCCTGGTCCAAGTCCCCTGGGCGTTGTATGCCTTTTTGCTGCATGGGGTCTGCATCCCCACACCCTCTTCCTTTTCTCTGGCGTAACCCTACGCTTTCTCCCCCGTGGCTGTCTGTGCCAGGTCAGGTTGGAAGCGACAGAGTGGGTACACTTTTGGGGTGCACCCTTGGGTCCTGTCTCTGGTTCGCAGGCCAAGGCTGCGCCTGTGGCTGGTGACGTGTGCTGTCCAGCGCCTGCCTGTTGTTGTCAGCAATGAGGACTCTAGGCTTGTCTTTAACAGGATTAGGAGAGGCTTAGCTGGCAGGATTAACCTTGCTGACTCCAGCATCTCTCCTCTCTCCGCTGACCTGGCAGCTCCCTGGAGCGGCCTGCTCCCTCTCCCTGCAGTGTGGGAATGTCCGCACCGGCTTTCTGGGCAGGGCGTGCAGTGTGACTGCACGGGAGTGTGTCCTGCACGGCGTTTGCCTCCCCTCCCCGCGACACGCGTGGCCCTGGAGCCGGGGGCCGGGAGAGGCGGGTGACATGGTGGCTAGTCCGTTCGGGGCCGCCAGGTGGCGCCGCCGCCCCCCTTTGCTCTCGTCTTGCTGCCTGCGCGGCTGCCTCGTTGTTGCCGCGTCTCCAGCGACGTCCTGCCGCCTCCGCCCTGCCACCTCCAGCCGCGCCGCCGGGTGGCAGCCGCGTGGGAGCCGGGCTGGCAGGCCTGGCCTGCGCCGTGCCCCCAGGCACCCCTCCAGGTCTTGCTTGCTTCAATTCCTGCACCGGAACTGGCCCCAAAGCCAGAGGCCCTCGCGATGCCCGTGGCCACAGACAGCCCAGCTCCTCTGTCAGGAGGTCAGGCAGCGTGTGGCAGCAGCAGGGAGGGCTGCAGACGTGGAGACGAGCCCCTTTCCTGCTGCCTTCTCCTTGCCTCCAGGCAAC
Organism: Gavialis gangeticus; assembly: GCF_001723915.1. Lineage (NCBI taxonomy): Eukaryota > Metazoa > Chordata > Crocodylia > Gavialidae > Gavialis > Gavialis gangeticus. The sequence goes on from NW_017728980.1 coordinate 15,306,870, forward strand.
CTGCGGCAAGTCTCGAGGAGGTTTCGGCCAAGTCGCAAAGATGCTGCCTGGGTTTTGGTTGCTGGGGGCAGAGGCCAGAGAGTCGGCGCCCTGCCCGAGGAGCCATTCCTGGGCAGCCCCAGGCCGAGAAGCAGCAGAAAATGTCAGAGCCCCCTTGCACCCGTCAGGGGTTTCATGCGGACCAGAGGTGTTCAGGAAATCTGGGCTACAAGCCCAGCACACGTGCAGCTTGGGTTGGCGGAGCTGTCCCAAGGCTGGCCCTGGGACCCAGCAGACTGACTCAGCTCTGCTCCGTTTTGCGGGTGGGGGAGCAGAGGAAGTCAGTAAGCAGAGGAGGATAAAGCAGAAGTGAGAGTGGAGGAGACCCTGGAGCAACCCATGAGGAAGCGGACAGCCAACAGAGGCGCCAAGTAAGAGAGAGAAGTGAGCTGGCAGTGAAAGCATGGAGGAGGGGGAGAGGAGGTGGGTGCAGGTAGGGGGCTGAGGACAGGTTGCCTCCAGCATCAAAGGTGAGCCCCAGGGTTGGATCACTGGCCCAGTGCTGGCAGTGCCGTACTCAACCCCCAAGCTGGGCACTGCTGATGCCACGTCTCGGCGGCCCTAAAGGCCGTGCAGATGCAGAGACTAGGTTTGAGTTTACACGGGGCAAGGCCCAGGACCCTGGGAGGCAGGGAGGCAGGGAAGTATGGTAACAGGAGTGGTGGGAGAAGAGACACAAGGCCTTGCTCAAACCGTAGTAACAATGTAGAAGAGAGGAGAGTCCTCTGCTCTCTGACCACTGCTCTGGCAAGCCTTTCTGCCCAAACTCTGCAGGGAAGCGGGTACTGCACTGTGGAGCAGAGCCTGGCAGTGTCCTATCCCTCACTTGGTTTTCAAGCCCAGGTTTGGCGCACAGAGCTAGTCACACCTGGCTGGGCTGAAGCTATTCTTGCTGCTGGTGTTTAAAGAGCTGTGTAAAGTGAAGTTTCATAGTAGCTAGGGTCAGGAGGGACCTGAACAGATCATCTAGCCTGACCCCTGCCACAGACAGGAGTGAATGCTGGGTTCACAGGACCCCAGACAGGTGATCATCCAACCGCCTCTTGAATTTGCCCAAGGTAGGGGCGAGGACCGCTTCCCTGGGAAGTTGGTTCCAGATTTTGGCCACTCTAACTGTAAAATATTGCCTCCTGATCTCTAACCCAAACCTATTCTTCATCAGCTTAAGTGACTGTCTGGAAATGGGCTGCGTGGGTCTGGTGTTCGGGGTGTCAGTGGTGGGTACTAAAGGATGGTCCGGAGGAGGGTGTAGGCTCGAGTTGAAGACTGGGCCGCGAGTGTGGGAGAAGCAGGGGGATGGGATATTGAGGCTTCTTGGGCTCTACAATCACCTCTGCCTCTCCCTGTGGCCTTGGTAAGCCACCTGTGCACCCACATCAGTGCCCGCCAGGTAGAGCGGGGGTCAGTGCTGTGCACAGATCTGTCTGCATGCCCAGGGCATGCGTCTGCCTCCCCACTGGATTGCGCAGCGTGCGCACGTGAAGGTACATGTGTACAGACGTGCATGACGGCATCATGCCTGTTTGTCTAGACCCTGTGTGTCACCGTGTGCACGTGGCATTTGTCTGTCCGCACATGGGGTGTCCCCCGGGTGCATACTGGGCTTGAGCTGCTGCAGGAAGCGGGGCTTGGTGCTGCTGCAGGAGGGGGAGCTCAGGAATGTAATCCCAGGCAGCCAGACAGTCACCCAGTGCCCAGAGCCGCCTCTGTTTGCACAGACCTGAAATCCCCTGCAGCCGCATGGGGCCTGCTCGCTCGCGCTTGCGCAGCCAGCCACAGGCATGTCACTGGGGGGAGTGGAGCTGTGCGTGTGTCAGTCCTGTCCCTGGCTCTCCCATCCCTGGAGTCTGCCTTCCTCTCCTCCCCATGCCCTGGGGCATGGCTGCAGCCAGCAGGCAGGATGCATAGAGGAAGGGAGGCAGGCAGGAGGCATGTCTGCCTGGCAGGCTGGCCCCAGCCGCCTACCTCCCCTTATTTCGGAGGGGGGATCTGGCTGGCTTTGTGTCACCGAGACTCTGTGATTTCAGAGCCAGCCCTGCCTGCTCAGTTTCTCTAAACCCTCACTTGGAAGGAGGGAGCCCTATCAGGATAAGAGTCCTTCCCACCCACCTCTCCCTGCCACCACGTCCCTGCTCCCCAGACAGCCCAGGCCCTGGGTGGTGGTGGGAGGTGCTGTCTCTGCTGATTGCTGCATTTATCACACCGGTGGCCTTGCTAAATGCTTTAACCCCTTGCTCGCCACTGGCCCCACTGCACTGTGGCTCGGTGTGCTGACAGCGTAGTCTTGGCAGCGGCTGCCCGAGCAGCATTGTCTACTGCCTGTGCTCCGGGCCTTGTTGCCTGGGCTGGGGCTTCTCTCTGGCTTCTGATGGTCCCAGGGAACATGTGCCATGTGCCTGGGGTGGGAGAGCCAGCCCCCTTCTCTTTGGGCAGAGGCAGAGCTAGGTTCCCCTGGCTTGGATCTCAGTGGCTTGTTCCCTGTGTTGTGTGGCTGCGGGCTGGTTGCCGCAGTGGGCATCGCCAGCTTGTCAAGACCAGCGGTAGCCCAGCAGCAAACGGGCCAGCCCTGGGGCCAAAAGGATCAGGACCCACTTGCCACCCATCCCCATTGCTCTTTGGCAGTAGAATCAGAGTGAGAGGAAGCGGGTGTCCTGTCTCCCAGCCGAGCTCTCTCCTTCCAGCACGTGGCTGCTCTGTGCAGGCCCGTGTCACTGTGGGTGTGCTGCACGTTAGCACAGCAGAGCATGCAGCAGGGGCCTTGGTTGCAGCCCTGCCTGGGCCCCGCCACAGCCAGTCCTGCAGGAGATGGCTCACAATACGTCTGGGATCACAGCAGGGCTAGTGCTTCGTAAACCTAATGGAGCTGGGCACTGGAAACAGAGAGACTAGGTGACCAAGGCTGTGTAGGATTCCCGTTGCACTGGCTGGCATGGATGAGGAGCGCATGCAGGGTTGGCGGTGAGGGAGCAGAGGCAGGATTGTGGCAGCAGAGACACTGGCTGGGCGGCACGTGGGGTGTTGCTGGTACTGCAGCCACACACAGGTGTCCAGGCTCTGGCAGCTCAGTGTTCAGGTGCCTGGCATGGTGGCAAGGCTGGCGCCCATCAGAAGCTGCCCAGTGACTGCAGGGCACACTAGTGTGTGCTGCTCAGTGGATGGGACTTTCCCCTCTGCCACCTCGAGCCGGGATCAGGCATTGTCTCACAACTGCAGCCTCAGTGAAACGCCTGCAGCTTGGGGTATCAGAGCTGTGTCTCAGAGCAGGAGTCTTGGCCTCTGGATTCCTGGCTCTGTCCCCAGCCCTGGGGGACAAATGTTGAACAGAAGCCTGGGGCTCCCCGGTGCCATTCCTGGCTTTGCTACTGACTCCCTGGGTTGCCTCAGCCGTCTCCTTTCTGCTCCCCAGGCCCCCTTCAGAGAGGGGCAGGATTTTGCCCAGGTGAAGCTGGGATGGTTAACGAGCTAGTGTTTATGAAGTGGAGCGAGGGCCTGCCATGAAGGGAGCTATAGAAGCCAAGACAAGACCCTCTTGGCCCTTTCCAGATCCATCTGGCCAATGAGGACAGGCTGCCGGGGCAACTGCAGAGGTGGGGTAGGTAGCACAGACGTCTCACAGCTGGACACTGCTGGCTGCTTCCCTGCTTCGACTCTAATGAGCACATAATCAGGGAGCCCATTCTTCCCTGGCCACCTAGAGCCTGCTGGATTGGGCACAGACCTGCGTTTATTTGGGGCCTCTGTGAGGCTGCCTCTTACCCCGATACAGCAGCCTGTGGTACCTTTACAAACTAAACAGGAATGAGACTGAGCCCCAGGGGCAGGCTGGCAGGGTCTGAGGGGAGCCCCGGGGGTGATGAGCAGGGCTGGGGGCATGGGCTGTGTGACCCCTGGGACCTGAGGTGAGTGGGGAGGGGCTGGCAGGCACAACAGCCTCTGGGCTGTCTTGGCACAGCCGCCTCCTTCCCCCTTTCCCTTCTCACCCTCCAGCTTTTGCCTTCTTTGCAGCAGCTCTGTTCCCTCTGGAGGGTGGCATGTGGATGGAGAAGCAGGGGCAGAAGTGAGTGTGTCATTAGAGGTCCTGGCTCATTCTAATACACCTGATTCCTTCCAAACTCTCCATTCCACAGGTGTTAATGACCCTGTCTCCTTTTTAATAGATTTTAGTGGCTCCGCTGATCGAGCTGTCCTTTGTTCGACAAGTCTGCTCCTGGTAAAGCAGCTCCTGTTTCACAGCCTTGCAGCCTGCTTTTCACTCCGTCTAGAAACATTAACTCAGGTGTGGAAATAGCTTTCAGTGCGGCGTTGGATGCACTGTCAAGATGCTCCAGGCAGCTAGATTTAGTTTTATGAATCTGGAAGAGCAGTTCATTTAATGCCATTGACTATAGAACTAATGAATTGTCTCTAGAGTATTTTTGCCTAGTTTGTAGTGTTTTTATACATAAGATTTGATGTAGCAAACTAACGTACGTTCCAGTAAAGTTCCATTTGATTTTGCTTCTATCCTAAACTGAATGACAGCCTGAGGCCCCCAATCCATTAGTAAAGTTTCTAGTTCCTTTTTAGCTGGAGAAGAGTGTGCATTGTGGTACCTGTGAGGCTGTGATGAGGCACCACTCTATCTGCACCCCTTTTCAAAATCCTAGATTTGCTGGATCCAGATCCTAGCCATGTGCTGGACATGGCTCCAAGGTTGATGCCATGTGGTGACACGCAGGCATCCTGAGCACAGGGAACCCCACAGGGCTTAGTCCTCACTGTGAGCAAAGGGCTTGGCTATCCTTGCCTGCCCTGCAGCCTGTGGACCCGCTACCACGTGGCCCAGGGTGCTGCCAGCTGGTACATTCATCCTTGAACGCAGCATGCCAAACCACGCATGGGCTGCAGGGCTGGCACCTTATCTTGCCCCAGTGCCTCATCTGCACTCTCTCTTCTCCAGGTCTCCACAGGATGCACCTGGG
>NW_017728980.1:15316869-15323571 GCF_001723915.1 Gavialis gangeticus
GGGGGCTGCCAGCTGGTACATTCATCCTTGAACGCAGCATGCCAAACCACGCATGGGCTGCAGGGCTGGCACCTTATCTTGCCCCAGTGCCTCATCTGCACTCTCTCTTCTCCAGGTCTCCACAGGATGCACCTGGGTTTGGAGAGGGACGTTGGAGACATCACCAGGTGTCTGTGAGTCATGCAGTTCATTTCAGTGTGATTAATTGGACCTAACTAATCATAGTCATAAGTATAATGAGGGGCTTTTCCCACGGGTACATAGGGGCTACTAGGGTGGGAGGGCTCAGTAAAAAGGAGAGAACCTGATAGCTTGTCTTGGTTTTGCAAAACCGATCTGAAGGCTACTTGGGATCCAGGTTCCGTCTATCTCAGACTGGGTGTAGGCTTCCACCCTTGGAGTCGAGGTGGAAGTAGTTTGTCCCTTCAGCTTAGTGGCAGATGTCAGCTGCACCCAGTGCTTTGCCCCATCCTGTTCCCAACTGACTCTGCCTGGCATGCTTAGCCTCAGCCCCTGGCCTGAGATATTCCACAGTGCGTGGTGAGGGGTCTCTGGGTTTACTTCACAAATGTTATTTGCGTAGGTGGACCCAAACCCAACTGGGCTCTAAGCAGCCTTGCAGCTGAGGAAGTTCCAAATCTGGGTCTGAATGTTGCAACCTGGGCCCGTGTCTTCCTTTTACCAAATGCTGGAAAGGGCCTTTGAAGAGCTGAGTGTTGTCTGTAGCCAGTTGCGCGCCATGGAAGCCAGCATCCTTTCCCCAAGGAGCAGTGTAGCGCAGCTGTGTCTCCGGACTAACCCACTGAACACAGATGCCGGCTAAAGCACAAATTGCCACGTGCGTCACCTTTTTTTAAAACCGCTCCCAGGTACTTTTAGGCAAGAGGAAGACAGCATCTCCCTCTGAGCCCAGCTTATCCATTCTGCAATTATTATCTCTTCTGTTGCTCAATTATTTCTGATGCAGATACATGTGGAAGAGCACCCAGCCAGCTGTGCTTTTCTCCATTGGTGGGTGCACATGGAGATCCTGTAGATTTGTGCTTACCTGCCCCAGCACCAGCTGGTGTGCTGGGGTTAGCACCGGGCCAGGCTAGAGACGGTCACTCCATGATCCTCTGCGGCTCTGGCTGTGGCTCTGGAGGGAGGGCACTGCTTGCTGGTTCCAGTCCAGCCCTATGGCAGCAGCATGTGATGGTTGTCATTTGCTGACTGCTGCTTGCTAACCCACAGGCAGCTGGTGCGGTGTCTTTGTCGGGGTTGTCACAGTGGTCCTGGCTCAGGCAGGCAGGGGGGCTGCTTGTGCTGTGCGGTGCTAGCTGAACTCCCTCCCCACTGGAGGCTCTGCTGGGGTGGGGGGTGGGAGGGACCTGGTGCTAGGACAGCTTGAGGAATCTGTTGCTGGCGACTGAGTGCAGGCTCAGTCTCTGGCCCTGAATTCTCTGGAGAAACAAGCGGGGAAAAATCCCAGGCAGCCCGAAGGCAGGAAAGCCCTGTGTGCAGCAGAAGCAGGTAGGAGCTGGTCTGGGCTGCTTGGCCGCGGGCTCATTAACATGCTGATGTACCAGGCAGCTCCTAGAATGAGCTGCTGGGATTTGTTGTTGTTGGCACGGGGAGGCTTTGAGCTCCAGGGACCGTCTCTTCTGGTGTGGGCGTAATGACAGAGGAGGGGAAGGGGAGACGGGAGTCAGAGTCAAGTGCAGGAAGGGCGCTTGCCCAGCAGATGTTAATTAAAGGCAGGCTCTGCAGCGGCTGGTCCTCCTGCTGACCTTTCCCAGCCTCATTCTGTTGCTTTCCTGTGCATACCCAGGGAGAGATCAGGGGACTGATGTGGGGAGCCCAGGGGGAGGCGGCTGGAGGGCCTGGAGAACAAGGCTCGGCACATCCCCTTTGGCTTGGGCCACTCGTGCCAGACGGCAGCACTTTCATTAACCCTGTGTGTGCCTGGCAGGCCGTGTCATATTAGGGGCAGGCAATCTCTGCTGCTGGCTTTGGCAGCTAGTGGGCCTGCCCGTGTGCAGACCTTCAGGGGTAGCCTGCTCAAATAGGCTTCCAAGGTGCATTTGGCGAAGGGGGTGGTGCTCCAGCTCTAAGCCCTGGCCTTTGGCAGGGCTCCTGCCCCTGCAAGGAGTCGCTGTGGCAGCGGGAATGAAGGAGCACTCTCTGGGTGCCACGTGGGAGCAGCACAGCATGGTGGGAACCGCAGAGCGAGTGAACAGACTGGAAGGGCTGGATTGGCAGTGGATGGGCTGTTGTAAAGCTGCATCTCCCCTGCCTTTCCCCACCTCTCCTCCCGCGGACTTTCAAGTGCAGCTTAACTCAGACTAGAGATGTTTGTGTGAACGGGAGCCGGATAAGGTCAAACCCCAAGCTGCAGCTCAGGATAACAGCAGGGAGTGGGGCTTGAAGGGTGAGCTGACAGCCACTTGCTCAGGTGTCTCTATCATGCTGGGTCTCAGTTTCCCTGGCTGGTACAAGGAGGGGGGCTCCAAGCACATGGGGATCTTCTGGAGGCAGGTGCTGAGGAAGGCCAGCATTGCTGTTATTTAGCAGTGGCTAGAGGAGTGCCTATGTTTGCCTCACTCGCAGCCAAATAGCCCGCTCTGTTTGCTCCAGCCTCTCTGCTGGTTCCCCAGGTGGGCGAAGTCACGGGGTGCGTTGGAAGAGACTTTCCGAGGAGAATTCTGATCGTTTCTGTTTGGGTTTGGGGAGCAATGCATGTCTCTTCCCTCGCCCAGCAGTCTCTTGGCTGCAGTTACTGAAGTTTGCTTTGCTAAGTTCTGCATTTGGATCTCACACTGATTGTATTTATTCATGCCGCCCCAGCTCACTCTGTACCCAAAATGCAAACACAACCAGAGGAACAACTTAGCCTCAGTAAATATGATTTGTCACATGTATTACATTGCTTCCTGCTCCTGCCTGGGGAGTGCAGGCAGCGATTTATTTTTTTTTCACTTTTTAGGGGACAGTGTGAATGTTAATATAACACCCCTCCCTGGCCACAGGTAGTGCGCTCGCATATTTTCATCTGCATATCTTATGAAGGCCATGTCCAAAAACACACTGTAGAAGTTGCTGCGGTCTAGTGATGAGTTGGGGAGCAGCAGGCAGGACTTCTGGGTTCTCTTCCCAGTGCTGACTGCAACCTGTCTTTTCTCACTGGTGCTCCGTTTCCCAGTCTGTGACATGGGATTTGTGCCGGCTTCTGTCTCACTTTATGGCTAACCCCTGAGAATTTTGACATGGCAGGAGCTGTTGAGGAAAGGCAGAGATGGGTCCACACCTCAGTCCCAAGAGGCCCAGAAGAGCCTGTTGCCTTCACTCTTGCCTTAGTGAATTCAGGCCGTTGTGACGCTGGGGCTCGAGGAGGCACCTTGAGCAGGGGATGCTTCCCCTGGGAGAGGCCCTGCAGCGCCCCTGCCCAGCCGCTCTCCACACAGGCTCAGGGCGGGCACCCTCCACGAGGGGGCAGTGCTGCACGTGCACGGGCCTTGCACGGCAGCCCCTCTGCCCAGGCCACCAGGGCCCTGATTCTGTCACAAGCGTGAGAGCCAGGAGCTGGGAGCCTTTGCCCGCCCAGAATCCTTGAGCCTCTTGGGCCCTGCCAAGGCAGAAAGCAGCTGCGTCCCTTGCTTGTTGTCCCCAGTACGCAGAGTCCCGTGCCAGCAAGAACTGCACCAGGCCTTTACAACTCAACATGTATGGGAGGTCTTTCTGTTTGCCTTCTGGTTCCTGAAATGATATGGTGGGCCAGGCCCCCCGTTGCCACCCTCTGCTGGGAGCCCGCGGCGTGCCCCGGCTGCTGGCACTGCCTCTAGCAGCAGCTCCGAGTGCTGCAGAGGAAGCCACTGCACCCAGCACTGTGACACCTCACAGCACTCACCCGAGCGGTCCTGCAGAGCTGACTTGGCCGTGCTCCTTTGTGAGTCCTCCGTACTGCGCCCGGGGAACCTCGTGCTCCTAGTGCCATGGCTGTCTCGAGCCACGGCCAAGGCCAGCATGGCTCCCTACCGCGCCCATGCAGGCTTTAGTTTCTTTCTTACTTCAGCCAGTGCAGCCCACGTAGGCAGCCTGAAAGGACCACGGGCCCAGCAGCTGCAAGGCTGCCCCTGACTTGAACCTCTGCTCACTCGAGGCCACTTTTGCTTTCTTGCTGTGTCATTCCTCCCTGCTGGCCGTGACATAGTTAAAATGCAGAGGGCCGTGGTCTCTCTCTCACACACTCGCTGAGGCCACTGGCATGTATGCACATTCAAACAGAAGGGAAAGGTGTATTTTCATTTCCAATTAGGGCTGCTGCTTCCCATCGCCTGAGATTGATTGCTTGTCCCTGGATCCCCTTTAGCTCTGCGATGCTTTAAGAGGCTGCCAAGTGGTCCCTGCCTCTAGCCTTCTTTCTCCTCGGCCCACCTTGAACAGTTAGCCCGCTGCAGTCAGGAAGGTGACACGTCCTGGTTAGGATGCTGCCGGCGTCATCTGAGAGCGGGTGAACTGGCTTAATAGCCTAATGTGTGTGCATTTGTACAGCTTCCTTCTGCTTGCAGCAGCAGGGGTGTGGAGGGCCAGGCAGAGAGCGCGCACAGCCAGCTGTGTCCTCTCAACTGTTTCAGGCGTGCCTTTTCCAGCAGCAGACTCCCAGTTGGGCTAAAGCTCCTGAGGTCCTTGTCATCCACTACTGGGAGGCTGTATGCCTGCCACCCGTGCATTTCAAGTGGACGTTATTTCTGTCACGGCGTATGCCCATCTGCTCTTGGCTCCGGTAGTACCTGGACTCTCACAAACTCTGACCTGTAAGGAGACTCCTGCCCTTACGGGAAGGGGTTTGTTGCACATCTGTGAAATGTTTGAACTCTCGCTTGTACTTGTTTGAACTCTCCCTGGTTCAGACAGCGACAGCCCTGTGCAGTTGCTCCGCTCCTGATCAGGAGGCGCAACTGTGGGATCCTGGGGAACAAGGTGTTCTAGGTCTTTGTTAGATGAGGAGGATGAGCAGGGCCAGGCCACCCTGGGGGGTTATACTGGGTGCTGGGAGGGATAGGAAGCCAGGTGTGATTTCAGTGGGAGGCACTGGCAGCGTGCCCCATGTGTGCAGCAAGGGTGGGGAGAAACTGCCACACGTGCAGTGCGAGGGCCTCTAGGAAGCTGGAACGGCAGTGTGGAGGCACAGAGGGCAAGACACGAGAGGCCAGTGAACATGGACAAAGAAGTGTTCACAAAGGCATCTGCTGCGGGCAGAGCTGAGGGGAGAGAGCCTTAGAGCCCGGGGGATGGGGGGCAGAGTGGGTATCTGGTTGGAGGATGGGAGCAGGCCTGCCAGGATACAAGTGCTGGGGCTAGGGGTGAGCAGAAGGCTAGTGGAGCTTCACCTCGAGGGGGGCTCTGTCGGGAGCTGGAGGTTTGGCCGAGAAGCCTCCTCTTTACAATCAGCAGGGTGTTGATGTGGGATTTGTTAAGATGAATGGATGGAACTGGGCACTGGAAGCAGAGAGACTAAATGACTGAGGCTGTGATGGGGAGTAGTCCAGGAACCATGCATGTACTCCCAGACACGTGCATGGGGTATGGGCTGATGCTGGCTTGGGCAGCCCCGCTGTAAGCACGCTCCCAAGTAATCCTTGTGGCACGCAGTACTTGTGGGGCCATGTATGTGACTAAGCACCCGAAGGGATGCCTGGGCGTGGAGCATCCCGGCTCTGTTCTTCCCTTGCAGCGAGCTCTCCGTGGGGGTCTGCATCATTTCATACTGAGCTGCAGGCGCCAGGGTCATGCCCTGTCTGTCCTGCTAACTGCGGCCTGGGGCCTGCAGGATGTGGATGCTTACACCCGCTGCTGAACTGCCCAGCAGTTCAGGTAAAGTGTCTGCCGTGACTCCATCAGGAGTCTCCACTGCTAGTTGCAAGTGTTCAGCCCTCTTCCCTCAGCAGCCTGTGGCTCAGCCCAAGTCTGCTCGGGCATCTGGCAATACCTGCCCTGTCCTGAAGCTGAGCTCAGGAGTCTTTGTGCGTGGTGGGTGCAGTACGTGAAGCTTGAAGCTGAGGCCGGTCTTTCTGCGCTACGCCTCCCCCTTTCCGCTCCTTCTCCACGCGGGTGGAGGCAGCAGACGTTCTGTTGCGAGTCGCTGCAGCAGGTGCAAAGGAGATCATCTTTTCTAGAGATTTCCTTCTGTTTTGTTATTTCCTTCTCTTGGAGGGGAGCGACTCTAGACTGGAAATTTCCATTTTGCTGGTGGTGCATGGAGGTGTCGCCATCTTGTCCGCGTGGTCACTGTGCCCAGGGCAGCGATGCTCTTTCCGGGTGCTCGGTGCAGCAGCGGAGAGCTGGAGCGTGCCAGGCCAGCCCTCTCGTTCGGGGCTCAGGAGGGCCAGGCCCGCTCGGGCAGGTGCACCCAGGAAAGCTGTACTGCTCGGGGTGCATCTTGCCCCTGCCCAGAGGGGCTGGGATGCTGTGGTGCTCAGGTGCCCTGGCCCACGGGCAGGGCAAGGACGGGGCTGTGCAGCCACCAGGCAGGAGCGAAGCCCCGGGCAGAAGCTGCGGTGGTGGGGAGCAGCTTGCGGGGGGGGGAGGTCCGAGCGGGGCTGTGGGGCCCTGCTCCAGCAGGAGCCGGGGGCAGACAGCGGTGGCGGCTAGGCCCGGGGCCGGGGCCGGGGCCGGGGCCTTGCCTTCCCCCCGCCGGAGTCGGGCGGAGCCTGCAGTGCTCCG
>NW_017728980.1:15323990-15324813 GCF_001723915.1 Gavialis gangeticus
CCCGGCCCCGGCCCCGGCTCAGCTCGCGCAGGGGGCGCTGACCCGCCGGCCCTCTTGGCACTCCAGCCCGGGGCCCTGGCACCGACCGCCGGCGAGCAGGTAGGGCTGCTCCGGGACCAGGGGAGGGGAAGGGAAGGCTGCTCCCCTTCTCCCGTGGGGCCGGGAAGGTGCCTGCTTCCTTGCAAAGTACAAGACCAAATCCCCCTCTCGCCGCCCGAGGGGACCTCTCCCCAGCTCTGCCTTGGGGAAGCCACTTGCTGGTAGGACAGTGAGAGGGCGCGTTTCTTTGCGTGAGGGACGCTACGTGACGGGGCATGTCGTTGAGTCGTCGCGCGCTCGGGGGCCGTGGCACATATGCGGGCTGTGTAGCAGCGGTGTCACGCTCGCATCCTGGGTGTGTAAGGAGAGCCCTGCCGACAGGGAGGGCACACATGGCAACTGCACACCTTGGTGCCTGGGACCATGTTTGCAGGGTGGTTCTGCAGGGTTTAGCTGCCTGCTCTTGACCCGCAGAGCCTGGTCTCGTGTGTACACAGCTCTGATTCTTCCCAGCCTGTCCTCAGGCTGCTTCGTGCCAGGCGCCGAGTAATGACATACAGCTCAGCTCACCCGTTGATCTCCAGTTCTTCACAAAGGTGTGCGTGCATCGTTTTCCTCACCTTCGCTAAGAGAAGGAGAAGAAAACTGAGGTGTGGAGAGAAGTGATTTGCCCAAGGTCGCCTGGCAAGTCTGCCAAAATTGAGGCAAAACTCCAGTATGTGACTGGCAGCACTGTGACCCCTGGCCACTGTCGGTGTTGCTCCCAGCCGGGGGGGGGGGGGGG
>NW_017728980.1:15325021-15337316 GCF_001723915.1 Gavialis gangeticus
GTGTGTGTGTGTGTGTGTGTGTGTGTGTGTGTGTGTGTTGTAATATGACTACAGCAGGTATTGACACACACAGCTCCAAGCTTATATTGTTGTGCAACTGTCTTGTACAGGCACACTCTCAGTAACATATTGGTGTGCTTTCACTGTAGTAATTGTCAATCCCAGTGGGATTTTTTTTCAGAGCATCCAATCCTAAATACTATTGAAATCTCTGTTACATCTATTCTGCCGTTTCTGCTGGACAGAAATACCGTGTGATACTCTTCCCTCCTCCCAGCTGTACTGCACAGTGCATGCAGGAGAAACGTACGTCAGCTTGCCCATTTTCCCTGCCTTCATTGTGTTTCTGGTCTCCGAATCTGAAAAACCTGAACGTAAAGGTCTCTATCAAAAAAAGATTTAACAAATCTTTACCAAACCCATCCCTGTTTGTTCTGTTGCAGCTGGCAAATAAGGATGCTCGGAGCTTTGAAGCCTCGTACCTGCGCCCTGATCACGTCACTGCCCCGTGTGTCCGTCCCGTTGCCTCCTGTTACAGACGGGAAGGCGTAGAGGCCGGCCGTTTGCAGTGGCTTGGCAAAGGTCACACAACAAAGCTGTGTCAGTTAAGGCTAGTGCCGCGGAGTTGCTGGCTGGCCATTTAGTGCTCCAACCACTAGGCCATGTTGTCGGCGTGTACTCCTGTGTCAGTCCTGTCGATGTGACTGGAGTAACTCTTGACCCTGGGACTGTGCCTGCACTTGCACCGGTTGGTCTGGGACCTCGGCGGTGTCGCTGCAAGTCTGCATCTCTTGGGCCCAGTTTGTGCAGGCTTCCTTGAACCTAGTGTTCCCGTAAGAGGTCTTTCCCTTCTCCTGTCCCTGTTGAGTCCGCATTCCTGCCAGCATCTCCAGCACCCCTGTCCTTCCAGCTCTGCTCCCTAGTGATCGCTGCCCCTAGCACGACTGAAGGCTTTTCCTCCTGTCACTAGGGGCCTCTGCTGCTTTCCTGGCCCTGGGGGCTGTCGTGTCTGGGTACCCATTTAAGGTACTTGGTTGGAGTTTGGCCGTTTACTTCCGTGCCCGCCCCACACCTCTCGAGTATCTCCCGTGCTCTGACAGGAGGGTTCTGGAGCTGAAGACACAGCTAGCTCCAGCATTTTCTGTGCCAGGGCCCATACTTACGGTCCCTGTGGGTCTGGCCTGGGTTTGACATCCTAACAACGTGCATTTCCTTTGGCTGTCTCAGCCAGTAGCATCAGACTCGTCCCCTTGTGAGCAAGGCAAGGTCTGTGGTGGCACTGCTATGTGTGCGCCTTGCTTGCTGTAGGAGTGTCTGCTTTTGCTGGGATACAGGTATAGAGCTGGATTCTAGAGATGGAGACAAACCCCTTAGATCCATCCACTGCCTGTGGACAGGATATGCCAGTTCCCTGCTCTTCATTTCCCAGGGCTTTGTCCAAGTCCATTTTTAAATGTCTCGAGTAACAGATCTCCTTCCCTGCTCCTCTGGGGCGATAACTTCTCCAAGGAATCGGTTGCTTTGGCAGACCTGTTCCCGCTTCTGCTCCCTGCACCAAGCCTTGCAGCCTAGTGGCAGCAACCGGATCACGCTGGCACGTGAGGCAGGCCTGGTTCTTGGCTCTTTGCTTCTGATCTAGCCGTTCCAGGCCCTGGCTGTCCCTTTCACTGCTCTCTGAACTCTCTCCAGTTTGGCACAGAGTTGCAGCTCACTTCTGTCCTCTGCCTCAGCCCTACACTTTGTGGGGTCAGGAGCAGGAAGTGCCTCCCTGCTCCTGCTCTGCTGTCCTGGGACTTGGGTCGCAGTGGTTCTCATCCTTTTAGACCTGAGGCACCCCTTGGAAAATGTCATCTCTTAAGTCTCACTCGCTTTTTTAGAATACACAACAATAATAGAGCGGCTTTTTTGTTGCAAAGAGCTCAGAAAGGCCACAACTGTGGATTTCTCTTTGAAACCTCTGGGTTTGTGTTGTGAATCATGTTTGCAAACATAATTGTGCTAACACTGTTTGGCACCCCACGGCACCCTTGAAAGGATCTCAAGGCAGCACAGGGTGCCCTGGCACCCTGGTTGAGAATTGTTGCTCTGAGGGCTCGGAGCTGCGGTAGTAAAAGTTGGCCGCTTTTGCCAGCCTGGATGTCTGCCTAGAGATACAGCAACGCCCACAGCCTCAGCTAAGCAGGCGCCCAAACGTTGCCCCACCACTGTGGCTTTCCATGTTGTCGGTCCCTTCCGGGAAAGACACAAGAATCCCGCCAGCTGCTGATTCTTCTCCCTGAGGTGCTGCATCCTGCCCGGGCAGGGGAAGAGTCCTGGGACATTTAAAGCTTTTGCTGGTGTAGAAATGTCAGTTGGAGGGTGACAACGGGCCATGACACTTATGCTGGTAGAAGCCCTAATGCAGATGCACTTTGTGTCACTTCGACTTGCTTCGTTTGAGGGACTGGTAGGAACTGTACCAGTGAAAGGCCTAGGCGGGCTGCTCAGTGTGGAGATGCCGTCTCCCCTAGCCTTGCTCCTGTTGTCAAGTGGTTTCTTTCTTGCCTGAGGACAAAGCTGACTGGCCAGGTTCTCTGTGTGCAGGGTTGATTGTCTCTTGCTTCTCCAAAGTAGATGCAGGATCCTTGGAGATGGACTTTCTACGGCCCAGGACCGTCGGTTCTGCTTGTGATGTCTTCTTTCTGTGACCCTAAGGTAAGTCATTCACGCTCTGTGTGCCTCAGTTTCCCATCTGTAAATCATTCTCCTGGACTTGTAAGTGGAAAGTGCATGGGAAAGACTGGGGAGGCCAGCCAGCAGGATGGTGGCCCGCATGCTGCCTTTGCTTTTCTGTGCTCGTCATTCTCTGAGAGCCAGCTCCAGCTAAGCCAGAGGAGCCTGATGGGAGAATCTCTCCCGGGTGGTGTGTCTTTTCTGTGCAGATGCCAGGCCACCCTACTGGCACCAGGCAGCTCCTGCGGATGCTTTTTTCCACCTTGTTTTCTTTGCAACTCGGTTCCCAGCTACGGAGCTCCTCTGGGTCCAGCGCACTGGACTGCCCATCTCCCCAGGCTCGGCTCCACGTGGTGCGCGTACCTGCGGCAAGGCTGTTCCCTGTAGGAGTCAGTGTGGAGGAAGCATTTAGCATCACTGGCACCTGCTTTTGATTTAAGGGAGAGCCACGTAATCGAGGGACGGGTTGCCAAGGGCCGTGCGCTTGCCCGGCTCCTCAGAAAGCGGGGCTGTGTTTGCGAGCACGACAGGCATTCCACTTGGGTGTGGGAGAGGAGGGGGCATGCGCGATGCCAGGGAGGTGACAGCCTCGACTAGCTGAGGCCTGTGCTGATCCTTGGAAATGGGCAGCAATGGTCTGTCTCCAGCATCTGACTGGTGCTTCTTGGGAAAGGCGGGCCCGCCCACGGCCCTGCTTGGCATCCTCCTGCCTCCGTTGTGCGGCTTGGGCTAGGGTGTCGCTGAGGCTTGCTGTGTCTGCGCTGCTGCCTGGCTGGCAAGGTACGCTGTGAAACACCCTGTGGTGCCGCCAGTGCCTCACCTTGCTCTTCAGCTCCCCTGTGGGAAAGCCAGTTGTGCACAGGGCTGTGCAGGGACAGGAGGGAACAGCAAAACTCCATTCCCCGCAGTGACCCCTGGGAGCGCTGGGGCTGTCTGCAGCCAGCATCAGTGGGGATGAGCATGCCAATGTGGGTTTGTTGTTGGAGAGAGGCACCCATCCTTTTCTGGGCACTGGGGAGTGGATCTGTGGTTGGAAGGGTCTGCAGGTCTGGTAGCACAGGCACCTGTGAGCAGTGGGACACAGGGGCCGGGCTCAGAAAACTATGCCAGGCAGTGGTGGGGCTGGCTGTTGCTGTAATGGCACAGGTAGGATCTCTGGGAGGGTTGGATGCTGTCCATAAGAGGAGCGGTTTTTCCCCCGTGTTGGCTTGTTCACTCTGCTCGTCTCCCTCGCCCCTGTGGCGACAGATGTCCCGTCCTGGCTGGCCAGTTCCATCTCACCTCTTGCCTTCCCCAGACGGAGGAACCCGGACCTTCTTGCCAGTGCAAGGGGCCTGCTTGCTGCGAAATCCATCGGGCCTGGGCTGTCTCTTGCCTTGGCTTCCAGCTGGCAGCGCAGGGCAAGCTCCTCTTCTTTACCGTCAGTGGCGATGGCACGGGCTGCTTCCATGCACCTCTGGGCTCCCAGAACTTCGCAGACCTGGGTCCTCCTGCACTTTTCATCTTCAGCCGGAGGAGACTGAGATGCCAAACCTGCTCTGGTGAGCTGAGCTAGGACATGAACCCAGCTTGGCCTTGCTCCTTGTCCCCGTGTCATCCCAGTACAGGAGCTGAGCCCAGGCTGCCACCTCCTCGCAGCCTCGGCTGCGTAGCCCTGACTTGCTCTTGTTGTGAGTTACTGGCTGTCAGGGGCGCAGAGAGAAGGTCAGGGTCTGTGGCACTGCTGCCCCAGCTGGCTTCAGACAGGGGCCATGTCCTGAGCTGGGGGGGTGCGGCTTCTCCCTGGTTGGTGAAGAGCTTCTCTGGAGCTGAGTCCTGGGCCAGGAGCCAGGTTGGTGTCCTGTGCCAGAGAGGGCGAGACTTCGAAAGCAGAGCTGGGCTCCTCCTGTGTGACAGACAGCTTGAAATGCTGAGCAAACCACAGAGCACTCCTTGTTCTGCCACTGCCTCCTGGTCCTCCTTGGCCCTGCCGTGTGTAGGAGGCTGCAGCGCTGGGTTCTTGGGGAGCCGGCAGGGAGAGCCCGGCAGTGCGGAGGCCCTTCTGCTTGCACTGGCTGCTTGCTGAGTTGATTCTTAATCTTGTTCCTCTCTTTTCCTTCTCCTCATGACTGAGGAGGACTCCAAGTACTGAGCTAGTCTGAGCGCTGCCTCCGCTGCAGCCTCTGTGATCTTGAACAGCTCGAGGAACAGTCACCCTGCGCCTTGCTTCATAGCTCAGCTGGAAACCCTTCCTTCTCCTTGTCTCTAAGTCTTTCAGTAAGGAGCGGGAGGGAGGGAGGGAGCTAGCTGCAAAGTGTTCTGAGGACGCTGCTTGTATAAAAGATGCTGCGCAGAATATTGGATGTTTACAGACTTCGTGTTTCCTGAAATGTAAGCAAAGGAAATGCTAGGCTTTACTCTGGCTTGTGCAAACACATGATAGCTTCGTGTTTGTCGTGTGGCGTCCAGGACTCTGGCAACATGAAGGCGCTGCGCTGACAAGGAGACTCCAGTGAAGTTAGGTTAAGTTAATGGAGCCCGCACCGGCATCTGCTGAGACGCTGGGCCCCTCCTGCCTCTAGTAGGCACCTGTGTGGTGGACGGTCACCCGCCTCCGCCAGGGCTCCTAGGGGGGCCATCGGGCTTGCGTGACTTGGCAGGTTGTGTAGGGAGGCTTGGCTAAGCCTTCTGGCTGTTGGTTTGTCTTGTTCTGTAGGTGTGCAGTATTCCCGGGAGCAGGGGACAGCTGCCACACTGCACTCCAGAGGTGGCTGCATTTCAGCACTGCATGAAGTGAGCTCTCCCTTGTGCCCTGGGGTGTGACAGTGTTCCTGTGCGTGACTCGTCACTGGAGGATGCGAGGTGTATAAACTTGGACTGGGCTAGGCCTCAAGTGTGCCTGCCTTGGGTCTGCCCTGTGGGCCATAGGGAGGGTGGGCAAAGAGTGGCTTGGGGTGCAGCGAGGGGATAAGCCCAGGGCAGCTCCCTGGCGGTGAGATGGAGGAGGTTGTGAGGTCCTGCAGCTTAGGAGCTTTACCACTTTCTTTGGAAGGAGACAGTCCTGCATTGGTGTCCGGTGTGGACTGGCCAGACAGGCCTGAGTGGAGTTGGTCTGGCCATTGCTAAGGCTCAAGCACAGTGGTTAGATGGGCCTGAAAGCTGCCTGTGTCTCTGCAGCCTTGTTTGAACTTCTCCTTGGCAAGGAGGGAAAGGAACTGGGGAGACCCGGGGCTGGGCTGAGCAAGTTTCCTCTGCTCTCCCCGCCCCTGGACACGAATGAGGCAGCAGCAGTTCAAAGCTCCAGCCCAGGCGCAGAGTGCAGCTCTTGGGCCTTGCTGGTGATGGCTGTTGAACAAACAAGCTTTGCCTCCAGTGCTCTGATGCAGGGGGAAGGTGGGGGGCAGTGGGGAGGGGTGGCGAAGCTGTGGTTCAGAACAAGCCCTTTGGATGGCAAGAAAATTGCTGAGTAGCCAGTTTCCGGGCTGCTGAGGACCTAGCCAGGGCCCGACTTGGCTGCCAGAAGCAACAGGCTTGGAATTTCCTCTGCCTGATGCCAGCTTCTCTCGGCCTGGCCGCTGCGCCTCTGGCGGGGCTGAGGCTTCTCGGAGCCCCGCAGATGGGGAGGCTCCTGGAGCAGGGGTTACATGCGGAGCCGAGAATCTCCCCCAGCCCTCGGTGCCTGTTTCCTATTTTCTTTTCCAGGGTTCAAGCTGTTTCGAATTATGCAGCCCGCGCCTCCTGTGGGGCTCCCGGAGCAGCCGCCTAATGAGCTGAGCTCCTGACAAACTTTGCTCTGGCTCTGGCTGCACTTGGAAAATTTTACAGCTTTTTTAGAAAAAGGAAATGCCAGTAATGTCTCTCTCTCCTTGTTTTTGTGAGGGGGGTCCCAGCTGAGTGGGGCTGGGACAGAAAACAGGAAGGATTTGGGGTAGTGCCCATCGCTGCACCCCTGCCCGTTGGTGTGCATTGGGGTAGGGAGTGATAGTGGCCAGTGCAGGGTGGCATGAAGACAGGCTGGCTGCTGCCTTTTATAGCCAGGATCATATGAGTGAGACCTGTAAGGACCCTGCTAGTGCCACGGAGAAGGGCAGGAGAGGGGTGGGCCCTTGGCAGAGTGTTAGGCCATGGGGAGTTGGTCATCTGTGTCGTGGGGAAGTGGGACCAGGCTACCCACCTGGACTTCTGGCAGGGTTGTCCCTCTGTCCTGAAGCTGACGGCTCGCTGAGGAAGATGCCTCTGTGGGAGCAGGCCTGGCAGTTCCCCTCTCCCCAGGGCCCTTCTCTGCAGTCAGAGCCTGCTGTCTGCTGCTGTCCAGTAGCTTCTGCCCTTCCAGGTCCATCGAAAAGATGCTATGGCTTGGCCTCAGATACTGGGAAATGGGGACCACGTGCGGCTGGATCAGTGTGGTACCAGCGCACAAGTCTGCCTGACTGCCTCTTGCATAGGCAGGGGTGATCCATGCTCCTGGGTCACGCCTGGTCGTTTTGTCTTGGCTGGTGGTTTTCAGTGAAGAGGAAAAGACTGAGCGTTACTGTTTCACTTATGGTATCACCCGGGGGCAGGGACCTCTCACGCTGAGCGCCATCTCAGGTAGTCTCTGTGCCCAAGCACATGCCTGATACTGTGCCCAGGTGCTGTCCGCACAGGGAAGTGGGGGGGACTTAGACAAGGCCACAGAGACCCAGAGTGCAGCACATGTTGTCCCTGGAGCTGGGAGCTGCTTTACAGTGGGTGAAGGTGAAGCAGGCATAGCCTGGCCCATGGTCAGAGTTGGGAGGGACACTCCTTTCTCCTGCTGTGCCCCTCTCCGTAAGATGCTGGAGCCCAGCCCCCCCAGTCTCCCTAGCACCTTATCTGTGGGCTTTGTTCTTGTTGCTGGATGCTTCTTCCTTTTTGGGCAGGTGTCTAAGACACAGGCTGGTCCCTAGTACTCTTCTTCCACATGCCAGCAACCTTTGGATGATGGCTCTCTTTGCAGTCTGTGCGTGTGGCTCCCGGGAGGGAGATGGGACTTCTGGCCACAGGTGTTTCATCAAGGTGCATCCTCCTCACTCCTTTCAGACCAGAAAAACCTTCATGAGTCAAGTAAGCTGGGAGCTAGGTTCCTCCAGGTGGCTCAGGATCATCCCAGAGTCAGGGCAGGTGGGGCATGCTGGTGTGACTGTGCTGGGATACCATCCCTGGAGCTGCCTTTTGCCGGTGACGGGCGGCCCTTGCTCTGGGGAGGTCACCACTAGGGTGAGGGAACTGCAGTCTCTGTGGGCCAGTCCGTCCTTGGCGTCTCCACTGACACTGCCAGTAAGAGACTGGCTAGCGCTAGTCGTGACATGGGCACTCCGAGGAGTTGCCAGTTAGCTTCATTAATCTGCAGCCAGCTGGTCACTTTGGTTATCATTGGGCTGGGCTGGGCTGGAGCTGATGGCCTGGAGATGAAGGTCTCCCACCGAAGCTGCAGAGCTGGTACACTCACCCACTGCGCTGGGTAGATGCAGGCATCCCATCTGGCAGGGTGTTGGCCTGTGTGTCTGTGCCTCTCGATCTTCCCCTGCCCTGGCTGTGCAGTGGCCTGAGGTGCAGCCTGCGTGGCATAGGCCTGGGCCGTAGCTCTCCCTTGTGTGCGTTTGTGTCCTCATCTCCTTGCTTATGGCCAAAATGGATCTGCAGGGGGAGGTTGGTGAATAGGACATAAAAATGCAGCTGCCCAGGGAGTCGTGGAGCCTCTTCTTCAGCAGGGAGGGATGGAGGTTCCTGTATGATCCAAAGGCATCAGCTGCCGCCAGTCAGAGCTGATGAGTGTCAGGTGCAGGCAGTGATCTGCCCTGGGTGGATGGGAGACTTGCGCCAGCCCTGCTTTGAGGGCTTTGCCTGTTGTTTGTGTCAGGAGCACGGCTCAGGATGGCTATTTGATTTGGCAGCCTTTGCAAGCCTGGCAGCCTTCTGAGCACAGAGAGGAGCAGACTGTGGGCTGTGGGCACCAGAACTGGGCCCTACGCTCTCTTCCCCCTTCCCTGTGCCTCCCCTCCACCCCCATCTGCTGCAGAGGGAGGGTGGGTATGTCTCCCTGCTGCGGTGAATGATATGCCCCCTTGCTTTCCCCACCCATGAAGCAGGCAGATATGCCCTGTTCTCCCAAGAGCTTTTATGGATAGAAGCTGGCTCTTTACTGGGGTGCTGCTAAAGCCTGGAGGGTTGAGCTCTGTTGCCTCCAGCTGCAGAGCAGGGATCCAGCCACCTCTGTGTCTCCCCACTCAGACCTGGGCTATTGCTGGGCTAGCAGAGAGGGCTCAGGGCAGCATCGGGCTGCTGATGCCCTGGGGCTGTGATGTATGACCTGGCCTGAGACCTGACTCTTGGGTTGCGTGTGTGCTTGCAGCTCCTGTTAGGCAGCACTGCTGGAACTGCGGCCTGCAAAGCCCGAGTGGTTCTCAGGTCCTGCGTGGGATTGGGCTAAGGGTCAGGATCTCCTGCTGCCACTCAGGGAAGTGGCAGTGAGCCAGCGTGGCACTGTTTTCAGGCCCAGAGGTGATGGGGCCAGTACCCAGTAACTGAAAAGCAGGCTTGATGGTGGGGGACGGCTTTAAAGAATAGGGAAGTTGTCGGTCTATCAGGAAGATTGCATGGGAGGAAATGGTTCACTTGTGCACATGCGTGTACTCTCGTGTGTGCCACGCTGGCTCCCGGTGCACACTGCTGTGTGCAGTCGGAGTGATCTTTGTCTCAACCCAGAGGCAGAGCAGGGCCCTGTCTGTGGCACGTTATGGTCACCCTTGCGCTAGTGGCTTTGGGATTTCATTCAGCCTGGTGCATGGATATTGACTTTGGCTGCACAAGGCTGAGCCTCTGTTGTATGCTCCCCATGCTCCTGCTGCACCTCACCCAGTTCTCGCCCAGTGGTGGAAAGGACACCTGGGCCGTGTAGGGTATGAGCAGATGAACAAATTGCAGCGTGTAGAAGGGGGCGCGGTTTACCGTGCAGTGGCTTCTCTGCAGTATGGCTCTGCCCCTTGTAACTCGCCGTAACATGCGTTACGCAGACCCTTACTCGCTCGGGGGCAGCTGCGTGTAGAATGGAACACGTGGCTCGGCCTCTGCGAGGTCTGTGGAGCTGCCACGCGTTGTCTGTATGCAGGTGTGCTTTTCAGCTCGTGGCCTTTGTACTGTTATGGCCCTGAGTGTAAAGGAAGTTGCTGGGGCTGCGAGCAGCCTGTCTCCTCTCCGAGTGGAAGCCTTTGTGGGACAGCACAGGAGCGGGTGGGCATTGCACATCCTTTTTGAGATGCATCTCAGACCTCAGCGTGGCTGCAGCCCCTGTGCTTAGATTAATGTTAGAGCAGTGGCGCTTATACACCACAGTGTCAACAGCTCCCCTGAAGCAGAGTTGGGACTTCTCTACATGGATAAAAACCATGCGTAAAAAAGAAGATGCATTTAAAATGTTCCAAAACTACTTTAGCTTTTTAGAATGTCCAGACTATCTTCTTGTTTGGTAACTTGCTGAAGTTCATGTGTTATGCTTGTTTCTTTAAATAGTTTCCAAATTGTTAGCAGAACTTCAGATTGTACATAGAGCATTTTTTTTACTATGAAAACTCAGAAGATTCATGTTTAAAATGATCTTTCGTGCAGAAAAAGGAAGGTCCAAAGCCGTAGCTGTTCCCCGTACGCTGGGAACAATATAAACTCAAATGCAAAACTGATACGCGAATAGGCTAAGTAACACCTACAATCACTTGGCACCTTCTGGGACATTACATTTTTCTTACACATCCATGAGTTTGCAGTGCTGCCCCACCAGGCTTTACTCCTTCATCTGAGGTTGCACTTTGGCATCAGTGGGACTCGTGTTCCTAAGTCACTTCAGAGCCTTTTGAAAACCCCATTCTGAAGTGCCTAGATATGGGCTTCAGAGCCTGTTTTGAAAACCTCCAGACTATAAATGTCACAGTGGTTTTGCTAATGCCATGGAAATCTAAATAACTGTGTTGATAACACGGGCCATTCTGTTTTAAAGCAATGAAGATTTTATGCGCTAAGAAAAGATGTCAGTAGAATCTGTCAGACTCTGGGACTACTCCAGTGAGTAGCGTGATTTACATATTTAGATGTTCTCACAGTCAGGACCTTAACTTTCAGCACTGTGGGTGTTTGTCTAATGCCGTTCTGAAAGAGTCAAACAAGAGGCTGCTAGTTCTAGCATTTGCAAATTCAGTGTTGATCATTTACCTCATTATACATGGCAGCTTGAAGTTGCAGTACTAGTTCTCAGATTAGTTGGCAAAGCTTCACCCCTGTGATTTTAATCAGAGCTGGAAACCAGTCCACCCTGGGACTCCTGGGTTCCTTGGTGGGCTCTGCCACCGCTTTGCACGATGCCTTCTCTGGGCATCAGCTTCCTACCCTACGAACGGGAAGGAAGAGCACGCATCTCGGGGCTTGCAGGTGTTGGCTGGAAGATACTGGCGTGAGACTGACAGCGGTGGTCTGTGCTAGGCTGTGTGTCTGTCTCCCTGGAGCCAGGCTGAGCCGTGGTTGCACTGTCTGATGTCTGACTGTGACTGGGACATGGCGAAGGGCAGGCTGAGGTGATCTGTGTTTGTAGGGAGGGCCCATAAGAGGAGTGGGAGTAGTGTCAGGCCCCAGCTTCTGCTCTGTCCCCTAGACCCCGATTCAGGGTGTACCTGCCTCCCGCTGTTAAAGCTTCTGCGGGGCGTCATTAGTGGCGCAGGCCACTATCCCTGTTCATAGCTGTTTGGAAATGGCATCAGGGCACCAAAGGCTTGTATTTTCCTTCTTGTATAAATTGAAGGAAGAATCGAAGCAACGAACCCTTGAGGAGGGATGATCTGGAGACGCCTGTTCCTCTTGCTGCACACCGAGCTGTGCCCCTGTTGTCTGTCTCATTAACCCCAGATCAAAGGCCACGGTGTGTGTTCCTCCATCCTGGCGTAGGTGCAGTCAGATGGCCACAACCCTGCCTGGCCCCTCGCAGCAGAATTTTGGCCGTCCGAGCTCTGCCTTGCAGCTTGGCCTCGCGTGTGTGGGAACCTTTCTGTCTGCAGCGGGGCTGCCGGGAGCGAAGCTGGGGTTGGAGCGCAGAGCATTGGATGAGCCGGTGCTCTGCCCTGGCCAGAGGGCTCTTCAGGCAGTGTGCCGGGAGCCCGAGGGCCCGTGTGCACTCCAGTGCTAGCTGGGACTCTCCTGCCCTGGGTGGAGACTGGGAGTTGCTTGATACGTCCGGAAGCAGAACAAACAGGCCAAGGGGGGCAGCATGGGTGGTAGCCAAGCCTGGGAGTTGAGACCCTGTTTTCCAGGAGACCCCTCTCTGGCTGTGGCTAGTGCCTCCCCTCTGCTGCGGGGCAGCTAGCTTGTTCTCGGGGCTTTGCCATCTGCACCACGGCCCCGTAGGCTTTTAGACCCTCCACTGGTGGGGCCCATGGGTTGGCTCCGGGATCTGCCAGCACTTGTGGAGCTGGGTGCTAGGAGGAGGCGCTCTGCCCTGGTGCAGCCCCAGCCTGTGAGCTCCTCTGCATCCCAGACAGGGCAGATTAGGGTCTAAAGGGAAAGCAGGCGTCCCTCAGCACAGAGCTCCTTCCCCCCCCCCCCC
>NW_017728980.1:15337487-15340579 GCF_001723915.1 Gavialis gangeticus
CCCCCAGCCCCTTCCCCCCCCCCCCCGTCAGCCTCATTACCGCAGCGCAGGAGCAAACCTCTACCCAGAGACAGGAAACTGGAACCACGTGGGCTGCCTTGAGCCCAGCTGACACCTCGTGTCTGCAGAGAGAGGGACTCTGCGCGGCCGGAGCTTGCTGGCTGCTTGCCACTGTGCTGGCTGCTTCATTTTGTATCGCTGCTGTGAAAAATGAAGGGGGAGCCCAGGCCTTGCTCTGAAGCATCTGGAGGGGGCTGCAGAGCTGGAATGGGCAGGACCCAGGGCCCCCGGGTCCTGTGCCCAGCTCCGAGGGCAGTGGGGTCTTCTCGGTTTGGCACCTGTTTCTAGTAGTGATGAGCTGCGCTGCCTTAGGCATCTACTGCTGCTTGCTCAGGAGCTGTGGGTTTCAGGACCGTCTATGGCGTATATTGAGATCTGTGGGTAAAGGAAGGACAGAGTCTCATCCTCTGGGTTGTGAGATGCCCGGGGCCAGGCTCAGCCTGGGCACAAGGGACTGGAGCAGCAGCACCTGCCTGAGCCTTTGCGGCAGTTCTCCCTCTGGTTCCTGGGGCAGGGCTGTCTGGTTTCCGTCGTAGGGCCTGAGCCCAGGCTCTTCCTTCCTTGTGTCTGGACTCTCTGGGCCATCATCCTGTGCTTTTTCCTTGACCCTGGGGCTGGGTCCTGGAACTCCTGCTTCCCGTCTCGCACCGTGCTGGTGATTGGAGGCATAGGCAGCGTGCGCTTTCTCGGCAGAAGCTGTCATGTTTGTCTTGGTCAGTTACAGCGCGGCAGCGGTGGCACCAGCCGCCCCCCGTTCTCCTTCCCCTGGCTGGGCCACGTCCTGCGAGCCCTCAGCAAACACTGTGGATATCTGTTGCCTCCCCCCCGCTGCCTCCTGGCAGCCAGGCACCAGCAGCTTCCCCACACACGGGCTGCTCCTTTGCATCATGTCCCCACCCAGCCAGTGCTCCCTTCCCCTCCGACAGGCTTCTCTGCACTGGACCTTGCAATGGGGGTTTCCCTGGAGCTGGCCAATGTCAGACCAGACTGTAGGGGTCTGGTGGAGAGGAAGGTCGTATAGAAGCCCAGGTGCCCTGTCCCGCTCAGCTTGGGTCCCCGGCAGACCAGCCTTCCCTGGGTAGGACCCCTCCAGAGCCTGGGGCCTGAGCACGTGCACAGGGCCTGGGACTGCAGCTTGGGTACATGTGGCAGGAGGGTGCTTGCACCGAGTGCTGGGCCTGGGGTCTTCTGCCGGCCTGTCTGTTGGAGGGCGGGCCGGTCAGAGCACAGCGCGGGTGCAGGGCTTCTGGCCCATCAGGAGAGAGGAGGTTTCTTTTTCCTGCAGCGTCTGAGCAGGGCCGGGATTTCTGCGCTGCGAGCGGGAGGAGGGCAGGTCTATGGGCCTCCCCCACAAGGAGACTCAGCAGCTTGGCAGTCTCAGAAGTAGCCAGAGCCCCTGCAAGCAGCACCTTCTGATTTGATTTTGACCTTGCTGTTGCTGCTGCTGCGTGGCTTGCTGTGGGAAGCAAACACCCGTCAGGGCAGCATGGCATAGGCACCCGAGTAGGGCAGGACAGAGGTAGCCCTGTCATCCTCCTGCAGACACCCCTGCCTTTGATGTTCATTGGCTGCAGCATTTTTGCTGCAAGCCTTCACACCTCGATAGGGGTGCTTTGCGCCTGTAGGGAGATTGGTCTGGGAGGCTGTCATGTCTGCAAGCACAGCAGAGGTACAACACGATGGAGAAACAGGAAGTCCTTTAGCGATTTGGGCTCCCATCCCCCTGCTGGGCCTTCGGGAAGAGCACGGGATGGGCAGGATGAGCCAGAGCAGCGGGAGGCACCCTTGTCGGTGGGTGTTCTGCAAGGTAAGCCCTGCACCCTCCGCGAATGCCACTCCAGTCCCCTCCCACGCTGACCTGTTGCTCTGCTTTCTGCTCCCTGCCTAGCTGCTGCTCTTCCCTCTACTTCTTCCCTGATCTGCCATGTGCTGTATGTGGGCTGCACGTGCTACTTGTGGCAAGCGTGCCAGAGACTGACCACCCCCGAGCTAGTGTTGCCTCTCTCCTGCACTCCGTTCTCCTGAGGGGGTGGAAGGAGCCGAGCAAGCCTGAAGGGCCCGCTGGCCTGTGAGTGATGGGAAAGTTTTGTAGGGGGACCCTGAGGAAAGACAGGAGGAGATGAAAGATGCTGTAGCAGTGGTGACTGGATAGGCCATTTTGGAGGAAAGAGCTGGAGAGGCTGCAAGTGGGAGCTTGGAAATGTGGGGTGAATGGTGGGGAAATCAACTGCTCTGTGCTTGAAACATGGCAAGAGCTTGCGGTTCAAAAGGGCTTAGACCAGAAGACACAACAAGTCCTCTGGGGAAGGGAGATGGACTCATTCTGCCTCTGACCTTGATCTCTCTACTTGGGCTGTGGGGGGGAAAGGCCCGACGAGCCCCATGCGAGCTCAGAGATTGTGTGGGTAACAACGCATGGCACGTGAATTGCTGATCCGCTGTTTCTCGGGATGGGTCTGACAGTGGGAGCCATTGCTGGCCTGGGTGCTGGGGATGCATCAATAAATCCCAGGTCATGGCATCCCTCTTAGCCCAGCAGTGAGCTCAGACCATAGGCAGAGCCATCTGGGGGAAAGAGAAGGGGACTAGGTCAGTGATCGGTGTAAAGGGGGAGGGACATGGTGCCAACTCAGATGATGCCTAGGAGCTGGCCTGGAAGTATGCGAGAGGCGAGAGGGGTCCAGCTGGCTGTGGAGCCTTCCCAGCAAGGTCATCTGCGGACACGTCCTTAGGCTGCGCCGCACGATGCCCATGCGCGCTTGTTCCAGTTTGATGGGGTGGGGGAGGGTTCTGTAGCCAGCGTGGCGAGGGCTCTCCGTCACCGGCAGAGAGCACTGGTACCTGCTTCGGCATCCGCTAAGGTGCCTGCCGCGATGCTGGGGATAACCCCGTTGCACTAGCGGGGAAGGGAGCTGGCCAGGAGCACACAGCCCAACTGGGACTATAACCCGTGCTGCTTGCCCAGCCCATCCTTCCCGTGGGCTCCATACGCTGGGGCACGTGAGAGAGCTGGGGCCCCGAGGAAACGGGGG
>NW_017728980.1:15340590-15342329 GCF_001723915.1 Gavialis gangeticus
GGCCCCGAGGAAACGGGGGGGGGGGGTGTGAGGGCTAGAAGTGGGATGCTGCTGAGAGCTACAACTGAGCTCCCTGCCTTATTGTTTGCCTGCAGATACTTGGCGGGGGCGGGGGACGGAGGGACTGGGCTGAAGGCCAAGAATGCACGTCTGCACCCGGGGACGGGGAGCCAGGCTCTCGCCTGCACAGGTGATCCAGAACTGCTGCAGCGCAGGGCGCCGCGGAGGTGCAGAGCTCTCCCTGCTGAGGCAGCTGGGCTCCATCCCAGGACCGAGCAGGAAGTGGCCACGCAGATCGGGGGACCTGGGCAGATGGTGTTTAAAGCTTCCTTTGGGGAGGAGAGCAACACCAGCAGCCTGGAGAACTGGAGACACACGGGTGCTTACCAGGCACAGCCAGGAGAGCTGAGAAGTGCCGGTGGTGGCCAGGTGCCGTGCCCATGGGCATGTGATGGAGCAGGAGGCGAAGCGGCCTGCTGGGAAGCGGGCTGGTGCAGTGACATAGGGGCTGGTGCCAACGTGGCTGTTTGCTGGCCTCAGCTCTGAGCTGGACTGGGAGGGTTGGGAGCCAGGGCTCCTTGGCACCCTCCCCAGCTTTGCCACTGACCCCTGCTTTGCCTGGGATTTGCATTGGATGCTGCAGCTGGCTCCTGTTGCAGTGAGCATTGAGAAGTCATTCTCATTGGAGCCCCTGGGCTTTGGGGGGTCTGGGCAAGGCCTCTTCTGTCCTGACAAGGGGGAGCCAGTGCAGGAGGGAAGAACGAGTGTCTGGGATGGCCGTGGTGCCAGGAGCCAGCTCCTGTGCCATTGTGGCTGGCGTGCCCAGCGACTGTCACCTGGAGTACGGCGCTTTGGTGCAGAAGGGAAGGCTGCGTGCAGAGGCCTGGGCTGAGTGAGTCGGGGCCTGAGAAGCAGGGGTATACTGCCTTTCCCAAGGGGGAACTGAGGTTGCTTGACCTGAGCAGAAGAGGTACCACCTTGATCTCTGGAGGGAGGGTCATGAGCAGGAAGAGCTGCCTCCAGCCATCTGGTCTGCTTGTAGCACCAGTGCAATGGGGGCATGGCCTAGGTGGGGGGCCACTGTGGTCTGGCACCAGGGCAGGGGGAGACTGCTGGCTCCAGGACCACTGGGCTGCTCGGCTCTTCACCCTGGAATAACACAGAACTTGCTGGTGGCCGGTGACCATGGTCCTCGCCCACCCCTGTCGCTGGGCCCATGGCCCTGGGGCGTGGGCTCCCTTCTTCCCTGTGTGGGCTTGGCACCGTGGCTTGAAGCTGGCCAGAGCGCTCCACTGCGGTGGTTGCTGTTGAGCTGGGAAGCAGGTGAGATGTCTGTGCTGGCGTTTGGCTGGAGGCCATGGGTGCAGCTGATGTTCCCGTTGCCACACCTGGGGGAGGCGCGTCCGTGCCGGTTCTGCGCGCTCCTTCCTGCGTCCTCAGGGCAGGGCCTGCCTCAAACATCAGCCAAGCAAGCAGCTGTTCTGGGAGGGGCACGAGGGCTTTCTCCTCCTCCCCCCGTGGAGGGGGGGCAGCTCCATGCCAGAACCCCCCTCCCCACTTGTTGGGGGAGCTCTCAGCCCTTTCCCCACCTTCCCAGGTGCCTCGTGGGCTGGGGGCACTTGGGAATGCCCGCCCTTTGGCGCCTGCCATGGCCCCTGGCTCCATCTGTCTTCGCTGCTGGGGCAGCTGGAGTGGAGCAGTTGCTGTGCAAAGGGTTAACTCTGCACTAGCCTGCTCCT
>NW_017728980.1:15342340-15347444 GCF_001723915.1 Gavialis gangeticus
GCCGTGCCCATGGGCATGTGATGGAGCAGGAGGCGAAGCGGCCTGCTGGGAAGCGGGCTGGTGCAGTGACATAGGGGCTGGTGCCAACGTGGCTGTTTGCTGGCCTCAGCTCTGAGCTGGACTGGGAGGGTTGGGAGCCAGGGCTCCTTGGCACCCTCCCCAGCTTTGCCACTGACCCCTGCTTTGCCTGGGATTTGCATTGGATGCTGCAGCTGGCTCCTGTTGCAGTGAGCATTGAGAAGTCATTCTCATTGGAGCCCCTGGGCTTTGGGGGGTCTGGGCAAGGCCTCTTCTGTCCTGACAAGGGGGAGCCAGTGCAGGAGGGAAGAACGAGTGTCTGGGATGGCCGTGGTGCCAGGAGCCAGCTCCTGTGCCATTGTGGCTGGCGTGCCCAGCGACTGTCACCTGGAGTACGGCGCTTTGGTGCAGAAGGGAAGGCTGCGTGCAGAGGCCTGGGCTGAGTGAGTCGGGGCCTGAGAAGCAGGGGTATACTGCCTTTCCCAAGGGGGAACTGAGGTTGCTTGACCTGAGCAGAAGAGGTACCACCTTGATCTCTGGAGGGAGGGTCATGAGCAGGAAGAGCTGCCTCCAGCCATCTGGTCTGCTTGTAGCACCAGTGCAATGGGGGCATGGCCTAGGTGGGGGGCCACTGTGGTCTGGCACCAGGGCAGGGGGAGACTGCTGGCTCCAGGACCACTGGGCTGCTCGGCTCTTCACCCTGGAATAACACAGAACTTGCTGGTGGCCGGTGACCATGGTCCTCGCCCACCCCTGTCGCTGGGCCCATGGCCCTGGGGCGTGGGCTCCCTTCTTCCCTGTGTGGGCTTGGCACCGTGGCTTGAAGCTGGCCAGAGCGCTCCACTGCGGTGGTTGCTGTTGAGCTGGGAAGCAGGTGAGATGTCTGTGCTGGCGTTTGGCTGGAGGCCATGGGTGCAGCTGATGTTCCCGTTGCCACACCTGGGGGAGGCGCGTCCGTGCCGGTTCTGCGCGCTCCTTCCTGCGTCCTCAGGGCAGGGCCTGCCTCAAACATCAGCCAAGCAAGCAGCTGTTCTGGGAGGGGCACGAGGGCTTTCTCCTCCTCCCCCCGTGGAGGGGGGGCAGCTCCATGCCAGAACCCCCCTCCCCACTTGTTGGGGGAGCTCTCAGCCCTTTCCCCACCTTCCCAGGTGCCTCGTGGGCTGGGGGCACTTGGGAATGCCCGCCCTTTGGCGCCTGCCATGGCCCCTGGCTCCATCTGTCTTCGCTGCTGGGGCAGCTGGAGTGGAGCAGTTGCTGTGCAAAGGGTTAACTCTGCACTAGCCTGCTCCTCTCCGCAGCTTGCTCTGTGCTGCAGGATGGTGTTTAGCAGCTTGCTCCAGTTGGCTTCTTTCCCAGAATGCTTTGGAAAAGCACTGACCTCTGACCCTCAGTACAAACTGAGCCCAGCACGTGGGAGGGAGAAATTACTCCCAGACCTTCAGGCTCCAGGGTTTACAGGCTGACTGCAATAAAGCAGCCATTTTTTTCCGACAGTCACTAAATCTCCCCTTGCAGTTCCAGTGCAAACCCCTTCCCCCTCCCAGCCCCCTTTCTTTTTCCTCCAAGCCAGAAACATCTTCTCCAAGGTTACAGAACCAGCCCAGTAACCCCAGTGCCCGCTGCTCTGGGAGGTGTCTGAGCTCTGATTGAGCTACAAGCTGCGCGCCGTGCCACGAAGGGCTCTTGTTAACCTTGGCATCCAGGTTGCAGGGGCGTGTGTGGCTGCTTCTGGTGCGCACCTGTAATGCCAGCACTGTTCGTGGGGGTACCTGCACGCTGCTCCTGAATGGCCCCTGGCCTTCCTGCGCCCATGCGCTCCTTTTCCCTGGGTCATGCACACGTGGAGTCCTGTCTTTGCTGATGTCTTGCCTGGAGGCCTGCAGGTGACTCGGTCCCCTTACGGGAGCGGAGCCTCGGTTTGAGCACCCGCCAGCCTGCCAGCGTAAGGACCCCAGGTTGCAGCGTCTCGCAGGGGTCAGTTGTTTTGCTCACCTGGGTTCCAGTCCTGGCTCCAGATAAATACAGTGGGAGTCAATACTTTAAAACGGTCTCTTCCCTTCTCCTCTCATTTTGCTGCTGCAGATACCTCGGGCAAGGCGTAGATCTCCCCGGAGGTGGGGAGATGCTCACAGCCCCCCTGCTTTGCACAGGTCTTGGGCTGGGGCTGTTGTGCTGGCGGGGGGGAGTCCCTTATGTGGTGCCCCACGCACAAAGCCTTAACTGCTACTCGGAGCCAGCTCTCTGCTGCGATCACCCCGCTTGGCTTTTCTGGCCCCTCGCAGAGACAGTGCTGGGTGGGAACTTGTTCTTCTGTCTACAGTCTTCGGAGCCAGAGAGACCTATGAGGGGGAGGCCTGAGCGAGCTCATTGCCTCAAAGCAGAGGGCTTGTGGAGGGCAGCCCTGTGGCAGGAGACCCGTGCCGTGTGCGGTGGTAGTACCACGGAGGCAGGAGCCCCGTGCTGTGTGTGGTTTTGCTCACGGTCCTTGCACAAAGTGTGGTAGAGAAACCAGGTCCCTAAATACATATTGGGCTGCTCTAGGATCTGCTTGACATTCAACAGAAAAGCACATTCATCTGAATTGCTGCTCTCCCCTCTGAGAGCTGGGTTTTGTTTTTAAATCTATATGGCAGGCGACCAAACTGGCTGAGTCAGTCAGCTGGCTGGCCACCAGAAATAAAAATGTGGTTTCTGTCCCCCCCCCGCCCCCTTGGTATTTTTTTTTTCTTCTTCACTTAGCGACAGTTTCATGTATTCACAACAAACCTCTTTCTGCCTCGCTCCCTCTTGGGGCTGGGACGAGTGGAAGCTGGTTTTTATTCGGAGAATCAATCTGCAGGGAAAAGGGGCTGGATGGCAGCTTGCCTTTGTGTGCATCTCTGTCCCCCCACCCCAAAGCCATGGGGTTTCTGAGGGT
Source organism: Gavialis gangeticus (assembly GCF_001723915.1). Classification (NCBI taxonomy): domain Eukaryota; kingdom Metazoa; phylum Chordata; order Crocodylia; family Gavialidae; genus Gavialis; species Gavialis gangeticus. The sequence goes on from NW_017728980.1 coordinate 15,345,276, forward strand.
GGAGGGAGCTGTGTGCTGAGCTCGAGGGCCCTGCAGGGTTGCCCCGGAGGGACCGTGGGCATGCTACGGGCTAACAACAGTGCTCCACACTTCTCCGGCACCTTCTCCACTCGCCTCCAAGCACGCAGCCACTTGTGCCTGTGGGAGGCAGCTGTTAGCCCCATTTCACTGATGGGCAGATGGAAGCACGGGAGGTGATGTGACTTGCCCAAGGCAGCACAAGCTTGTTGGCAACTGTCATGGGATCAGAACCCAGGAGTCTCTGGCTTTCAGTGCTTCCTCGCCATTGTTCCAAGGGAGGCCCTTTGGCACGGAGCAGCTGGCCACAGGCCAGTTTCTTGGCAGACAAAGGGAGGGGGCATGAAAACCCTTCTATCCTGTAGGTCAGGGATATAGGTGGCTTGCGCGGCACCGTGTGCTCGTGCCTGGGGTCCAGAGGCGCTGAGCACCACTGCAGTTCACTGGCCTGAATGGAGGCTGTGGCTGCTCAGCACTTCCGAAAAGCAGCTCCTTGTTCACGTGGGGCCTGGCTTTAAGCATCTGAGTCTGAATCTCTCTTGGCTTTGCTGGCCACAGGCTCGTCTCCCTGGGCTCTGAGCTGTGCATCTGTGCAGTAAGGGCAGGAGCTCGTGCGGCAGGGACAGTGCCTGCCCACGGGCTGGGGCTCTGGAGCAGGAACCGCTCCTTACTTTTGAGCCCTGGGAAGCACTCGGGTGAAGCGCTATCGCCACGTCCTAGGGAGGTGAGATTGCCTCGTTCCCTTCTAGCCCGTCCCACCAATTCCCAGGGCAAACGGGCCCTCAACTTGTGGCCACAGCATCTGGACTTGGCCATGAGCAGCAGTGGGAGGTCTGGAGAGCCGCTCTCAAGGCTTGTGCAGGGGCCTGCTGCTTCCCAGGATGGAGCAGCCCGTCTGGGACGGCAGCACTTCCTGAGGTCTCTGGGAACAGCTGCCAGCTCCAGCTCGTTCCACGCCCCCACATCTCCTTGGAGGATCTTCCCTGCCTGACAGGCTGTCACTCCAGCAGGATCAGCTCTAGGCTTCGGGCTGGCTGGGACAGCTCGTGCCTCTGCTGACAGCTCTGCTGGGCCCCAGAGTCCCGTGTACGTCCCTTTTGGCTGGACTCGACCGCTTGGGCAGGGCTCTGGGGGTCTGTCAGTTTGGGAGGGGGGAAGTGTTCAGGCTTCCCTCGTGTGCTCCTTATAGCGACTGATGAGCTTTCAGGGAGGAAGGGCTGCTGCAGGCCATGTGCAGCACGGCTGCACTCGTAGGTGGGGGCTGCTCTGGCCACCTCGGGAGTCTGTGGTTCTAGCCCAGGTGCTGGCCAGCTGTAGGGAGGTTGCCAGCTGCAACTCCCTCTAGGTCTGGCTCCTGCAGGTTGGCTAGTAGGCTGAATCCCTTCTTCTGTCAGCCTTGTGCTAGATCCTGCTCTGGGGCCCCTCCTGCTGCTGAAGGTGTTGCTGTGGACTCCTGCAGTATTGCCAGCAGAGCCCAGAGGCTTGGGGGTGCGTGCTTTCTCTCCTAGGCCCTCGCATCCACCCTACACCCTTCGGGATCACGCAGGGAGCTGCAAAGCACAGCCAGTGTCACAGATGCGTGCTCCCCAAGAGCAAGCCCTACAGGCCTCACAGGCCAGGTCCTCGCCCTGCTGCCTGGACCCAGGAAACTCTCTGGCATCCAGAAGGTACGAGTAAGTTCCAGGGCCCGGGACCTGGCACACGCTAACCTGTTGTGGGATTTGCATCGTGACCGCATTTCCTCCACTTCTTCTTGTGTGTGAAGCGGCACTGGTCATGTCCCAGGGGCAGAGCCGTGCCCCCGCAGGAGAAGGAGAGGCTGTGGCACGCAGCCCCACTGGAGGAGGAGGAGAGCTCCCTGGGTCGTGGCAGCAGGGTGAGGCCCTGACCTGTGAGGTCAGTAGGGTTTGTCCTCGGAGAGCATGTCTGCCACTGGCGGTACTTCTCACGCAGACCCAGCAGGGCTGGGAAAATCCCATGGGCCTTTTTCAGTGCGAGAGGCTTTGAGCCTTGTTATCTTTGTGCCCAGGCTGCAGCGCTGCCTCCAGTGGATGAGGGGCCATGCTGGCCCCCACAGAAGTTAGGTAGGGGAGGGCAGGGCCAGTGTCTCTCGTGTTGCCTCACCAGTGTCTGCCCCCCCCCCGCCCCCCC
>NW_017728980.1:15347572-15397462 GCF_001723915.1 Gavialis gangeticus
GCCCCCCCTGCCGTTTTCCAGGTCCGTTTTTGCCCTCTGTGAAAGTGGCAGGGCCTTGCGGGCTCAGTGGCGATCCCTGGCCTCGGCCCAGGAGAGACTGAGCAAGCTGGTGTCACTGCTGTGCTGTGAGGGGCAGTTGCTATGGCTATGCGTGGAGGGGCATCTTGGCTGGGGCATCAGATTCCAGTACCAGGGTGTATCTGCATGATGGTAATGTGAGAGGACTGGCCCCAGCACTCTGTGCTGTGCAGAGGAATAGGCAGTCCTACGGCCGCGGCTGCAGGGAGGGGGCTGCTGACAGCCCGTGTCTCTTGCGAGGGGCAGGGTGCTGCTGTCCGGAAGGGGAGGTGAGATGTCCTGTCCGCACTAGCCCAAGGACTAGGCTGCCCAGGGTGGAGAAGGCCATGCCTGCAGTGAGCGCCAGTGTCTGCAGAGCTTTGGCGTGGAGCTGGGCTCTGCTGCCGTATTTGTGCTGAGGGCTGCAGGGGAAGAGTGCGAGTGGCCCGTGGTGCTGGGGCAGGCCACCTGTGCTGAGTGACCGCCCAGGACCTGTCTGCTCACTCTGGAGATGACTTGTGTATCGTAGGTCCTCCTCTGCTCTGTGCCTGCTGCAGGGGGGTGGCTTGCTCGTGCCCTGTGGTTTGTGACGCTGTCCATGCAGAGCGAGGTGGGCAGCGCTGGTCTTGGGCCAAGCGCCCCTTGAAGTGGGGATGGTGGCTGCGTGTGTCTGAGAGAGGCAGTTGTCTTCCTTGCGGGCTGTGGCTTGGCTGTCGATGGCTCATCTGACTTCCCGTGCGAGGGGCAGAATACGGCACTGAGGCGGGTGGTATTGCGGAGTGCTGCTGCCTCGGCTCCATGCTTGGGGCACCGAAGTCTGCATGTGGCTGCTCCAGGCGTGCCCTTGCTGTGGCATGGTTGGGGTGAAGCTGCACTGGGACCCCATGGGGGTGCAAGGAGGGACGTGAGCAGCACCTCGCACGCCAGGCGGGGAGGCTTCCTGAGGTGGGAGCAACGCTCATGTGCAGACTGGCAAGGCGGTGTCTTCATTTGTGTTGTCAGACACACAAATCCTGGTAACTGCTGCAGCCTGGTTCTGGTCTGTGCCTCGGTGCAGGGCCAGCACGAGAGCAGAGCTGGCGGCTGTGAGCCGTGTGGGTAGCTGAGGATACCCGCACTGGTCTGAACTAGTTTGCTGCTTCCTCAGTAATATATCAGCCCTCAATTGCAAGCCGTACTTCCAAGGCAGTGACGGCAGGGAAGGGGAGAAATTGATTTACTGCTTTTATTTTAGCAGAAGAGGATGTGATGGGCTAAGAAATGTAAAAAGCGAAATAAATCCTGCTGCAAAGAGAATGGGCTCTGGTGTATTTCACTCGCTGAAATGAAGTGAGCTCTGGGTGTGCAGGGAGCCTCGGGAATGCGGCACAGAGGTGCTCGGGGGCTGCTGCTGCTGCGTCTAAGCAGCGGCACTCACCCCTGCCCCACAAGTGTGCTGGGAATCCAGGCACCAGGGAAATGGCAGTTCTGCCCTTCCAGTCTCTAGAAGAAATTTGTCCACGTATAAAACCGCTTCTTGGCTGGAGTGAGGGTCACTGGCTGTGTCTGCACTGCTGCCTCAGCTGCGACAGGGCTGCGGGGTAGATCACAGTTCGCCCAGGAACTGAGGTGACCAAGAAGGGGCACGGAGGGGCAGTGGCAGAGCTGAGGACTGGGTCACGTTGGCAGAGGTTTGTGGCACGCCTAGGATGGGACTCGTGCAGGGGGCAGCTGAGCAGGGCTCAGGCAGAGACATCGGGACTCGGAGCTGGAAGAACCAGGGCTGCTGAGGGTCAGGACGAGGTAGCAGTGGCCAGGCTACCTGGGGAGATGTTCACTGAACCTGCCTCTGCCCAGCCCCGTCTCTTCTCTCCTGTCCCGTCTTCTCAGCGGTCCTCACGTGGTTGAGAAGGTGCAGGGAAGGGAGTGGCCAGCGCCTGTGGGCAGGTGTCTGTGCTCTGGTACCCAGCGCTGTCTGGGCCCCAACTTCCTTACACGTGCCTAATGGTCTTCCTCCGTTTCCTTTGCTCTCGCTACCCCAGAAGTCGTTCAGCGCAGCGTGCCTGATTGGCTAATCTGATATACCCTTTGCCCCTTGGGGCCGGATTGATCTTCTCTTTATGATGATATGACTGATGGCTTGAGATCCATTGGCAGGTTGTGGGGAACATGCAGTTGTCTGTGCTGTTCCTGGCAATGTAGGGTGCTCTTGGTCTGGCTGTTTGACAACCCCGAGAGTCACCCAACAAGCAGAATCTGGGCTTTCTTAACAATTGTGTCTTGTTTTAAGTTGCATCTGGCTGCAGAAAGCCAGCTCCTGGGGTGTAGGAGAGTGTGGCCAAGCTCACACTAGTGCTGCCGGGGAACGCGTGAATGAGCTTTGAATGACTTGCAGGCCGTGCAGGTGCATAGCAGCTTTAAGAGTGAAGGCCATTTCTATCCTTGGCACCCAGTGCAGCTGACTGCAATGGGAGCCGGACGTGCTGTCCACCTCTGAAACCTGGCACCTTTACCTGGGTGTCTAAGCCGAGGCACCCAGAGAGCACGCAGCCTCGAGCACTGGGACTGCACGCGCACCACGAGAGCCGACAGTGGCAGCGACACTGGAGACTGTGCCGAGAACCCTGAGGGGCTCTTCCTTCCTTATCCGTGTGCTCGCTTCTGCCTTTCGCCTGGAGGATGAGGTGGGCAGGTCTGGTCCTTGCTCCTCGGCTCAGGCCTGGAATCTTGTGCCGTGGCCTAGCGCTGCAGCGTGTGGACTGCAAATGGTGACTGCCACTCGTCGCCCCGGGACGGAGCCGCTCTGTCAGTAGCAGCATGGCTTCGCCCCAGCAGGCATTCCTGCGAAGGGCCCAGGCAGCCGGTGCTCCTCTGGCATCCTGCATCGTACGCTGTTGTTCGCTGCCTAGTCCGCCCTACAGCTGTTCCTTGTGCTCCTGCTCCCTAGCAATTGTTTCTGATGCTGGGGGAGCGGGAGGAGGGAAGCGTCCCTGAGGGACTATTTAACTTCCACACCTGCCTGCATTCTGCTCCCTGGGCCAGCGACTGGCGCTTGGCACAGCCTGTTTCCAACGTAATCACCAGGAACAATGCTCGGAACAAGGCCTGACCCGTGGGCAAACTTTTAAACAAACACAAACTCTTGCGTCCAATCAATACCTGGATCAATGGGTTATTTTTTCCCCTCTCGAGGAAGACAGCAGGCCTGTGTTGAGGCAGCAGTGGTGCTGGCTTGCTCCCAGCACATCCCTGTGTCAGGAGGCTGAAACCAAGGGCCTGAGTTTCCACATCATACCCACGTGCCGTTGGGCCTGGTCTGTGGGTGCCCATCAGGCCCTGGTTGGTTGGGCTCAGCTGCTGGATGTGCAGGTAGCTGGTGGCCTTGGACATGGGAAAGGAACCGTGGGGGGAGAGATGGAGGAAGGGCGCAGCTGTGTGTGTTCTGGGCATGGGTGGGAGGACCCTCAGGACTCCAGCACCCTGTCGCTGTGCTGCAGCCTCCCTGGGCTCAGTACCAGGTTCAGCCAGCGCACCCGTGCAACAGCTGGCTCGGCTGTAGCTGCTTGGGCTGCTCAGCCACGACACCTGGCACGTCCTGGGAGAGCGCTTCCTTCCTACTGCACCAGATCAGGCTGCTGAGGCAGCCCACTAGGCAGCCCAGGCCTCGGGACCTCTGGCACTCCTGCACACAGGGACACCCACACCCACATGCTAGTACGGGCACATGTGCATGCACATAATCGTGCCCAGCGCTTGCACTAGCATGGGTGCCTTCCTGCAGGCTCCTGCAGATCTGTCCTTGAGCGAGCCCACTCACATGGGCAGGGGCACAGGAGGAGTCGCTGCCTGGTGTGGTATGTTCACACGCTTGGCCAAGCGTGTTCCCATTCACACGGGTATGAGCTCGTTCTGGCAGGCAGGCAGGCAGGCAGGCACACTGGTATGCTCACGCGCGCAGAGGCAGGCGACAGGGCTAAGCCATTGCACTAGTTTATTTTTGGGTGCACTCCTCTAAGAATTTGGAACGTGTTTCAGATGTTGTAGTCTTCGAGGGGAAGCCAGAACAGATGGCTGGAGGGTTCAGAGCCACAGCCCTGCTGGGAACAGATATTTATAGGCAGATTTAACCCTTGCCCAGGCCATGAAATCACCTTTAAAAGTACAGCAGCTTGACTCTAGAAGCATTGCCCCTGGAGCCATGCAATGGAGCCCAACCCAAGTGGGGACTGGCCTGGCCTTTCTGTCTCATGCCCGTCCTCTGAAATGGACTGATTATTGATCCAGCTGGGAAATCCAGAGCACTGTGTTTGTCCTGGGCCTTTGAGGGTGGGGACAGGGCTCTGTCTAGCAGGGACTTGTTTCACTAATGGTCAGCTTGGTTCATTCCCTCCATGTTCTTGCTTAAGTTGGGGCTGGAGGTCTCTTAGCTGCCTTCAGGAGTGCTCAGGGGGTCTGGGGTAGTAGGCCACCTGATGAAGCGAGCTGGAGCTCACAAAAGCTCATGCTCTAGATACATCTTAGCTAGTTATTCTCCAAAGCGCACATGTACCCTGCCTTCTGCCTGACTTAAGGCTAACACGGCGATCTCCCTCCTGGTTAGCCAGACCAGCCAGGTCCATGCACACACAGTGCCGCCTTTCCTGTCCTCTCTGCCGGCGGCCACCCAGACACTTGCTGTACTTTTCAGAGGAGAGACTGGGTGGTGTGCAGGCCATCCCCTGTGAAGATGCATGGGCTGCTTCCTACACAACTAGATCCCTCCGCCGCAGTTACATATCCTCTCCTTGGGGCTGCTGGAGGCTTTAAGGGAAGACAAAGCCTGTCTCTGGCCACGTGGGGCTGGAATACGGTGCGTGTGCTTTGTCAGAGCCAGCAGCTCCCCATGTGGGGCCTGATGTTATCCTATATTTAACCAAAGCGGTGTCCCCAAGGGCTCTGCTCTGCTGGCTGACGTCAGAGGAGAGCACGGCGGAGGCAGGGAGAGACGGGAAGGTCTCAGCTGAGGCTCGAAATAGAATGGAGGGGCAGAGGCAGGAGCAGCAGTGGAGAAGGCTCCTGCTTGGACAGGCAGAAGTGGTGGGAGAGGATGAACAGAGGGCGCAGAGCCGGGCAGTCCCACACAGGACTCTTTCAGCCAGGGCAGGACTGGTGGTGCCAGGAGCTCTGTGTGAGGGCAGACGCTGGTCCCACTTGCAGGGTTGGCCGATAGCACCAGCCTGCAGCTGCACGCAGGAGCTGGTCTCCAAGGACGGGGATGAGAGGAGGCCATGGCACAGGGAAAATGGCATGTCATGATGGACAGGCCCCTCCTGTGTTAGCCCAGCAAGCCCCTACCGCGCAGGACCCTGCACCCATGTCCCAGCACAGGCACACGCGTACACTGAAGGCAAACTACCAGTTCCCTGCCTGGCAGGAGTTGGTCTGATCCGGGATGTTGTAGTGCAGGTTCCCGGCTGGTGCCCAGTGGGTCGAGGGGTCCTGCAGTACCAGTGCTGCTCCGTGAGTCACGTGAGCTGTGCTTTCCCTTCCTGCGTGGATGACAGAACAGCCTGCGCAGCATCACAGACAGGATGTGGCCTCGCGGGAAACTGAGATGTCGGCTGCCAGATTCTCCTCCTGTCTCTGCTGCTGACTTAGTAGCTCTGAGGGAGTTACTCCCCCGTGCTTCACCTGAGACCTGGGGATGCCCTTGCCAAGAGCCGTGGGGCTCTCAGTACTCGCAAAGGGCTGGGCAGTGTAGGGCAGGGTCGCAGGCTTCTAGGCGCCTGGACACCTCCCGGTCCTTGTTTGCTGTGGGGGTGCTCTTGGTCACGCCAGCCCCAAGCACAGCGGGAAATGACTGCCCAAGTCTTGGAGAACCTGAAAAAGCGCCTGGATGCCTCCAACAATGGCAGAGGCCTCCTAGGCCCTGGCAGTGCTGCCCCTGCCAGGCTGGGCCAGGTTGGGCCTCAGCTTGGGGCCGCTCCCAAGCACGGGTTCTGCACAGCGCCTGCAGGCTGGGGCGGAAGAGGTGGAGGCGTGTGAAGCTGCTAGACAGAGCAGCACATCCCTGGCACCAGCTTGTCCCAAAGGGAACCTCCCATGCAGTGCATGTGAGGGCCAGGTGTGGCCTTCAAGAGCTGCTGCGCTCCCTGCCTTCTAGCCTACATTCACTGAGTTTGACTGGTCCCGGATCCCTGGCAGCCTTGGTGGGTGCTGGGTGCTGGCACATGCCCTCTTGCCCTGTCTTCCTGCTTCTCTTTTCCAGCTCCGCAGTGGTAATCGTGTAGCCGGTGGTTCTCCCGTGGCTTGGCCCGTTGCTGGCCAGCACGATGCCTGGCTTTTCTCTGCCCCCTGCAGCTGGCTCCAATGCCTCTGATGCTGGGCCTGGGCACTCAGGGTGGCTGCCAGTATCCCCACCGTGCTGCATCCTCTTAGAAAAAAGTTGCGAGAAGTGGGAGGGGGGAGCGAGGGGCTTCCTGACCTGGTGGCCTTTGCCCCCCTGCAGGACAGCCCCTCTCCCTCTCTGCCTTTCTGCTGCAGCTGGTTTCCAGTACATATGGCTCTGCTCACAGGTTGCCCCTGCTCCAGCAGCGGAGCTGGGCCAAGCCAGGCTGCTCAACATACAGAAGCCTCTCTGGGGTGGCTGGCACCTTGGGCAGGCTTTTGCCATGGCCCTGCTGGCTTCCGCATGCCCCTGGACTCCTGTGCAGGTGCGTTCCCGCGCCCTGTACCTGTCCACCGAGGAGGAGAGGCAATCCACCCAAGCTCCGTAGCAGCTCCTGGTGCCAGCAATCTGCCCACACTTGCCTGGCCTCTCACAATAGCCCCATTGTTCTTGCCAGCAGCAAGGAGGAGCCTTCCTGCAGTTCCCTGGGCATTGTTAACCCTCTGAGTGCCAACTGCAGGGCTGGCTCCTGTGCAAGTTTGGAGCAGGGTGTGGTGGGAGCAAGCATCTCTTGCGGGTCAGCTGATAGTGGCCGGTTGCTTCCCTGCTCTCTGATGCCTGGCCTGTTTCAGAAGGTGGGTATTGGGGGCCTGTGCTGAATGTGCCACCCTATCTTGAGGAACACTGACTCCAAGATGGTATAAGCAGCTCCCTTTGGCGGCACCTGCTAGCAGCAGTGTGGAGGGCCAGCCTGTGCAGGTGTGGAGGGCCAGCACTGCTTGCTGCGTGACCTTGCTGTCCTGGGAGCGGCCCTAGTTCAGGCTGTCCTGTGCTGTCGTGGCCCTGGCACGCGTGTCAGGGCAGGAAGTAGGGGATATATTTGGGGGGTTGGGGTGCTAATTCCAGTGGCTTAGATATTGACGTGCAAGTTGTTGAAAGTGATCCCAGCTCCATCCAAGTGCCCTCTTCCTTCCTGTGTTGTAATGCGATCGTGGGCTGGGGAGCTGCTTTTGGCCTGCCGTGGTTTCTGGCTTCTGTGGATTTAAATGGACAGTAGCGGACGGAGCAGACTTGCCTTGCCATTGTGCTCAGGCAGCCTAGCTGGCCCTGACAGGGACAGCTCAGAGGGGACTTGTGTGTGGATGCGGTGGATAATGCACGCAAGGCTGTTCTCCCTGAGCTGTGGGCAGGGCTGCGCCACTTTGGGATCCATGCCCCCCATGACCATGACAAGGAGGAAGGTCTGGTGCCAGCATTGCCACTGCCCTCTGGACTTCAGCATCTCTGCGCGGGGGGAGGGAGTCCTGAGCAAGGAGCATTGGCCTGGGCGGTCGGTGTAGGGCCCAGTGTTTTCTCTTCGTGTGCGTGTGGATTGATGGTGGTTTCTCCGTGAAGACGCTGCATTGAAGGGTCTGGCTGCATTTCAGTTGTAAATGTTGGAAATCCATCAGGAGCTGAAACTTGGCATGATGCTCAGCTCAGAGAGCCGTTTCCCACTCCACCTCCAGAGACTCCCCCGGCTTCCTGCCTGGGTTGGGCTCCAAACTGCGGCTGCTGCCAGGAGCCGGCGGGCAGAAGGCTGGACCTCCGCTCCATACCTGCTGAACCTCTGTCCTCACCTGCTCGTCTCGCCAGTGAGGCTTTCCCACCTCCGTGGGTTGTGGAGTCGCCATGTTGTTCCCATCAGGCACAGCTCCAGAATCCTGTGGAAGGGGAAGAGGGGATTTGTGCTTCCTGGGGCACCTGGTTTTGATACCTTCGGAAGCTGTTGGCCACTTGTCACCCAGCTAACCTTCCCCCCTGCCGAAAGTCTAAGCTCCTGGACCCTTCCCTATGATCCTTTTTCAGCACAGTAGCACGCTGACACAGGACTCGGCAGCACATCTCATGTGGAAGGCAGCAAATAACATAATATAAATGGAGTCGAGAGCTTCTCAGCAGAGAGCCCCGGTCCAGGCCCAAGTGAAGCTAACTCCTGTATTTACTGCACAGAGTGTATGTGAAATGGGCAGAGTGCCCCACAGCACCACCAGCACCCAGCACCGAGCTGCTGTGCTGCGCTTGGATGCCTGATATCCTGGGGAGAGAGCAGCTGCCTTCGAATGAATAGACTTCCTGGAACCTGGGAGGCCAGGCCCTGCCCTCCCTCCACTCCAGAGGAGCCTGGATGGAGCCGGATAGCTGGCGTTCGGGTTCGCAAGGACAGCACTGGTTCTCTGGGCATTCCCAGTTAGAAAAGAGCTTTGTCAAGGTGCACTTCACCCCAGAGGCAGCTGCCTTTCAGCAGGAAGCCTGTGGGATACTGCCAACTCCATCCCTTCCTGGGAGCAGAAGCCCAGGCCGTGACCTGAGGAGATCAGCCCTGCTGAGGGCCAAGCGGTCCTGGTGTGTGCCATCCCTGGGGCCTGTGCTGATGCCTAGGGCAGCTGCAACAGTGGCTCTGGGGTGCGGAGACCTCCATCCTTGCTGAACTCGGCTGCCCTTCCACAAGCCATCCGCTCTTCTGCCACTTTGGGGATGCCATGAAAGGGTGAGCCCTCTTTCCTCCAGGGTTAGAGGGGAGCATGAGAAAATGTGTTTCACTGGCCCTGCTGGGGTGTGGGATCATGGTCCTGCCCACTTTCCACTGGGGTGCATGTTGTGGGGGGAGCCCTTTTCGTCGCTGGTCCTGTGGGAGGGCTTGATTTGCCTTGACCGTTCTGTAGGAGGATAAATGACCCTAGACATGAGGTGCTTTGAGTGTGAGAAGCAGGGGAGCCGCTGGGACAGGAAGCTGGGAGAGGTGGAGGAGCAGCTGCCCTTTCAGGTGCAGGCAGGGAACCCCCCGGTGGTGTCCCAGAGCAGAGCGGAGCAGAGCCAGGCAGGGGTGCTGAGCTCCTGCCACGGTGGTGGCTCTTTGGCAGCTCCCCCCTCTGCCCCGCCGGTGGGACCCAGCCGCCTTCTCCGACTGCGCCGCGGAAGGTGAAGGGTTGCCCAGGGTGGAATTTCCTGCGAGGCAGATGCACGGCCACTTCCCCTTTGACCTTAAACCCCGGTGTGCCTTAGTCATGAGCACATGCAAATGAGAGCAAATGCGGTGGGGTGGGGGGAGCTGCCGGGAAGAGGAAATGACCTCAGCCAAGGTTTAAATATAGAGCCAAGGCTCCGTGCTGGGCGCCGGGGCTGTTATTTATAATCGTGGAGGAGCACTTGGTGACTGGTCTCATCTGCAGCCCAGGCTCACGCAAGGGGTGCAGTTAGGCAGTGCTCTCTCTGCAAAGGGCTGCCCTGCCCTCCGCTCCCAGCATCTCCCTGGCCTGCGGAGAGGGGGCACAGGTGTCCCAGACTGAAGCTGCTTCTTAGGCTGTGAGTGGCCTCACCTGTGTCCCAGCACCTGTGCAGAGCCGGCTCTGGCCTCTGTCAGAGCTCTGAGGCTGGGGGTGGCCCACCAGGTCCGAGCAGGCAGGCCTGAGTCTTGGCTACGAGGCCCGGGCTCTAGCTGGTCTGCAGGAGCCAGGGCTAGAAGTCTTGGAGGCTCCTCAGAGCCGGGGCTGGCCCTGCTCCCCCAGGGCCCGGCTGGTTGGCATGCGGGTCACGACGTGCGGCGCTGCAGGTCAGCTGGGTCCCGCGGCTGCTTGCTGCGACTCGCAGCTCGCAGGGCGGTAGCTGTGCTCTGGGGAGGTGGCTGCCACTGCCTTGCTGGGCCCAGAGGCTGCGTGAGGCTTCTGCCGACTGGCACGGGTGTCAGGTGCCCTGTGCTGATGGTAAAGCAGGCGGGGCAGAGCCTGCCACGTGGTGGGCTGCGTGGCCCTGCTCCTGCCCCTGCTTGCCACGCGCTCTCGTACCTGCTCCCTGGAGTGCTGTAGGAATGGGGGCCGAGGAGCCCTTGCGTGTGGGGCCAGGCGCCTCTGACCTGGCGGCAGCAGAGTGAGCGCGCCAGGTCTCAGCCTGCAGCAGGAGGCCCAGTCTTGTCCAGTGCTCTGAGCAAGGGTGACACCTAGTGGTGCCCGGGCACGGCCGCAGGCGGTGCCGGGACGGGGTGCTCGCCACGCCTGCCCCACGCACCTGTGGGGGGGCTGGGCGGGCAGCCGGGCCCCCTCCTCCCGAGTCCTTGGCGCGGCTGAAGGGGAGAGTGGGGCAGGGGTGGGGGGCTTTGTTCTCTAGGATTAAAACCCTGCTGGTCCTGACCCACCTGGCAGGGGCTGGGAGCCCTGTGCTGTCCTTTCACAGCATCTCGTGCAGTAAGCTGGGGTTCACGAAAGCTGGCGCGCTCCCTGTATACGTGTCTTGTTTAGGAAGTCTGTAAGGTGCTGTGTGCCCTGTCTTCTGCCTGACTGTAGACTGTCGCGGCGAGCTACTCGGCTGGGGCTGGCACCTCCCGTCAGCTGCTGCACGGCTCCTGGAGCTGCTGGTGCCACCATGGGGGAGTGATGGAAAGACAGGTGCCCGCTGGGTGTGGGCTTGCCTGAGGTGCCCACCGGCACAGAGGCGTAATGTTTGTGCTTGGGCTGGTGTGGGGTCTGGCCAGAGGGAGGGACTCGGAGCTCCTGGCTTCTTGCAGCGCCTTCCATCTGCCTGAGGGAGCAGGTACCTGCTTCCACCATGGGTGCAGCCCTTGAGACCCATGGATGAAGAGGGCCCACAGCATCGCAGAGCAAAACAGTTCCCTCCGCTCCCTTCCCACTGCTGGGTGCTGTGCTGCACGTGCGCTTCCAAGGCTGGGCCTGCGCTGCCGGGCTTTGCCTGAGCTGTGTGGGACCAGAGCCTGCAGTGCTGGCAGCTCTGCCGTCGGCCTGCCCGGGGAGGAGCTGAGCCACACTGCACCCACCCTGCCCCCGTGGGATGCGGTGGAGTCCCAGGTGAGTCGCCGGTACTTGTGTGGGCACTCCTGTCCTGGGGCCCGCCGAGGCTCCTCTGAGGCTCCGGCAGAGGAGCAAGGGCAGTTGGCGGTGCCCCAGGCCCTGGAGCCCGCCGTGCCCAGTTGCCTGCAGAGGAGGGGAGGACGGGGCTGCTTCCTTGCTGTCTGTGAAGCAGCAGCCCAGCTGCTCTGTCCTGCTGGCTGCTGTCGGGTTTCAGTCACAGCTGCCTCTGGGAGGGGCTGTCTGTCCCCGCCATGGACAGATGCTTATTTATTTAGCGTGTGCAGTTTCGGCATATTGTTTCAGCCACCTTGAGGCGATGTCACCAGTGTGAAGAGCCTGAAGGCCACCAGGCTGCACTGTGAATGGCCACGAGTCAGCGGTGTGGGACACAGTTTGAACTGGTCTACAAGGGCATTGGTTGTCATTGCCAAGGCCCCGTGGGTCTAGGTTTGAGGCCCTGTCCAGTTTGAAAAAGGTGGAGAAGTGCCCAGTAACAGCATGGCCAGTTGCATCCTGGTTGGCTGACCGTCAGGTCAGAGATGGTGGGGTGACTGATTGGTGCTTGTGTTGACCATTCTTCATGCCATCGAGTTAAGTAAGGAAGAGTTGGAGGGTTTTGAAAAGATGGGCCATATTGAGTGTCTTGCTTTTCAAGCACTCCAACAGATCTCGGCATCCAGTCCCGTGCCTTTCACTGTTTGCTCAGATGGAAAAAGGATGCACAGCAGTAAGTGCATCGGGACAAAATCAGGACCTTACAAACTTTTCTGCGAATAAATCAAGTTGAAAGGGCTGCTTGCGGATGGGACAGGGCAGGTTTCCAGCGGTGGTCTCTCACTCTACTCCGAAGTGACCCCCGAGTCTGTGCCCGCAGAAACTTTCCTGTTCAAAACTTTGGCGAAGTCATTGATTCATAGATTGAAGAGTCGGAAGGGACCATGAAGGATCATCGTGTCTGACCCCCTGCCCCAGGCAGGAAAGAGCGCTGAGGTCAGACGACCCCAGCCAGGTGTCTATCTTGCCTCCTCTTGAAGACCTCCAAGTTAGGTGAGAGTACCACCTCCCTTGGCAGCCCCTTCCAGATTTTGGCCACCCTTCCTGTGAAAAATTTCTTCCTAATGTCTAACCTGAATCTGCTCTCCACTAGTTTTTACCCATTATTCCTAGTTACTCCTAGGGGCGCCCTGGTAAATAGCGCATCTCCAATTCTCTGTTGTCCTCCCTTGATAAACCTATAGGCGGCTACAAGGTCAGCCATCTCTTGTGAAGCCTGAAGAGATCCAGATCTCTCAACCTCTCCTTGTAGGGTCTTGGACGGAGACCACTAATCGTGCGAGTGGCCTCCTCTGAACCCTCTCCAGATTCTCCGTGTCCCTCTTGAAGCGCAGCGCCCAAAACTGGACACAGTGCTCCAGCTGCAGCCTGACCAGTGCTGCATAGAGGGGGAGCATCATCTCCCTCGATCTGTTGGTCATGCATCTGCTAATACACGACAAGGTGCGATTGGCTTTGCTGGTGGCCTCGTTACACTGCCGGCTCACGTTCACCTTGGAGTCAACTATGACTCCGACATCCCTTTCAGCCGCTGTGCTGCTGAGGTCTCCCCCCAACCTGTAGGTGTGCTGGGGATGCCTCCTCCCTAGGTGGAGTACCTTGCACTGGTCTTTGTTGAATTGCATCCTGTCGCGTTCTGCCCATTGCTCCAACCTGTCCAGATTGGCCTGTATCTGCTCCCTGCCCTCTGGTGTGTTAACTTTGCCCCATAACTTGGTGTCAGCTGTGAACTTGGACAGGGTGCTCTCCCCACCCTCGTCCAAATCGCTGATGAAGGTATTAAATAGTACCGGTCCAAGGACTGAACCCTGCGGGACACCGCTGCCCACCTCCCTCCAGGCCGTGGAAGTCACTGCATCTCCACAAAATGCTTTAACTTGCAAAGGTCTGATCTCTTTGGCTGAGGACCTGTAGGGCTTAGCCTGTAGGATGCTGGCAGTGGCAATGGTCTCTCACTGATGGGGTGAGAGGACTGGTTTTGGTGAGGGTCCTTTGGGGTCTCGCCTCGCCACCCAACGAAGCTGCCCCGCACCTAAGAAACAATGGGTCTGTTCGAGGCTCCTTGCTTCAAGGCAGAGACTGCCTACATAAGGTCTTGGGGTCTTTTGGGGGTGCTTTGGATCAGACACCCACCCCTCAGCTGGCGTGTGTGGGATGGCAGGAGCAGGTTGGTGGCGTGTGTGATGTGCTCAGGGGTGTCTGCACCGGTGGCTGCCTTTGCTGCTAGGACTGGCTGTGGGGAGGGGTAGGATGGCTGTTTCTGCTTGTTGCATCATTTTGTCATGATCCGTCTCCCTGTGTGTTCATGCGTCAGGCATTTGCGTTCTGTGGGGCATGTCTGCACAGCACAGAAGGCCAGATCCTGCTCCCTGCTGTACCAGTGCATCTCCTTCCTTCTGGCCCCTTAGCAATGCCCTGCTGATGGGGTGGGAGGTGTGCCCGTGACTGGGTCTCCTTCCTCCTCTGGTTGTTGCGATTGTCTTTCCTCTGCTTCCTTTCTTGCTTCCCCGGCAGCACAGGCGCACGCCCTGCTTGCTGGCTGTTGGGGCCAGGGGATTGCATTGCAGCAGCGTCAGTCTGCGCCGAAATGTGGAAGCAGCAAGGCAGACAGATTGGCTGCTGGGCAGCTCCCCTGCCCCAGCCGGGGGGGCGGGGGCTCCACATGCCTGTGGCTGCACCAGGAATCTGCGAGCTAGGCTCCTTCCTGAGTGAGCAGAGCTGGATTCACCAGCAGCATCTCTGAGACCACAGCGGGGCTTCGGGTTTCTTGGTCCATCACCTGGGATTGGAGTGTCAGTCCCAGGCTCTCCTCAGCCTCCTCGTTCAGACCGTGCCTGGGACACACTTAGTGAAAGCAGCATTTCTTTATATGTCCACAGGTCTTTGATTTAAGGCCGTGGCTAGTTGAATGTTCAGGGCCCAGATGCTGCCCTTTTGGTTTGAATTTAACATCCCTAAGGACGGTGGAGGCGCTTATTAAGCCTCCTGTACCCCACTTGATGTATTGTATTATCCCCTCCATTTTCCTAGTGAAAACCTGAGGAGCGTAGAAACAATCCATCTTGCGCAAGGTCTGTCACGAAGTCGGTGGCACAGTGGAGAGTCGAACCCAGGAGTCCTGGTTCCTTGCTTTAACCACTAGCAAGCAAAATTTGCTGTCCTTAAAGTGCCAAGTAAAGGTGGAGTTTCTGCTAAGCTGTTTGCCCCGTCACAAGCTGCCAAGGGACTCAGACGTCTAGGTAGTCTGGTTCTCTTTGGCGTGTCTTTTCCAGCAATGCTGTGGGTCGTTTGTCACCCTGTGTCCATGTATCCACCTTCTAATAAATCCTCTTCTGCTGGCCAGATGTTTGGCACATCGTCTAGAATCCAGCGAGCTGTAAATTCAACTCCTGCCTCTGCTACGAGAAGTCCCTGCGCTGTCTGGAGAGACACCGGTGGGGGGACAGGAATGTATCCCATTGTATATCTTTAACGCAGCAACTCTTCCGTCACTTCTGGCCGTGGTTGTGCTAGACCGTACAAGCGAAGCAGGTTCAGACTTGGTTGAATTGGAGAATCTGCAAAGAAAAGCCCTGCAGGCTGGGACTGAGGGACATGGGGCAGCTGCACATACCTGCTGTTTCTGCTGTGATGGTGCTGGGCAGACGGTGAGCCACTTTCATGAGCACCAGACTTGTCTGATCTAGTAGCTGAGGAATGGACAGACACCGGTGCTGAAGCAGAACTGTCTAGGGCCTCTTCACGGGGCAAGGCCTGTTTGCATCCTGATGCCAGCCTCCCCACCCTAGAGGTATTACGCCCTGTCTGCACACGTTAGCTGTTTTGGTTTTTAAACGTGACCTGTTCTTCTTATTGGAACAGAGTCTAAAAGAGACTTTGCTAATCGCCCCAGATCTGAGATGGCAGGGGAGAACTGGGACTGCTCTGAAGAGTCCCTTTCCTTGAGGAATCGGTGTTTACAAGCTGCCTCTTGCCTGAAGGCCTAAATGCCAACAAGATGGATGCAGATCCAGCCCCACGAGCCTAAGCAACAGCGGGTCGGGGAGAGGTGCAAAGCCAGAGCTCTCTGCATCTCTCCCACCAGACACAGCAGACGTCCCTGCTAGAGCATAGCCCACGCTACGGCACGCTCCAGCGGAAACCCGGGCTCCCGCTTTGCTGGTTCCTGGGCCTCTGGTGGATGCCTGTCTGTGCAGCGTCTGGGTGAGGTACTGCTGAGTGGGGGTGCATTGGGGCTGGGCTGTCCTGGTCCAGGACTGTTGCTCACGGGCACTGTGGTGAGTGGGACGGGACGTTGCGTGGGGAGGTATGAATATTTTCGTGAGCTCTTTCTGCAAAGGTTTGGTTCCCCATCAGTCTCGTTGTTGTGGAGAGCGCTGTCTCTAGGGGAGCCCTGCTGGGCCCGGTGTCACCCCTGGGGCCGTCTCGCCTGGATCTCTGGTTCAGGGAGGCGCTGCATCCAGGCAGCTTGGGCTGATGTGGCCATGCAGGTCTGGCCATTGATTGTGAGTCTGTGGGGCCATCTCTGTGCAGAGCTGCCCTCCCACAGCACAGCAGGGAGCGTGGGGGCCTTTCCCTGGGCAGTCAGCGGCTCTGGGTTGGCACTGGAGGCCAAGCTGCCACAGAGCCCGTGAGTTCCTCAGCAGGAACCTGGTGCTTGAGCTGTGCTGGCTTGGTGGCCCATGGAAGGGTCCCAGCCACCGAGGCTTTCTTCCCTCTCATGCGTGGGAAGAGCTGGCTGGTAAGTCTCCAGCACGTGCTTTGTGCCGTGGAGCACTCGGGGCCCAAGCCTGGGTCAGGCCGTGATCTGCCCCAACCCGCTGTGCCCATCCGAGGGCGCAGAGGCGTCACTCCTGCCCCAGCCTTGGTGAGCGTGACCCCCCGGGGCTACAGACTTTGGCTGCTGGGATCTTGGCGTGGCAGGCGGGGCTCTCGGCCACCAGCAGGCAGCAGGACCGCTGCAGGGACTGCTCTCTGGAATGTCCTCTGGCAGCGGCGCAGCTTCCAAGGGCCGCGGACTCCCTGAGGCCGGCCAAGCTGAGTGTCGGGGGCCGCGTGCTCAGCGCCGCAGCTTGTACCGTGTGGCCCTTCTCCTCCCCCGCGCAGCTCCTCTCCCCCTGCGAGCAGTTAGACAGAGCAATTGGGCAGGCACTGGGACAGCAGCACTGACATCAATCTCTCCTGGTGTGGAATGAGGGGTATAAATATCCAGAGAGTGATGTGATCTTTCCAGCTGCTATTAATAGGCCCCTAGAGAGAGCGAGTGAGCGAGCGAGACTGGCTGACACTTAAAGGGCTCGCAACTCCCTTATGTGCTGTGAAAATTAATCAGCACCGTGGCTCACCATCTTCCTCCAGGCTAGAGCAGAGCCCTCGGCTGGTGTGCGGGGACCGGGGGAGGGAGCTGCTAATGACTTGCTAGTTAGGAAGCAGCAATAGGCCAAGCGGGGCACGAGGGATCCCACCTGGCTGGCGAGAAGTGCTGGGGAGGACTGAGCAGCGCCAAGTGCCCCGACCTCTCAGCAGGGCTTCGTGCGCCCAGCCTCATGGTGCTGGGGGTGCAGGTCTTGTGATGCCTGCTTGCAGGTAGGGAAACTGAGGCAGGGGCACACAAGGAACTTGCCAAGTGTCTGCAGGGAGCTCATGGCAGGATGCCGGGGTTTTGTTCCCGGATGACCTGGCCCTATGCTGTCACCATCTCTCGAGCAGCCTGGCTCTGGGATGTGTGAGCCTATGTCAGCTTGGCTGGGGTCTGATCTCAAGCCGCAGTGGATACAAGGCTTGTCGTCGTCTTGTTGTCTATCCCTAGGCTGCTCTAAGCAGGTCAGGGAGGGCATCCGTCCGGCTGCTGAGCTGGTTCACTTCTGTTTAGAGCCTCAGGGTTTGGGCCGGGCCCAGGGCTTCCGGCCCCTGAGCAGCAGGAATAACTGCACCCGGTGCCTAGGCTGGGCAGGACAGCCCGGCAGAGCAGGTGGGTGATTCTTCCGTCCTGGGGGGGGACGGCAGGGTGTGCAAACAGAAGAGTCATCTGGAAGCAGCACCGTGGTCTCCCCAGGCAGCCGGCTCGTGTCTCCCCAAGAGAGCTGCATGGGCAGTGACAAGTGATGGGTCTGTCTGGCGGCCTGTGCTGTCTAGCATCTCCAGCCAGGCACTTCCTGGAGTGGGTCGGGATGGGTGCTGCCGCGCTTCCCTTGCAGGAGCTGAGACCCTCTCGCAGCGCTCACGTGCCAGAAGTGGGGCCAGGGCACTGCTTTCTACCCTGCATCCTGGCTCTGGCCGCAGCAACCTTGGGGGCATGTGCCCCGTCCTCCCTGAGCAGTGCTAGGCCCAGTGGCTGCAGTCACTAGCCATTGGACTTTGGGGGTGCCGGCAGCTGTCCAGAGCCCTGCAAGTGCCAGGCAGCCAGATGCGATCCCAGAGCACAGGGCAGGGCAGTGGGGGCGGGGGTGGCAGGACCCTCCCTTCCCTCTTCCGAAGCCCCATCTAAGCAGGCTACATACTGTCTCCCCATCCTACAGGCTGCCTACGGGGTGGTTCAGAGAGCTGCGCCTCCCCAGGCGGGGCTCAGGAGGGCATCGCTATGCTCCTTCTGGCATCCTCCTGCTCCCTGGCATCATCTCACCCAGCTGGCCTGGAGCATCCCCTCTCAGGACAGGACAAGGTGTGTGACCTGGAGAGTGGGGCAATGGAGAAGATTGCCTGGCAGGTTCTTCCCCTGCTCCTGCTCCAGCCAGCGTCTTCCTTCCTCCTGTCCTGCAGCTCCTCAAAACAGAGCCCCTTTCTCTCCCCTCCACCACGGCTCCTCGTCCCTTCTCAGGACTCTCCACTGTGTCTGTCCCCTGGCCACGCCCCTGTCTGTGGGGACGGGGCTTCCCATGTGGTTTGCCAAGAGCTTGAACTTCAGTGGCTGTGGTTGCTCCAGACCCTGGCACAGGGTCCTGGGTTCTGGACTCTGCATTTCTGCTCTGAGTCGGAGTTGCTCTGACCACAGAGTTGCTCTGCACATGGCAGATGGTGCCCAGAGCACTTCCATGTGAGAGAGAGCATGTGTGCACGAGGAGCACCCATAGCCAGCAGGGGCAAAGGGCGACGTACCAGGGTGCACGTGCCGCTGCTGTGCTGTGTCTTGTGCAGCCACAGCACGGCAGATTCTCCATTAGCTCAAGTGGTCAAGACCTGGTGTGCGTCACTGGCCCTGTCTCTGCTGCCCCTGGGAAGTCCCAGCAGCCCCGAGGCACAGCAGAGCCAGAGCTGGGATTCCCGGGGGCTTTGGGGCAGCGTAACACTCAGCTACGCGCAGCTGAGAAAACGCCGTTGTGCCGATTCTGTCGTCCTGCCAGAAACGCCCTCCAGAGTGTGCTCGGGGGAGTCAGGGTCTCGGGTTGTTCTCACGGAGTCCGACCAGTTCCCCTTTCAGACTGTGGTTAGGCTCGCACCGTTGCCTTGTCCTAGCACTGTCCAGTGGGACAGCTCTTGCGGATTAGGACCTGCTGGGCCTTGGTGATGGCACAGTGGGCCAGGTACTCTCTCAGTGGGGCAAGGGCGTGTGGGTGCAGATGCCCTAGCTGAGATGTGGTGGGGTGCCAGGGCGGGGGGGGTCTGTAGCAGGGTGCGAGCAGCTTACTGACCCCTGTCTCTCTTTGCAGGTGTTTGACCAAAGGGAAGCAGCAGCAGCAGCAGCAGCAGCAGCAGCAGGGACTTCGAGCTCCGTCTACTGTCGCTGCCAAAAGTTTTAGCCAATCAAATGCACCCTGACAATAAACTGACCAATCATGGAAAGACAGGTAACAGTGGTGCCCAGTCCCAGCACCATAATGTGAGCCAAGGACCCACCTGCAACCTGGGGTCTAAGGGCGTGGGGGCGGGAAATCATGGCGGCAAAGCCAGTCAGATTTCTCCTGGCAACTCTGGACTGAAAAACAGCCAGAACGCTCTCCCGAACTTCGGGTCCTTGAAGGGCAAAGGGAAGCGGGAGCGAAGCATCTCGGTGGACTCGGGAGAGCAGCGGGAAGCCAGCACCCCCTCGTTGGACACGGAACCGAAAGGTAATGCTCACGCAGGCCTTGCCCGGGCGGCTCTTCCTTCTGTTGCCCCTTGCCCCTGGCAGCCGCTTGCACCCAGAGCCGTCGGCGTCCGTCACCCTCCCTGCAGCACGGCCCCCCGGGCGGGCTGGGAGCTCCCTCCATGCTGGGCTCGTCTCCTGGTGCCCTAGCGGGAGGTGCTGGGATGGTCAGGGTGGGTGTCTTCTGCCCAGCTGGCCTCGGGGCCTGCCCTGCACTGTAGCCCCTGGCTGGCAGCAGGTGGGGTGTTTCCCACGGGCTGCTGGGACCTGGTGGGCAGCAATGTGGTCACGGGTGTCAGGCCAGCCCCAGTGGGCAGGTGGGAAGCAGGTCCTGGGATTGGTCTGCTCTTCTGCGGCTTGTGGCAGAGACTGGATGCCGTGGTGGTCAGCAGGGCGGGGGGCAAGCCTGGCTGGCTGAAGAGCTACGTGGTTTCGCTCATGGGGGACAGCTCCTGTGTGGCTTCTGGAAAATGTCTGAACCAGCACTCCTCCCTCTTGGGAGCCTGGGGCAGCCTGTAGGCTCCGTGGAGCACAGCCATGCCCAGGGCCTGCGTGGGGCACTGGAGAAGACTTGGGAGCACAATGCCAATGCCTTGGAAAGCAAGTTCCTTGGGCAGCATTCAAGTTTCCACCCAGAGCTGTCCTCTTGTGTTGGCCTGAAGCAGCTCTGCACAGAAGCAGCACGTCTGCCCTGGCCCTTGGGAAACATGTACGGATAATCCAGGTTGTGTGTGGATGCCTGCAGGAAGGCAGGAGCTGCCAGGCTAGGCCTCCAGCTGGGCCAGCATCCTCCTGAGCAGCCAGCACCAGCTGCCTCACAGGGTGCAGGGGTGTTGGAGTGGGCTTTGTCCTGCTACTTGGAAATGTTTCTTCCCAGCCACGTGCGTGGGAGCTGGCTCGTGCCCTGGGGCTTGTCTGATTAGCTGGGGTTGCTCATGTTCACCATGTGAATTCACAGAAGCCTGCTCTGCCCTAGCTTTGATGTGGATGGGTCATTGCAGGGGACTCAGCATTGGGTGCTTGAATCTCCTGCCATTCCCTGGCCCCCAGGTGTGGGTGCCATCATGTCTGACTCTAATGCAGCTGCAGGCCGCTTGTCCGCGTGACAGGGGCAACAGGGTTCAGAGCAGAAAATTGGCAGCTACTGCTCCGGCGTCTTAGTCCAGGCCCTGCCACTGCCTGTTCCTGTGTGACTAGGACAATGTTTCCCTCTCTAAATCTGCCCCGTTGGTGGACTGGCGACAGGAGCTGAGTGTGCACAGTGCTCTGGGACTCCAGGGGAGAGGTGTCCCCAAAGGGTGAAGCAGTATGTGCAAGTCCCCTCCCATTCCCAGTATGCATCCCCGACACCAGTGCTGCGCCTTGCGCTTGGTGTCCCGGAGCAGAAGGTGGGCAGTGTCTGGGTTTGCTGGCTCCTTCTAGTGAATAATGCGTGTCCCTCCAAGCTGCCAGCTGTGACAGGGAACCTCAGGACAAAGCTCTGTGATGCCCCCGCCACAGACTACAGGGCCGTCCTGGTTGAACGCCCCCCCCACCCCGGCAGGCCTGAGGTGAATAGCAGGGCTCTGCTGAATGCCTTGATGCTGGGATGGAAGAGCAGATCTTTGCTGTCTGTGGCTGTCCTGATGCTGGCAGTGTGTGGGGCTGCCCCAGCCTCACCTGCTTGCTGCCTCTTGGCACCTGATGCGGGCAAGACAGGCCAGGTCCTGAGACCAGTGAAAGCACAGGGGAGTAGCTGCTTTCCTGCCTGCTTCCTTGCTGAAGGACTTAGCTCTGGGAGCATGAAGCCATCTGCCAGTGATGGAGCTGAGCCTTCCCCCGTGCAGCCTGTGGCTGCTGCTCCAGCCAAGGCGAGCGGCTGCCAGGGCCCCCAGCTCTCACGAGGCCATCCCAGCCCTGGCCCAACAGAAACCAGCTGTTGTCCATTACCTGCTGGGCTGGGAGGGCTGGCATGTGACTTTGGTCATAAACAAACCAAATGGCCCGTCCTCTTGGCTGCGGCACCTGACTGGACCAATGGGGAGGGATCTGAGTGCGAGGCTGGGCTGTCAGGAGGGAGGCTGGCGTGTCTGGCTGAGGGGGGAGCTGCCCTGGGCTGTGGGGGTCTGAACCCCATCCGGGGCAGCGAGTGCTGGTGCCGTGTTGGGAGACCTGGGCTAAGGCCGAGCGAGGAAGCTCTGGGCTGGATACCAAGAGAAGTGCCTGGCACTGTGCTGGCCGGGGGGAGGAGGGGAGAGTGGGGCTGTTTCCACAGGGAGGGTTTGGGAGCCCTGTGGCTCAGCACCTCCCAGCCAGTCAGGGCAAAGCCTGGGGAGCTGCCTTCCTGGGGACAGTCCTTCCAGCAGCCTCTGATGAGCCTCCCCCGGCCCCTTCCCCACCCGTTACTCCAGACTGAGGTTTGTGAATGGAGGAGATGGCTGGTATCCACTGAGCTGTCCCCTCCATGCTCCAGCAGCTGCTCTGCCCCCATGAAGTGCCTGGGCCGTGGCTGCGAAATGGTGCTGGGACTTGGGCACCTGACAAGCAACCTTGCGTCCACGTCAACAGCCCTGTGGTGGCAGCCTGGGCCCCCGTGAGTAGTGGCTGCATCAGAGCAGGGGTGCACCAGCAGCACCTGGCCTGGGCCCCGACCCTGCTCGCGGCAGCTATGCTAGCCGTGCCTCAGGCACGTGCAGCCAGGCATTGCTGCTGAACTGTTGCGGCCTGGTCCCTGGCCTCACGGCAGGCCTGAGGCGGGAATAGAGTCTTCGTGCCTTGACCCTCAGGTTGATTTTGCCAGCTTGGGCCTGCCTGCCTGGGGCTGGTGAGGGTGAGCGCCCTGTGGCCCATGGCTTTGCCATTCCAGTGTGGTGACGCGGTCTGTCCCCTGCAGGTGAGGTGGCTCCTCGCAGCAAGCGGCGGTGCGTTCTGGAGAGGAAGCAGCCGTACAGCGGGGACGAATGGTGCTCCGGCCCAGACAGCGAGGAGGACGACAAGCCTGTCAGCAGCGCACACAGTGAGTGCCCCAGTTTGCCCTGTCCCTGCATTGTGGCCCACGCAGGCTCCCAGAGGACAGCTGGCCTTGCAGGTCACGGGTGGGGGCTGAGTGTGGCATGTGCATCGTCGGGGCAGAGCTGTAAGTGTGTTGCTGCATGGGTGGCACGAGAGAGCTGCTGGGGAGTAGCTGAGGTGCAGTCTGCGGGGCACGAGGGGCACATTGGACTGGATCAGTCCCTCGCCCTGCCTCTGGAGGAGGCACTTTCCCCCGTCTCCTCCTCAGTAGATGGGCCTTGCTGTTCATAGCCCATGCTGGCGCAGCTCCGCAGCAGGACACATGGAGGGGCCTTCACATACTGTGGGTATCTTCCCACACCGTGCTGCTGACAGTGCCTGTCAAGGGCTCAGGTCTCCATCGCTGCCATCAGCTCCAGGGTCACTGCAGCTGTTTTTGGAGGTAGCTGCAGTCTGGTTTCAAATGGATGGGTAAGAGCTTGACAAGAGTCTGGTCAAGCCTGAGTTAACTAGCACACACCACACTTGCTTAATTCCTGGTCAGGGCTTTTAACTTGATTTAAAGGCCAGCTCAGGTTGAGGCCTGGGCTGTTTTTTTGTAAGTCCCTGGAGAATGGTGAGATTTATCGATAGATTTTTAGCCTCCGCTTCCTTGGTTCCCACTGCACCCTCCTCTGCTGCCCGCATCTGGCTGGTGTGTTACAGATGCCTCATTGCTCTTTGGCCTGGAAACAAGTCACTACCTGGAACCATCCTTCCTGTTTGGCCCCAGGACTCCAACATCTGGGGTCGGCAGAGGAGCGCCCAGGTGTCCCCCTTGGTGTGTCTGTGCATCCCTGTCCCCTCTCGTCTCCGCCTTGAGCTTCTGGCCTCGGTTACATCCTTTGTGTGGCAAACTGAATCGTGCAAAGGTGACATTGTTACAACGCTGCGAGGCTCCAGGTGTGAATCGGAGCATGGCCCTAGGGTTCCCAGAGCACTCCCAGTGCTTATACTTCAGGCTGCAGATCTCATAGCTCTTAACTGCACTTTCTGGGCCAGATTTCCTGTTGTTACCTCTCCTGTAGAGGCTTCTCTGGTCACTGCAGGGCTGTGCAGCAATCCTGCTGCCTCTGCCTAGAAGCTGGTAGAATGCGAAAGTCCGGAGCAAGTGTTTAGACATTGCTGTGGCATGGGAAGCCCTAGTGTAAGCATCCTGCCCTCTGCCGGGCGGGCGTGCGGCTGGCTGCAGCCGGAGGAGGAGGGATAAGCGCATCAGGACCTACAGAGCAGCCCTTGTGCCTTGCTCTGCTTTGCAAGCTGATTAGGTGTGCAGGTGGCCATTTGAGGCTCCTTGTTGTGGATCTCTGTCGGGGGCAGCATAGTCCAGAGCACAGTCTATGAGCTGGGAGCCAGAACTCCGGGGCTCAGCACTTGGCTCTGGTCGTGGTTCACTAGGTGAGCTGGGGCAACTCATTTCCCTGCCGCGCCCCTCCCAACGAGGCAGTGGCACTAGCTTACCCTTTCAAAGGGGCTGGAGGTCCATGTTGGGTGCCAGGTTTGAGCCAAGGGCTGCTTTTCCTGAGGCTGCCAGATGCAGCCCAGAGTGGGCCCTGCCCATCGGCCTCTTTTGCTGCTTGCAGGCCTGGAGGGCCCTTTTGCAGGGGTCCCTGTCCTGCACTGCACTGCCGGCGCCAGGGGCTTGTGGGGCAGGACAGCTGCTGCCAGATGTGTGCTAGCCTGTTCAAGGTGCCGGTGGTGATAAGCAGATGCCAGACACCAAGTGGTGGTGTTGTTAATTACAGCTATCTTTAATATTAATTAAGGGCATTATTTAATAATGATGGTGATCATTGCTCCTGCGTGGTGTCCGTCGTCGCCCCCCCCCCCACTGCTGCCCAGCTGTCCCTGGGGCGGGGTGGGCATGGGGCAGCTCCGCCTGCCCCAGGCAGAAGGGCAGGAGCCCTGGCCCTGGCTCTAGGTCACTGCCACCCGTGGTGGGAATCCCTGCCCTGTGCTGCCATCTGCCGGGCACTGGGGGAACGTGCAGCCTAGGCTCTCCTGTGGGGCCAGGGACCATGTGTGGTCTCTCCCCTCTGCCTTGTGTTCAGACAGTGTTGTTACAGGGTGGAGCAAGGGGCAGAGATGCTGCCTGCTTCTCCTGCATGTGCCGTCAGCCCCAGCCTAAGACCCCTGCTCTTCCAGCCACAGACACGCAGTACTGTGGCCAGTGCCCCTCTGTCCCGATAGGCAGCCCCCCCAGGTCTGAGTCCTGGGCTCCCTAGTTCTCCGTGCCCAGCTCTAATTGCCCTGCTGCAGGCAGTTGGCACGTGCTTTGTTGTGCTGGCTCTGGGGTGCTGCCTGGCTGCTTCTGCTGCGTGGGCTGTGGTGTAAGGGCTCTGCTCTTGTCCTTCCCACAGATTGTAATGTAGCAGATCCTGCAATGTCCACAGCTCCGCAGCTTGGGCCAGGGTCCAACCCACTGCCAAGCCTGAATGAGACCGGTTCTTCCAGCACCCCACATGGCGCTACCCCCGGCCTGCGGCCTGATGGTACAGGGAGTGGAAGTGGCAGCACTGGAAAGCAGCCTTCCCAGTTCGTTTACGTCTTCACCACGAACCTGGCCAACACGTAAGTGGCAACCCCTCATCTGGCGGAGCTGCAGGCACAGCTGCCTCTGCAGGTGACAGGGAGGCTCCCTGGGCCTCTGGCTTGCACTGCATGGGTCTCCAACTGCATTCTTCCAGCACTGGCTTCAGGGGCCCTATTAGAGGTACTTCACACTGATTAGGAGCTTCCTCCCAGTAGTGCTCACATGCCGCCTTCCTGCATGACAGCAACAGGCACAAAACAGAATCAGTGGGAACAGGGCAGGATCCGGGCTAGGTGGACTGATGGCTCGATTCAGACTGTGCCAGGGAGAGCAGACTTCAGTGAGTCCCAGCACCACGCAGCTTCGTCCTTGTATTCTGCTGCACAGCATCTGGCTGTGCAGCTGTGGAGTGCCTGGCTGGTTTCACGGGGCATATCTGAAGGTATTTCCCTGGCACACTGGATCCACGCAGAATCTGTGGTTACTGTGCAGCAGCCAGTGCTGAGCACAGCACAGTGTGCAGCACTGCAGGTGGGAGAAGGGAACTGTTGAGGCAGTTGCAGTCTCATTAGAGAGAGACTGTAGGGTCCGCATACAGCAGGTAGGAGTGCAGTCCACTGCCCTGCTAGGCCCATGCCCCACACAGTGAGCCCTGGGCTTCCTCCATTCCCGTGGAGAAAGGGAAGGCAGAGATTGTCTTGCTGGGGCCTGTGGCTCCAAGGTGGTGCTGCTCTCTACCAGCTCTTGGCAGTGCGTTTGTGTGTGTTTGTGACTGGCTGTGCTCTTTCCTCAGTGCTGCAGAAGCTGTCCTGCAGGGCCGCGCTGACTCCATCCTGGCCTACCACCAGCAGAACGTTCCCCGGGCAAAGCTGGACCAGGTATGGCTGGCATGTGCCGGCACTGCCTTTGGCACCTGCTGCTGACTCAGGCCCCTGGCCAGCGCCACGGCCATCACAGCCTGCCCCCAGCCTGCTCCTTGCTCTCTGCTGAGGGGGGAAGCAGCTCAGCTGCTCTGTGGAGGAAGGGGCTACCTGTGGGGAGGGGGTACAGGAGGATGCACCTTTGTGGGACCCATTCAGAAAGGGCTGCTGGCAGGGGGTATGCAGCAGGGTTCAGGGTCCTAGGGCAGAACACTATTGTGAATGTTCGCCACTGACTGCCACCTCCCCTTCCTCCACCAGGCTCCAGCTCCCAAGGTGCTGGCGGGTGCTGAGCAGCTGCCCATTAACCCGCCTGCTGCCAACACTCCACAATCCCAGCCCCCCGCACCTCAGGGCAGTCAGTCACAGCCACAGCCGCCCCCAGCCCAGCCGCCGCCCCCGCCCCAGGGCATCACCCCGACCGCTCTGCCCACGCCGGTGGCCCTGCCCCAGGAAGGGGCTGGAGATGACGTCCGGAGAGACCTGACTCCCAACTCTGTGGGGAACAGCAGCAGTAGCAACCAGTCTGGAAGCAACCACCCCAACACGCCCACAGCCACTGCCACTGCCATGCAGCCCGGGCTGGGGGACTCATCCAGCACCTCCACCTCCACCTTGCTGGGGGATGGCCCTGGCCCTGGCCCTGGCCCTGGCCCTGGCCCCGGCCCCGGCCCTGGCTCTGGCCCTGGCCCTGGCACAGCTGGGAACGGGCAGGCCGGGTTGGGCCCCAGGAACCCCCTGAACTCAGAGGGCCTCTCCAAGGAGCAGCTGGAGCACCGGGAGCGCTCTCTGCAGACTCTGCGGGACATTGAGCGCATGTTCCTGCGCAGTGGGGAGGCTGAGCCCTTCCTGAAGTCCAACCAAAGCACCAGCGAGGGCAGTGCTGCCCCCCAGCCACAGCCTCCCCCTGCCCAGCCCCCGCCACCACCTACTGCCATGAAGAAATATGAAGAGCCCCTGCAGTCTATGATCTCCCAGACGCAGAGCCTAGGGGGGCCCAGCCTGGAGCACGAGGTCCCCCACCACCCGGGCTCTGACATGGGCCAGCAGATGAACATGATGATGCAGCGCCTGAACCAGGATAACCTGACCCCAGAGCAGGTGGCCTGGAGGAAGCTGCAGGAGGAGTACTATGAGGAGAAGCGGCGGAAGGAAGAGCAGATTAGCATCCATGGCCGGCCCATGCAGGAGATGATGATCCCTCAGTCCATGAGTG
Source organism: Gavialis gangeticus (assembly GCF_001723915.1). Classification (NCBI taxonomy): domain Eukaryota; kingdom Metazoa; phylum Chordata; order Crocodylia; family Gavialidae; genus Gavialis; species Gavialis gangeticus. The sequence goes on from NW_017728980.1 coordinate 15,374,632, forward strand.
GCATGATCATGCGAGGCCCGCCACCACCCTACCACAGCAAGCCTGGGGAGCAGTGGCCACCGGGCATGGGCAGTCAGCTGCGAGGGCCCATTGATGTCCAGGACCCCATGCCGCTGAGGGGAGGCCCCTTCCCAGGCCCGCGGTTCCCTGGCAGTCAGATGCAGCGGGTCCCTGGCTTTGGTGCGATGCAGAACATGCCCATGGATGCGCTCGGGCCCATGAATGCCATGCAGCGGCCAGTCAGACCCGGCATGGGGTGGAGTGATGACATGCCCCCCATCGGGGGCCCTGGGAACTTTCCACAAGGGAATCTGCCCTACCCTTCGGGACAGGGGGACCCTGAGCGGTTCATGACCCCCCGAGCCAGGGAGGAGATCCTGAGGCACCAGCTGATGGAGAAGCGCCCCGTGGCAGTGCAGAGGCCCATGGGGATGTCGGGCAGCTCCATGAGCCAAGGCATGGAGATGGAGAGGATGATACAAGCTCACCGGCAGATGGACCCATCTATGTTTCCTGGCCAGATGCCAGGGGAGAGCTTGGGTGGTGCACCCCTGGGCATGGACTTCGCAGGGACCAGAGGGATGCTGAGTCCACCCATGAGCCAGTCAAGCCTCCGCGATATGGACACGCCCCTGGGCCCTGGAAACCTCAACATGAACATGAATGTCAACATGAACATGAACATGAACCTCAACGTCCAGATGACGCCGCAGCAGCAGATGCTGATGTCCCAGAAGATGAGGGGCCCTGACATGATGGGCCACCAGGGCATGAGCCCAGAGGAGGTGACTAGGGCGAGAGCCCAGAACGGCAGCAGCAGCGTGATGATGGGCACGCCCCAGAAAATGATGATCCCTTCGCAGTTTGCCAGCCAGGGCCAGCAAGGCTTCCCCAGTGGCCAGGGCCCCTATCACAGCCTGCCCCAGGAGATGGGTAGCTCCTCGGACATGTTCACCCCTGAGCAGGGTACCCTGCCTGTTGGCACCATCGGCAGCACCACCAGGCTCAGTCACATCCCCTTACCACCCGCCTCCAATCCCCCTCCCAGCCAGGGGGCCAGCATCCACCCGGCACCTTCGCGGGGCCTGGGCCGCCGGCCCTCCGACCTCACGATCAGTATCGGCCAGATGAACTCTCCTGGCATGGGCCATCTCAAATCCCCGACGCTCAGCCAGGTGCACTCGCCCCTGGGTACTTCCCCCTCAGCCAACCTCAAGTCCCCGCAGACGCCCTCGCAGATGGTCAGCGTGCCGCCTGCCAACCCAGCCGGGCCCCTCAAGTCGCCCCAGGTGATGAGCTCCTCCCTCAGTGTCCGGTCGCCTACCAGCTCCCCAAGCCGCTTGAAGTCCCCTTCCATGGCTGTTCCTTCCCCTGCGTGGGTGCCTTCTCCAAAAACCACTCTTTCAAGTCCAGGAGTCAGCCAGAGCAAGCAGCCCATCAGCATGAACTCAGCATCTTCCCTGGGAGGGATGGAGCAGGGTAAGCTGGCATGTGTGAGCCGCCGCTGCGAGCAAACGCGGGCGCATGGGAGCATGCATAGGCGTGGGCCCGAGTGCCCTGTGCCCCGACAGCCTCTGTGGCCCTTTGTCTCGTGTCCTCTGACACCAGGGACTCAGTGCAGCTTTACCCAATGTGCCACAAACTCTGTCAGCCATGTCCTGCCCACCCCGTGTGTTAGCCAGTTACCCCAGCACCAGGGCTGTCTGGCCACACGAATCACTGAGCCTTTGCTTGATTTGAAGGAAATATTTGAATTGCAAAAATTAACAGCCCCTTCTCAGGGTGATGGTGCTGCTTCCCTTCCCCCTGGACTTCTCCTTTTGGTGCCACATGCTGGCCTTGGGCAAGAGCTGTGGCACTGGGGAGAAGCAAGCAGGTGCTTAGACCGGGGAAGTCTGTGCTGAATGAACCTGCTCAGCCCTCGCCACTGCTGCCCTCCCAGGGGAGATTAATGCCAGCAGCTGCTTAGTCCCCAGTGGGATCCCTGCTCTCTCGTTCCTGAGAAGGGAGACAGGCCGGCCAGTCTGGAAGGCGGTGACTGCTCTTGTGGGGAAGAGGCGAAACTGAGTTAGAGATGAGGCGGAGGCTTCAGCCTCCCGCATCCCACTGCTCAACAGGTAAAGGCCAGAGTCACAGGCAGTGCAGCACGAGAAGGGTGTTGGTAAGTGCGTGTGCGCACGTGGTGTTGGACAAACCTGTCGTGCTGCATTCCAAAGCCCGGGGAGGCTGCACGGTGTCTTGGGCTGGTGCCCACGTGCCTGTTTCCTGGTGTCTCTGTGTCTGGGCGATGTCTTGCAGGGGGCAGGGTGGGTTAGGTCTGGGTTGAATTGTGGAGGCCAGGCAACCTAATGGATAGAGCAGGAGCCCGGGAGTCAGGACTTGGTGGCTGGGCTCCTCCCTGTGCCCCTGTCGCTTTGGCGGGCCTTGTCACTTCTCCTCTGTGCCAGCTGTCCCTGCTTCTGAGGGGAGCTTGTCCTTTCCTCGGGTATCCCTGGAAGACTGCTTCTGGCCACCTCCTCCCTACCCACCTGCTCTGGGACTGTTCTAAGTCCTCCACTCCACATCTTTTCTGCTGCGTCCATCTGGAGGGGTGAAAAGCAGGTGCCTCTCCCTGCACTGGGGAGCTCTGTCTTGTCCCTGATGTCTCCAAGCAAGACTGACCTCCCTTCCCCCAGCAAACCCTCATATCCTGTCCATGCTTCAAATGCTTTGTGCCCATCAGCTCCTGTTTGCCTGAGGAGGCCTTGAGGGCATGCGGTGCTGCAGTGGAGGCCCCTGGAAATGCTGGGTGCTTGATCCCAACTACTCTGACACTGCAGGGTGGGGGTTGCTCACCGGATGCTCTGCACACATCAACCCCATCCCCTGCTGCCCGCCAGGGCAGGTGTCAGCCAAGCCTTGCCACCAGCCATGCATTTCTCATGCAGACGCGTGTGCTTACTTGTGCATGTTTGCACATACAGTGCCATAGGTTTGTGGTCTCTGTGTGGGCTCTAGACACTGGGCTTTTGCATTGAGGTTCCAGCTGAGATTTGAAAATAAGCCATGGGGGGAGGGGTGGGGCAAAGCACTCTCAACTCAGGTCAGATACCAGCTCCCACTTGGTGCCCTCTGTCCCAGAATCAGCCTCTCTCCTTCTCTGACTAGGACAGTGAGCAGTGGGTCCAGTCAGGACGCTGGGTTTGGACTGGAGCAGGATGCTGGCACAGCTTAGGGTGTCTGGCGCTGAGGCCGCTATGCAGTGACATCCCAGCACGGCATGTCCTTGGTCCTGTGGGCTCAGTTCTGGGCCAGGCTGGGTTGGTCTTCGTGGGCTCCTCTGCCATCCACTGTCCCTGGCGAGAGCGCTAAGCTGGTTTCTCTCTTGCTTGCAGGTTCTCTGCCTCCTGGGCCTAGGAGCAGTTCCTCCGCACCAGCCAGTAACCCCTCTAGCACCCTGAATCCCAACATGCCTTTTACTTCCTCTCCAGATCCATCCCCCTCCCAGAACCCCCTCTCGCTGATGATGTCACAGATGTCCAAGTACGCCATGCCCAGCTCCACGCCACTCTACCACAATGCCATCAAGACCATTGCCACCTCTGATGATGAGCTGCTCCCAGACAGGCCCATGCTCCCGCCGGGAAGCATGGCAGGTACGTTCGTGCAGGGAGAGAAGGCTGCAGCTGGGTCTTAGAGGGACAGGATCAATCCAGTGGCTGCAGGCCTGCCAGGGGGAGAGCAGGCCACCTGGCTTCTGCTCCCATCTCTGTGAAAACGTGTGGCTCAGCAGTGGCACCTGCCCCACCACCCTACCCCAGGGTGTAATCAGGGGCCTTGGCACTCTCTGCTCCCTGGATGCCATGGACTAAGCTGCTTCACTGGAGCTGCAGAGCTGCTATCCCCCGCAGCCTCCTGTTTGTTACCAGTTTGTGAAGCCCTTGGAGCCTGGGGCAGAGCAGTGCATTGGTTCACGTGGCTGCGGGTGCAGGGCTGTTCTGGTGTCTGCTTCTCCTTGCCAGCCCAGGGCAGGGTGTGTGCATGGGCAAGGGACCGGATCTGCAGCTCCTCCTCACCCCCCCCAGTCATCTCATCCTGCTGTGCACAGCTCCCCCCACAGCCATCTGCTCCAGGGTCTCTCCCTGCACTTGGGATGTCCCCAGCTTTTCCTGTCCCCCGGTAAGAGCTGATTTCTAGGATCTCCAGCACAGAGCGTTGTCTTGTATGGTACTCCGGCCTGTCCCTGGCGGGATGGAGGTTCTGGGCAGAGCCTGGCTACTTGGCTGGGTGTGTAGGCTGCAATGCCCGAAGAGTCAGAGCCGTGTGGCTGAGGTGCTGTGTAAGAGCTCTTCAGCTGAACCTTCAGAACAGCGTCGGCAGCCCTCCGTGGCACAGGGAGCATGAGGGAGGGGAGCAGAGTGCATGGCCAGTGCTTTTGGTTTGGTGGCTGAACTGGAGGGAAATAAGAAGTCTCCAATCAATGGAGACACTTGGGTTTGAGGTTTTTAAACCCTTAAAAAAACTGGCAGTTTTCCAAATTAAGAATCAGCAACTAGCGTCTTTTTTCCAAACTTGTTGATAGTTATTTTGACTGTGAGGATCTGCAGAGCTGGGCCCAGGTGGGCAGTTGTGGAATCCCCATCACTGGAGGTGTTCAAGAAGCATAAGCATTGGTCAGGGATCCTCCAGGAAAAGCTATGCCCAGATGAATTGCTGGGAGGTAACAAGAGCTCTGGTGCCCAAAGCTGAGGGAGATTGGATAGGCTGTGGTCAGTTATAAAAAGAGGACACAGAAAGGAAACTGACTGTCCGGTGAGAGGGTGTGATATGTGGGTTACCCCTGCTGTTCCCAGGTTGCAGAGCAGAATGAAGGGTGTTTGTTTTTCCTAGGCTTCTGGGCTTTGCTGGGTGCCATATGAGGCCAGGAAGGATGTTTTCCCCTTTCCTGTTGCTACAGGTATATGGGGGACTTTGTTGCCTTCAGGCCAGGATGGGGATTGTGACTGGGCTGTGCAGTGCTCCAGCTGGGACTAAAACCTGGATGTCCCTGGCTAGAGGACTGTGCCCCTCTGCTTGGGAGTCAGGCCGATTGCCACATTTGGGGTCAGGAAGGAATTTTACCACACGGTCAGATTGGTACAGATGGGGGTTTTGCTGTCCTCTGTAGCAGGGGGCACGGCCTCTGCCCAAGATCTCTCAAGTGCATTTCCGGGTGTATTTTGCTAACAGCAGTGGGACCATTGTCCCCTGCTTTACCTGGGCAGCTTTGCATGCTTTCGGTGTCCTCGGACAACGCGCCTGTGCGACAGGCTTGATTGTGCATCTTTGGGAGGTTTAGACAGGGCTGATCCTGCCTCGAGCGGGGATCAGGTCGATGCCCTCTGGGGTCTCTTCCACCTTATTTCTCCAACTATAACTGTGGCCCCCTGAAGCTGCAGCTCTGGCAACAAAGAAACCTGACCCAGCTCTAGCAGTGTGAACGTGCTGGAGCTGGGCAGTGCTGGGGGTGCGAGTCGCTCGCTCGTTCTCACTGTCCACGGCCAGGGGATAATGCCTCGTACTAAACTCCCTCCCACCCTCCTGGCTGTGACTGTGCCGACAGGGTGCTCCCCTGTGCTGGGGTTGCAGTGTGGCCTGCGCAGCAGACGGCTCGCATGGTGAAGGCACCGTGGGAGCAGCAGGCTGCTAGGAGCCCCAAACCTACCTGTGCCCCGATGGCAGGTTGTGGCAACAGTCCCTGACCCGAGGTTCTTCCAGGCGAGGGTGAAACTCCACTACAGGGCCAGGCTGCTCCGGTGCCTGGAACCTATTGCCAGCCAGCCAGTGCATCACGCTAGCACACTGACCCTCTGGGCCAGAGATGGAAGTGCTGGTCACCAACCACTTGCTCTGGCTGGCTGCTCTCCTCTGCGGAGCGGTGCTGTGGTGAGAACAGTGGGTCTGACACTGCAGGCTGGGACTGGGGCTGCTCTCTGCGTGGCTGCTGCTGGGATGGGCTGCCAGTGGCTGGAGAGGTGCAGGGACACAAAGCTAACCCTCTTCTCTCTCTCCCCATCAGGTGTTGCAGGAAACCAGCCAAATCAGCTGCACTTGAACTCGGTGGGGCCCGCATCCTCGCAGAGCCCCATGGGGATGAGCCTGCCTGGCCAGCAGCCACTGTCCCATGAGCCCCCCACCTCCATGATGTCCTCGCCAAACCCCCTGGGCTCCAACATTCCAATGCACCCCGGGGCGCAGGGGGCGGGCATCCCCAGCCAGAACCCCATGATGCTGCCCCCCGGGCATCAGGACCCCCTGAACCAGCAGTGTGGCCCTGTGCCCAACAGCTCTCAGATGATCCCTTCCAGCCAGCTGGTGTTCCCCCGCATGCAGCAGCCTCATGGTGCCATGCCATCGCCAGCCGCAGGTATGCCCATGGCCCCCGGAGGCGGTGGCGGCCCTGGCCTGCAACAGCACTATCCCCCGGGGATGGCCTTACCACCAGAGGACCTTCCCTCCCAGCAGCCTGGCCAGATGCCCCCACAGCAGCACCTGATGGGCAAGAGCATCCCTCCTCGGATTGGCGAGCCTTACCCCGCGGTGCTCCCAGGGGTGGCCTCCGTGCTGAACGACCCTGAGCTAAGCGAGGTCATTCGCCCCACACCCACGGGCATCCCCGAGTTTGACTTGTCCAGGATCATCCCCTCTGAGAAGCCAAGCAGCACCTTGCAGTATTTCCCCAAGGGCGACACCCAAGTTCCGAAATCGCAGCCTTCCAACCTCCACCTCATGAACCTGCAGAACATGATGACAGAACAGACCCCCGTGCGCCCGGGCATGGCGGCCCCCAGCCTCCCGGGGCAGCAGAGCGTGCAGCGGGGACTTGGCATGCCCATGTGTCACCCGGGACAGGTGCCCGTGCTGGGCAGGACAGGCATGCCGCCGCAGCAGGGCATGATGGGCAGCAGCATGCACCAGGGCGTGATGTCCCCGCAGCAGAGCCTCATGGCGCAGCAGAACTTCATGCTGATGCAGGCCAAGCAGAGGAGCATGTCTGTGTCGGGGGAGATGTACGCCCAGGCCGGGCACATGATGTCACCTCAGGGCTCCCTTATGGGGCCCCCGCCTCAGCAGAACCTCATGGTCACGCACCAGATGAGGCAGCGGAGCGTCTCCCTGGACAGCCAAATGAACTACCTCCCCGGGCCGGGGAACATGGCCAACCTGCCCTTCTAGCCGTGCCCGGGTGTGGGGGGGGCTGGGATTACTGGGCAGGCGGGGGCCAGGCCTAGGGGCCGTGGGGGTGTTCTCCACATCGGACGTGCCTCTGTGCGGAGACCAGATGTGCAGCAAACGTGATGTGAATCCTTTCTTTGGGGGGAGGGGGGAGCTGGGATTGGAGTCGCTATGAGACCCGCGTTGCAGCCAGGGGCTCCCAGATCCTGCAGCAGTTGTAAAATGTTCAGTTATTTTTTTCCTCTTAGAGTGGGGTTTTTGTTTTGTTTTTTTATGTTGTTTTTTTAAAGCAACCAAAATGTCAAAAGGGGTTTGAACTAGCTGTAAATAGGTCGCTGGGAAAGGCAAAACTTGTGCTGGTTTTTAATTGTTCTGTATTTCTGTGTTTTAATAGAAGCCTCAAAATCTGTTTGAAAAAAACAAAAGCACACAACAAAACTTGACAGCAAGTCACCAAGCCAGGGCGGGCCGAACCCCCGCCCCTCCCCGAGGCCGTGAGAGCAGAGGTGCGGCATGAGGGCTTGTGCCAGAGCAGCCGCTACTCTCTTTGCAGAGGTGTGTGCAGCCCCCAGGCCATGTCCTGCAGCTTGACCCCAGGCGCCAGCTCTGCAAGCTACTCCTTGCCTGCTCAGAGCGGCCACGGCAGCACTTTGGCCTCTGAGGCTGCCCCTGGGCGTGCTGTGCAAGCCTGCCCATGCCCATGCCCATGCCTGTGCCTCCCCTCCTGCTGCTGGAGCCCTGTCTGCTCCAAGTATTGCCTCCTGCTGCCCCCTGCCCTGCCCGTCCTCCTGGAGCATTGCCTGCCCCCCCGCGCCTGGCTGTGGGGGACGAGGTGCTGAGCGCCACGTGTGCTGGCTCTGGCCACGCTGGGCAAGCCTTCCCGAGGGGCTCTGCACACAGAGCGCTGGGGCTCGGGGCTGCTGGCTGCCAGTGCCAGGACTGTGGTGGCCGGCCCAGCCCCATGCAGCCACAGGCCCCGCACCAGGTTGGCCAGGGAGAAGACGAAGCCAGCTTTCCTCACCCTGCTGGAGCGCAGCGGCTGCTGCGGCCGGGGCTTGGCCGGCCGGGGGGTTGCGCCAGGGCCGGGGTCAAGCGCGGGCTTCTCACGTCCAGCCGGGGCCCAAGGGTGCAGTCACCCAGCCCGGCTGGGGGCGCCCAGGCCCTGCTTCACAGCTGGCTCCGTCCCCTTTGGTGCGGCCTCCACCGGGAGGAGCTGCGAGTGGGGTTGCCGCAGCACACCACGCTCCCCAGATCGGGCTGGGCCGGGCACAGCAGGCCCGTCGCTCTGTGCTGGTCTGGGGGTGCCTGGCCGGGCGCCAGCACCCACCAGGGGAGCTCTGGGCCGGGCTAGTGTCAGCCACCCCGTGCCCTCCTCGGGCGGGTCAGGCAGCCCCCCGTCAGAGCTCCCACGCCTCGGCCTCGGCCTCGTGTCCCACACCGCTCCCCACCGTGCGGGCCACCGGAGCCGGGCTGCGCTGAGGCCAGGCTGGGCCAGGGAAGCCACGGACAGCACGGGCAGGTAGGTCCGTGCCTGGGGTGGGCCTGTGAGGAGCGTGGAGGCCAGGGCTGGGACCAGGTCAGACTTGCCCGTGTGGGGCTGGGAGCCGCTGCCTCGCACACCCCTTCCCCACCCCTGCTGCTTAAGGGCTGGGGTCTCCCACTGCACCGTGCCCCAGCTCCGCAGGCCCCGGGCCTCCCCTCAGGCCGGGGTGGAGGGTGGGCGGGGCAGCCACTCCCCTGTGCCTCGGCCATGCCCGAGCGCTGGGGCTGCTGCCCCTGGGCCGGCGTGGCAGCGGGAGCCGCCAGTGGGCAGGGGGCCTGAGACGAGCACCCTGAGTTCACAAAGTGGCCCCAGCTCAGCTGGTGGCAGAGGCCAAAATGGGCCAGCACCACAAGTCCGCCGTGCAGCGCGGCTGCAGACGGACGGCCCAGGAGCTGCTTCCCTCGGCCTGCGCTGCAGCAGCTCTGCTGCAACGCGGCTGAATCACCCGGGGCTGGCGAAGGGCTGCACACGCTGAGGGGTGGGTGACAGCGGAGGAGGTGGGTGACTGGCACGTGTCTGTGCAGAGCAGCTCTGGCCCCAGCAGCCACTGGGCACCTGCGGTTCAGCTCAGTCGTTGGAGCTCAAGTTTTTGCTGCCTCAGCCTAACGCGTGGGATTTCCACCAGCCCCTCGTGGCAGGCAGAGCGGAGGCATCTGCAGGCACAGCACAGCGCAGAGCAAAGCCAACCTGGGATCTCGTTTGCACACCTACCCCACCCCAGAGACAGGAGCCAAGACCCCAGGGAGTTTGTTCCCTTCCCTGTGCTGGTTTGCTCTGGACTGATGGAAATTCTTGTACTCGGCCCCCCAGAAACATGCAGCCACCAAGCCCCAGAGGAGCCCGTGACCCTTCAGCCCCAGAGAAAGGAGCAGTTCTCCTTGGTCTTCAGACTCGGGCAGCACCTGTGACAGTGTGGTTAGGGCTGGAGCTGTGCTGAGCCAGGGAAGGGTCTTCCTTAAAGACGGTTGCCTGCGCACCCAGAGTTGCCTGCTCTCAGATGTCAGGACCTGGTGTGATCAGCAACGGTTACACGGGGAGACAGTGAGCAGGGGAGTTTGCAGCTGCCACAGGAAAGGCACTCCTAACCATCAAGCCCTTGGAGATGGGTGCAGTGGGAGTCTTGAATGTCGTCCCCGTAAAGTAGAAACAAGCAGCCTGGTGCAATGGCAGACCTCCTGAGAAATGGGCCTTGATTGCATGGGGCTCAGTGCCTGGGCTGGAGGCAACTGGCTCAGTAAGCAGTGGCTGGGCTTGCATTGCTGCCTGGCCAGACAGGCCAGATGTGCTCAGCCTGCTTTGCTTGGGTCTGGGCTTTGGCCACGTGTTCAATGCACACGGTAGCCAGGGGAAGCAGCTGGCAAGTCTCGGACATGTGAATGGCTGTTGGACCTCGGCCTCACGCGGAGCGAAGAAGGCGCTACGGCTGCTCCTGCCGCACGGGCCTGGGGCTGGGGGCCGGGGGCCTGCATCATGTGGAGTCTGTGCGCCGCAGGCCAGGGCTGCAAGGCTGGCTCCAGCCCGTGCCCGTGTCCTCATCAGAAGGTGGAGATGGACGTGGTGTTGTCGGACTCAACCCCGCTGCCCCTCCTTGTCACGTCCAGGATCTCCTGCAGGGTCTCGTGGCTGATGCAGCCCAGCTCCTGCAGGATGCGGAAGAAGTCGTTGCGGAACTTGACTCCCACAAAGGCGTACAGGATGGGGTTGAGGCAGCACTGTGTGAAGCCGATGGCCTCTGTCACCAGGATGCTGGTGCCCAGCTGCTCCTCCACCAGGCAGTCCTTTGAGAGCACGCCCAGCTTGGTCAGCGTGTCCAGGAAGATGACGATGTGGTACGGGCTCCAGCAGAGCAGGAACACGGCTGTGACCACGATGGCAATTCGCACGGCCTTCTGCCTCTGCAGCCGCTGCGACTGGCACAGGGTCCTGACGATGGCTGCGTAGCAGTAACACATGACTAGCAAGGGCATGAAGAAACCCACAATGTGGTACAGAAAGCGGGTGGCCAGCCACATGTCGTTGCCATGAATCCCCATCTGTGGGAAGTAGCAGATGCTGCGGTTGTTGGTGTCTTTCCAGACCTCCATGAAAATGAGGTCGGGCAAAGTCAGCACCAGTGAGAAGACCCAGATGGCTGCGCAGGTGATGTGGATGGCCCTGGCCCTGCGCCTCCGGTAGGTGTGGATGGCGTACACGATGGCTAGGTAGCGGTCCACGCCAATGCAGCCCAGCAGGATGCTGCTGCAGTAGAAGTTGATCTTGTGCACAGCGCTGAGAACCTTGCAGAGGAATGTCCCGAAGATCCAGCCAGCCAGGTTCTCAATCACGCTGAAGGGGAAGGTGAGCACCAGCACCATGTTGGCCAGGGCCAGGTGGAAGAGGAAGCTCTCCGTGGTGGTGCGGGAACGCTTGCAGCGCTCCAGGATGGCCAGGACCAGGGCATTGCCCATGGTCCCCAGGAGGAACATCAGCAGGTAAATGAGGGGCATGAAGATCTTTCTGAACATGTTTGCAGCTTCGTTAGTCAGTGACGAGGTTGACTCGGGGCACAAATAGTTGTCTAAGTCATTGGTGGTGTTTTCAGCGTCGCCGTAGCCACTCATCTCCATCAGGATCTGCTGAGCAAAAGAAGAAGCCTGTTGTGGGTCTCAGCGTCTGCACAGCTGGACTCTTCCCCAGGGGGAAGCCCAGGGACTCAGGCAGGAGCAGAGCTGTGGTCTGGCAAACTTCCTGCCTCTGACCGGAGCCACCATCAGCTGAAGTTACCCGTGATGGCTGCACCCACTGGTCGTCTGTCCCATGAAAGCCTGCAGAAGCAGGTGTGGGGTAGTCTGCCCCTGGAGGGTCTCATCCTGACCTCCAATAGGTACAGATTGGCTTGAACCCTGAAGTGGGAAGCTTTGTCTCCCTTCCAATCCTTGCCTCGGTATCAGTCGTGAAACTATTTCTGGACGGTCTCGCTATCCGAACAGATATCCAAGCTCTCTTTAAAGCCAAGTTCCTGACCTCTGGCAATTAGCTTTTCCTCCTATTCATTTGAATTTGCCACTTAATCTCATTGATTTTTCCCTGCCCCCGTGTCCCGGATGTTTCCGGCCTGCCTTCCCTCTCCTTGCATCACATTTTGTTTCTCCCAGGGCCCTCCTAGTCCCCTCGCTCCCGTAAACACCCACGCTCCACTTTCTCTTTGTGGGAATTTCTCTAATTTCCCTGGAGTGGTGTTGGGGTGTAGTGCCTTGCGGAGAGCCTCAATGGTTTGCAGAGAAGGCTTGAGACTACTTTGTGACCCATTTTTCAGCCTGTTCCTTATGTCCCTAGATACCTCCCGCACTGTGGCTGCTACGTGCTGGGGAGCACTCTCTGTGGAGGTGTAGCCCCCGGGTCCCTGACGGGCCTGGGGAGCAGCTCCTGTTGCCCTGCAGGAAAAGGCCGGGTTGAGGGCAGTGGCAGGACTGTGCTGCTGTGTCAGAACAGCTGGCTGGGAGCTGGCCGGCACAGGGAGGGCGAGTGCTCGGGGCGGGTGGGCAGAGATGCAGGGGAGCGACGTGAGCCAGGTACGTGGGCAGCACGACGGCGGGCAGAGGCCGAGGGGGGCGGCTCAGAGCGGCGGGTGCCGCAGGGCAGCGTGTGCGTGACGCGGAGACCCCCGCGGGATTCTGAATGAGCGGCACCCGTGCCGGAAAGCGATGCAGAAATGCTGCTGCGTGCCTCCGGCAGCAGGCTCGTGCCCACGCAGCCTGTATGAAACGACTACGTGCTCTGGTCACGGGAGTCAGCAGTTCCACACACCGAGCAGGGATTGACTAAAGATCCCGAGCACGAGCCTGACAGCATCTCAGGCAGAGGGCAGTCCTTGGGCCAGACAGGCCAGAGTGGGGTCCGCCCTTGGCCGGGGCAACACCGCTGAGAAAAGGGAGCTGCAGGCACGGGAAGGGGCAGAGCAGAAACGAGAAACCTGCCTAACAAAATGGGAAGAATGCCCCAGCACCCCTCCCCCCCCCCCCCCCCCCCCCCCCCCCCCCCCCCCCCCCCCCCCCCCCCCCCCCACCTTCCCTGGAGACCAAGACTGAGACTTGATCAACCACAGCGGAAGTCTCTGCTTGCTGTTTTCATACCTTTCACTGCCAGCTGTAGCCACCTGCACCTGCTGCTCTTCCTTCCATCGGCCATAGTTCCCGTCTAAAAATACGAGCCCTTCTCGAGCTGTTTCAGAGCTAATTTTATTTTGTTTTGCTCACGTTTTTCTTTTAGAAGTCTCTTTGGTATGCCATGAAGCACCGTGATGGTCAGTAATCATACAGCCTGCAGCCCTGGCCTGGCGCTGCCTGGCAGAGGCGGACATTGCCTGCCTCAGGAAGTCCCACGCTGGCCCTGGGAGCACCGCTGCTGCCCTGCCTCACCTCTAGCAAGAGCAGCCCTGCTCAGGGTCAGGAGACCGCCGGGCTATCTCAGCTTGGACTCGCAGTGGCAGGAAGCAGCTGAAGTAATGAACGTTGCATTTGTCTTTGCGCTGCAGTGGGCGAGACCCTGGTAGATTCCTGTTCTCATTTCCCCTCCTCTGCTTGGGGCGGCACAGGGCCCACACCACCTCTTCCTGGGACACGCGTGAGGGTGTCGGTCATAGGCCCGAGTCCTCCCCCTCCCAGCGCGATACTGCAGTCGCTCCATTTTCTGCCTTCCTCTGCGGCAGCAGCAGAGCCGGTGTCCTGTGGCCCTGGCCCGGTCCACAAGAGACAGCTCTGCACTTCTACCTTGTCCCCTGGGACTGCACGGGCGGAGCAAAATCCCGAGAAGCTTCTAAACTGCCCCTGCCATCCCCGTTGTCTTCCTGTCCCTGGGGGCGGCCTACGCCGGGAGTTAGTGCCGCCCGCACAACCCGCGTTAGCAGCACCGAGCAGGACGCGGGCAGGAGCCCTCGTGCCAGCCCTGCCGCCTGGCAGCCACCGACCCTGCAGCTGGGCAGAGGCCTCCTCGAGGGCAAGGGCGGCGCTCCTCTCCGGGTGCCCACTGCCACGGTGCCAGCTGCAGGCCAGTGGCTGCTGTTTCGGCTCTGGGCGTGATCCCCACCCTGCAGGGTTTGCAGCTCTCCAGGGGCAAGGGGAGGGTGTGTTGGAAGCCCTGGAGGAGACAGGCCTGTCAGCAGAGGGTGGGCTCAGCCGGCAGGCACACGGGCAGAGGCAGCACGGTTAGTTGTGCCAGTGCAGTGCAGTGACAGCCCTTCCGGCCTGGGCAGCGGCTGCGCTGCACTCCGTGACCCCACTGCGGTGCAGTTGCTAGCGTCACCTTGCGCTGGGAGCAGAGGCGCAGCAGGCGAGCGATGCTATCAGCCACCATCTCATCTCTGATAAGGCAACAGGTAGGGTTTAAACCGTCAGCCGGTGGCCTCAGGCTGGGAGCGTGCACAGCGCTATGCCTGAGAGGTCTCATGCATCTCCAGGCGTGCTGGGCGAGAGGGTGTGGGCGGGCACAGTCGGGCCTGTTAGATGCAGCAGAAAACAAGCGGGGACCAAAAACAGGAGCTGAGGCAGGGCAGGTTGGATCGCAGCTGCAGCAGCTGCAGACAGCGTACGCCACTAGGGCTGCAGGAGCTTCCCTGGGCCGTGAGGGCCCCCATCGCAGCTGTCCCCAGCCCCGCGAAGCTGTGGGGGACGCTGCAGTCGGCAGAAGTGGAGGAGGGAAGAAGCAGCATCTCTGCCTGTTCCTGCCTCTGGCACACCTGTGCTTGCCTGTTCACTGCTCCCTCCCCTGCTCGTCTCTCTCTCTCTCTCTCTCACACACTCGTGTAAACGGGAGTGGCCTGTGCCCCTTCTGCTGCTCGTTCCTAGCCTGGGGTGGGAGCCATGCTTGGCTGCTGTGAAGCGAGTGTGAGGTTACTCGCACCTGGCTTGCACACTCCGGTACGCCAGGGAAGGGGACGGTGCAGCGGTTTCTGTTTGTCACCTCTGCTGTTTGTGTGAAGGGCTGGGGAGCAGAGCTGCACCAAAGAAATGCTGACTTGTGGGCTCACTTACTGGCACATGCACACCCTGTGCTCGAGCTTAGGTATGTAAAGGTTCCTCCGGCACAGGAGAAAGAAGTCGTTGCCCTTGTATGGTGCCTTGTGGGGACTGCACAGAGGTTCAGGACCGTTCACTGCAACGTTTTTTATGCCTGGGGAGGCTGAGGCTTGAATACTAGACAAGCCTCTTTGTGTGACTGCTGGACTAAACCAGTCCTGGGCAACATCTGGACTGGGAAGAGACCCTCTGGCCCTGTAGCCTGGTCATAAGGCACGATGGGAGAGAGAGCCATCTCTTCATGCCCATGGTCCTGGGTTTTTATTCCAGGTTCACTCCATTGGGTGGAGATGTCCATTGCTCCTTTGCTATTAATGTGCTCATAGCTGGGAACCGCAGGAGGTTTCAGCTTGCTGCTTGGATGGACGTTAGCGGGAGAAGGTGCAGTTTTGCTCCAAGGGCAGACAGTGGATGTGTCTAGGCTGGTTCAGACAGGGCTGATCCTGCCTCAGGAGGGGGTTGGACTGCATGTGACCTCTGGAGGTCCCTGCCAGCCCATCTCGACTGTGAGTCTATGACTGGGACTCTAGGATCCTTCCTTTCCCGAGGATTCGCCCTGTGGGATTCGCCCTTAGTACATGTGAGCTCCTGCCTCTGGAAGGGAGACCGGTTAACTGGTTGCTGTAGCTCTCGCATGCGCGCCAGGCATGCCCTCTGCAGGAGGGACTGACCTGCTCCTGCCCTCGCACACGCCTGGCAGTCCTCGTGCCACGGACATGTGCTGTCCCTGCATCATTGCAGCTGAGCCTCAGTTGCAGCAAGGAGGGCTGTGGAGTCGTGGTGCTAGGGGCCGTCCCCACCAAATGAACATGCTCTGTGGCACTGCTGCCCCCTGCGCTGCCTGTTGGTGTCTGCCGTGGGCTCTGTGCTAACTGCTGGACCTGGGTCAGTAAGATGCAAGGCGGCAAACGCAACCTTACCCGGCATTCTGCTACTTGGGTACTTTACAGTGATGAAGCCGTTCGGAGTACGGCGGGGCAGGGGAAGTCGGTGCTGGTGTGAAGGTTTGGGGGTGGGGGGAGCCTGTGATGCAAAGCTTCCCCGCCTGGCACTATGCCTTGAGCCCTGCTCACACCCCGGCCAGCCCGGCACTGGGCACGCTGTGCCCGTCTCTTGTTCGTTCCGTGGGGGAGCGAACCCAGTTTTGCCCCAGCTAAACTCCAGGCTTGTGCTGCTGCCCAAGCTTTCCACTCAGGGCCAGGTAGGGCTGGGCACAGCAAGAGTCTTCTGAAGGGAAATACCAGGGGAAACGAAACCTGTTCACTCTGGTCAAAAGTCTTCCCGGGATTGTCACCAAAACAGAACTGGTTGTCTTGGTTTTCACGGTTCTGGCTTTTTCTCTTGCCTCTCCTTTCCCCCCTTTAAGGAAGAAGGGACTGGAAGGTGAGAGGAAAACCAGACTGACATGGGTTGGTTTGGTTTTTTTTGAACAGACATGAAAACTATTGTTTCCCTGAAAAAGC
This sequence comes from Gavialis gangeticus, assembly GCF_001723915.1. Lineage (NCBI taxonomy): Eukaryota > Metazoa > Chordata > Crocodylia > Gavialidae > Gavialis > Gavialis gangeticus. The sequence goes on from NW_017728980.1 coordinate 15,390,885, forward strand.
TGCTTTTCATTTAAAACAGAAAGAGGACGAATTTCTGAAATGCTCTACTTAAAAGCAAGGCTGGGAGGTTCACTGGGCACAGCACCGTTGTCTTTTAAGTGAGCCCCTCCCCTGCGCATCCAACACCTGCGGCAGGGCAGGGCAGCCGCACCCCCGCGGACACAGGACAGGTATCCGAGGCGCACGTTCTCCCCAGTTAGTCCCCAGCTGAAGGACTGCTACAGGCCTGTCCTGGGCAGGCTCGACCCTCTGCCTGTGGGAGGGCTGGATGGAGACAGGCAGGGAGCACGCTGTCCCACTGCGGTAGGAATAGGTCTTGGGCGTGTGGCCAGGCATTCTGGTGCCTTGCCTGGCTGCTTCCGTGACAGTCTGGGGGCTGATTCCCCCGGCCCGGCAGGCTGTGCAGTCCCTGACACCACTACAAAGTCAGCACAGGGGTTTGCAGCCACTCCGGGCTGCTGTAAATGGCTGCACAAGGACAAGAGACGCAGGCTTGGCTTTGCTGGCAGTGCAGCAGAGTTCCCACCCCGTGGCACACGAGGGAGAAAGGGCCATTCAGCAAGAACCTCCTGGCCCCTGGAACGGGAACCACAGGGCCAGCACCCCTTCCAGGAGGCCGGCTGTGCCCACTCCCCTGCCCTCGGTGCATAACCACATGGCCCTGCTCACAACGCAGCTTCCCACGAACTGGCAGATTGAGCAGGGTTGCACCTCGTTCCCGACGCAGCCGGCTCTACTGGGGGCTTCAGGCTCTGACTGGGGTGGGTAAACATTTCATCTTGAGACCAACCCAGCGGAAGGGAGGAAAGGGGTGGAGAAGGTTTAAAGCCAAGGCCCTTAGCCTCCTGTGCAAGTAGGGCCATGCTGGCCTGGAGATCCACTGCTACCACCCCCATCCTCAGTCCACAGGCCGCCTCGCCTCGCCTCCGTTCCAAGCCTGGCTTACCACGTCCGTGTTGTCCAGAGAGAAGACAGAGGACCCCATGGTCTCGGAGGCAGTGCGTCTCCTCTCTAGCAGGTTGACAGCCGCTCTGAAAGAACCTTTTTGCGGTGGGGTTAATAATTTAAGGAAGGAGGAGGACCCAGTCCTTACCAACAAAGAGCCTCGCCTTGCAGTTTTGCAATGCAAATTAGTACAAAGCTCACAATGACCTATTTGAGCTACAGATTAGTATCTTGTCTTTTCTTTACATAATCTTTAAAGTACAGTTTTGAATAATCAAAGGTTTCTGTAATCTGGTAGCTTTGCTTTGCTACAAAATATTTCCCTGCACAATGCAAATATCAGAAAGGTTTTTAGCAAGTCAACATGGAGCCCAGAGAGCTCAGGAATGCCTGATGCCAAGGAAGAGTCCAGCCAGAGACTTCAGCGGCATCGGTGATGTGCAAGGCGTTAAGATGTGCACTCGAGGGGAATGAGTGTGCCTTGGTCCCAGAGGTAGGGTTGAGTCATTGCCCTCTGACTCGACATCATTTTGGCTACTTTAGCTTTGACTGGCCATTAGCAAACTCCTCAGCTGCCTACTCTTTCTCCCTCTATTTCTACTCACTGTCCTGAAAGGTGGCATGGAAGGGTTTTCACTGGAGGACTATTGACCAAGTGACTGGTGTCACAAAGGGCATAGGTAATGAAATATATTGTGGATGCATCTACAACACCAGCAAAAGAGAGCCAGGTGCTGTGTTATTAGGAGGCCTGAGGATGATAGTCCAATAGTGTGCAGTCCTTCGGTGGAAGGGCAGCGTCTTTGCAATTTGCAATAGCTGCAGTGGGAGAGGGTGGGCAGCTCTGCGTTAGAGCCTGAGTGCTACGACCGAGCAGGGCAGTGCCCTGGCCTGCTGCCTCCCTCTTCCTTCCAACAGAAAGAAAGAAATCCAGTAAGTGCAGAGAAAAAGTTTGGTCAAGCATAGTCCCCCTCTGCCCCACAAGTCACAGCAGTGCAGCTGCACCGGACTGTTGTGCTGCAGAGGATGCTTGCGGGGAAGTCATAGCAAGACGCTGGGAGCCCCCGTTCAAGCCAGGTGTCCTGTGACCCTTGCCTATGAGGGGACCTGTTGATGGGAAGCAGGAAGTGGTGCTCAGATGCACCCATTCCCCCACCCCAGGGTGGTGCCTCCAGCTCCAGGCTTGTGGCCAGTAGTACACAAGTGCCACACAGCTCTGCAAAGCCTCCTCTGCCTCTTCCTGCCTGCAACAAAAGCCTTCACCCAAGACTCTGGCCTGCAGGAATCAGGAAATAAGGCTGAGCACGCAGGGGAGATGGGGAGGGCAGCCCGTGGGCGGTCCGCCGGCATGGGGTGCGGAAGAGTGTCCCTAGGTGCTGGAAGAGCTGGGGGCTAAAGGGACACGTCTTAGCTAACCATGCGCTGGAGGCTGGGCTGTAGAGGCTCTGTGAGGATGCAAGCGCGGAGGAAGAAGAGCCCCGGTTAGAGAAGCCAGGTACGCCGTGCATTGCAGTTCCAGTGATTGAGGCTTTATTCTCAGCTCTGCGCATGGCCTTGTGCAGGTTCCTCTGTCCTCCCTGTGCCTCTGTTTCCCCCTGAGCACACCAGCCATCAAGGTTTTGATAAACTTGATAAAGCACTTGGAAGTCTGCAGTCAAACAGCCATATCAAAGCCTGTGGCATGAATTGGAAATGGAGGGCCGTGCCTCCGAGCACTGGGAACCTGGGGCTAGAAATCTCCCAGAAATGAGAGCTGCGGGGCAGCCTCCCCAGAGGCAGACCAGAGGCCTCCATCCCAGAGACACCAAGTAAGCGCCTGTGGCTGCCCTGTGGGCCCTGAGGACAGGATGAGATGGGGCCTGCCACGCCACCCTCTCTACACTTGTCACGCTTAGGTGGCGGGCTGCTCGGCTACGAATTGTTCAGACCCGGACAGGCCCGCACCCCTTGCTGCAGCCAGTCTTCTGCAGACGCAGCCCAGCTGTCAGAACGGTGCTGGGGGGAGATGGCCAGCCAGGAGAGAAGCATGACCTGCAGCCTGGCAGCCAAAAATCCAGACGTGGCACCCAGCTCCACAGGAAACGGAAGTGGCGAGAGTGCACGCTGGAGGGAACTTAGGAGCGAGGCATCCTTTCCTGCAAGGCCTTGGCAGGACGGCTCGCCGTGATCATGCCCGAACGTCACCAGGCCCGACGGAGCGAGAGGGCGTTCTGCGCACAGCAGCAAGGGGCAAAGGGGCTGTCATCAGTCCCAAGACTGAGGGCATGCTGCTTCCTGGCCGGCAAAACGTGCCTCTGCAACCTGCGGGGGAGAGTTCTGGCCGGGTGAGCGATTTGCTGCTGCCGGAGTCCAGGCTCAGTCCAAACCTTCCTTCTGGAAGAGCATGGTGGGGATCTCGGCTGTTTGAACAGGAGCTTTGTCACCCGGCCAGTTCCCTCTCCCTGGCCTCAGCAAAGGACAGCTATTTATTTAAAGAAAGATGGTATATAAGGTTTGGGGGAGGAAGGGAAGGACAAGAAAGCTACCCAACTTTGTTTAACTCAGCACTGGTATTTCCCCACAAGGTATGAGTTAAAAAGCAGCAAAGCCATTATAGGAGGTCTAGTCCTGAAAAACAACGTTGGGTCAAGCAAAAATAACTGTATTTGGTTGTATTTTAAATGCAAGAATAAACAAAAGTAGGTCTTTAAGATTAAGATACTCTGTTTTTAAAGGGAAAATGTTGAGAACTAAGATGAAATGAGACAGTGGTTTTCAACCTTTTTTTCATTTGCGGACCCCTAAAAAAATTTGAATGGAGGTGCACACTCCTTTGAATTGTAGGGGTAGGTATTCACCTACTTTTGACCATACTCATCTTTTGCAGACCCCTTAGACATAGTCTGCAGACCCCCGGGGTAGAAAACCACTGAACAAAGAGAACAAATTAGTGGAATTAGATGGACTAAAGAGCTCAAGGACTTAAATGCTGAAGCTTGGAATTTCTTTACAAGGAAGGTGCAAAAAGTATGGAACTTTTGTCCCAGTGGGGAGAAAACCTGGCTCCAATCCAGCCTCCCAGAAAAGGTATTAGGCACCAAGAGAGAAGCTATAAAGAATGGAAAAGGGGCTGACTGACAAGAAAGCTGTGTCTTAGCCATCAGGAAGTGTAAGGATAAAAATAGGAATGGCCAAAAGTCAAGCTGAGTTAGACCTTGCAAAGGAAGGAAATAAAACCACAAAGCAAAAAAAATAAAAATTCAGCAAGGAAAAAAATGGAGCTGAAGGAAAGCAGGATTAGAGCTGCTATGTACAGAGGATCAGGCAAATTAAAGGTAATCTGGCGGTGATCCAAAAAATGACAGGTACTTGTCTGTTTTCATTTAAGAAAGTTGCTGTTAGTCTACTAGAAGCGAAGACGTGGAAAGGGAAACTGCCACATTCTGGGTGGGAAAGAAAATCAAGTTGCTAAAAGCGCTCAAGTGCTGGGGACTAATAATCTCCATCTCTGAATTCGGAAAGAACTAGCCCCTGAAATCCCAGGTGCGTTAGCAAGGATTTTACAGAAAGAACCCTGTCAGCAAGGATGTTAATGTGTCAAGTCTGGGATAGTACTGTGTGATTGGAGAACGACAGATTTAGTACCTGCGTTTAGGAAGGGGGGGGGGGCGGTGGGGGATAAGGGAAGGGAGGTATCAAGGTCTGACCTCCATAGGATGAAGCTTTCAAACAACGTCTGAGCAAAGGAATAAAAAGCATAGATGTAAATGGGAAGTGAATACAACTGAACATAGGTTTGCCAGAGGTTGATTTTGGCAGGGGAGCCTAGTACTTTATTTTTTTGGTAACATAACCAAGGAAACTCAGGAGATCTAATCTATTTGGACCTTAGTGAAGTGTCCGATATGCTGTCACTCAGGAAACTCTTAGCTGAGGCAGAGGAAACGGGGGTCTGTAGAAGGAACGTAAGGTAGACGAGGAACTGACTGGAGAAGAGGAGACGATGGGTAGGTTTTGAAAGAGGAGGTCTGGGGCCAGGAGGATGGTTACTAGTGGAGTTCTGCAAGGATAAATCCTGGAATCAGTCTCATTTAAAATCCATTATGAGTGACTTCAGCAGAAAATAGTGAAAGTGTGCTAACGGATTTTGCTGTCATCCCAAAGCTGCGAGGCATCTTCAGTACAAGAGAACAATATGGGTCAGCTGGAAAGAAGCAGAGGAGCTTGTGGACTGGAGCAATAGAAATGGGATAACGTTTAATAGTACAGAGTGTATGGTCATGTACTTGGAGACTAATAACAGGAATGTCTGCTAGAAGCAGGGGCTCATCAGTGGGAAAGGACAGCGGAGAAAAAAGATCTGGGTGTTCAGTTAATCATGGAATGACAGGCAGCAATGTGAGACAGTTTGAAAAAGTCAGATGCAATCCTAGAATGTATGAGAGAGACCTGAGAGAGGGTGCTGTGGTACCTGGAAGCCTGTGTCCTTCCCAGCTAGTCGGTTAGTTCAGTAAGAGACATTGTCCACAAAAATTCTTGCCTTGAGAATGTATGAGACAAGATATTTGCAGCTGAGCTAGGGACTTCCTAGTGTCATCGTACAAGACGCACGTGAGACTTCCTTGGAATACCATGCTCAATACTTGATCATCCCTTCGCTGAAAGATGAATTAAACCTGCAATAGATGCACGGAAGGGTCACAAGGATGGCCACGAAACTGGGACTGAGATCCTGTCGAGTGTGTGTAGGTGGGGGAGGGGGTTGTCTGTCAGATACTTTGCCCGTGCTGTAAGTGGGGCAGTGGGCTTGGACCCAGGATAACAGGCTTTGTCCCACGAGAAAGCTGAAGTCTGAGTTTGACTTACTGAGCCTGGCACAACAAAAGCTGAGGGAATAGGGTTTTGCCCTATAAATAAGCCAGGGGGTACACACGGGGGAGGGAAAAGAGGTGTTGAAACTCCAGGACAGTGTTGGCTCTCAAACAAACAGGCACGAACCGGCTGTGGATTATTCCCGTTTCTAACAGTGGGAGCACTGAGGTTCTTCCCAGTCGGGACAGCGGGGGTGAACAATGCTGTTATGGTGGGCACGATCATTTCACGAAAGGGGTGTTGTGCCATTGCACCTGCAAGAACAGGGACTGGACGCGTCCCGTCGGGGCTGCGCTTACGCACGTGTAATTCAGATTCTCCGTGCTCCTCTAAAAGTGACAGAAACTGAAACACCGTGAGAGAACGTGAGCTGCCTGGTCACGCAGTGCCATCCCTGTGCCTTCACCTTCTTCCCTGCCATCATCATCACTGCAGGCCTTGCCATTCTTTTGCCGTCTTTTTCTGCCCCGGTACGCTGGCACCTGGCACAACAGATGCAGCCTCTCTCCCAGAGCAGTGGGAGCAAGGCAGCAGCGCACCCTTGGAGCAGGGCAGCGTTAGGGTGCAAGAGGGCGGCGCGCACCTGCACTTCTCAAGGGCAAGCAGGGTAGGCGGAGGCAAGGGCCCGTTGCAGCCTCCAGCCATGACAGCGCCTGCGACCCGGGCGCCGCACACGCCGAGACGGAGCCGCAGCGGGTCTCCGCCTCCGACTTCCCGCCGTCGAGCCTCCAGCGGGAGCGGGAGCGGGAGCGGCAGCGCGGCCGGGGCGGCTCCAGGGAGCG
>NW_017728980.1:15398352-15402946 GCF_001723915.1 Gavialis gangeticus
ACCGGGCCGGCCTGGGCTGGGGCCAGGAGAGAAGCGGCCGGGCCAGCGCGTGGCGCCGGGATGCGGTGGCTGGTCCCGCGGCGCGGCCTTTGTTCGCGTCTCTGGTCCGCCGGGCCCTGGTCTCGCGGGAGGTGGAGGGGCTGCGCGTGTCGCTGCGCTTCCCCCGTGACGGGGCGCACAGGGACAGCCTGACCACCGCCCGCGCTGGCTCCGGAGCTGCCTCCTGCATCGCGCGCCGGTGAAAGGACGCCCGCGGGTCTGCGCAGATTTCGCTTGTGTGTTTCCTTTTAACGCCTGGAGTACCTACAGCTGAAATGTCCAAGGAACAAATACTCATCCCGGCTTACTCTGTGTGTCTGGCAGAACCACTAGCGTTTGCTTTAGCTCACTGCCAGAATCAGCTGGATTCCCTTCTTTGCTCTGGAAGACTAATTGGAGGAAAATAGATATTTTTTTTAATTTGGAAAATTCATTTGTGAAATGAGAGAGGGCAGAAGATTCAGAGGGAGATTTTGCCCTTCGTTATATTTGAATCTTGTAGGTGGGTTTTTATCCCAGGAAGAAGGAATGTACCTATCATAAACAATGTGAAGAGTGCATTGATCAACAGGTTCCTTCTGTTTTGCACTGGCTAACTGAAAAGTGCAGCAGTTCAGTGACACTGAAAGTGTACAGCTAACCTTGCAGGTTGTGTTTTGAAAAGGCGGTAGCCCTTTAAGCCCCTAACTTCATGCTGCAAATTGTGCTCCTTTCATCCCTGTTTGTTGAACAAATTCCTTTTTTTCTACTTGCAGGGTGCAAATTGTGAGTGTGTATTAAGCTACTGTATTGACTAACTTACTATAGTTACCTTCCTAATGCTGTGCTCCTACATTTTACATTTGTTTTCTATGTGTCCTCTGAGAACACCATGTGTTTGTGTACTTATTGGTATTTTGAAGGTAACTGCAGTGAAAAAATAAACAGGAAACTAGTGATCTAAAACAAATGCATCTTATTTCTAATTTGAGGCAGGGACCAAGTTAACCATTAAAAAGTCTGCGTAGAGTAGAGTAGAGCGGGAAGCTGGCATTGGATGTTTTGGTGTGAGCAAAGCAGTTAGTTTCAGCATGTCGAGTAGCTTATTTGTTTAAACCTAAGCCCTGACTTAACAGGTACCCAGGACATCTGTTTCAGATGATCAGTACACTCTCTTCTCTCCCCATTAAGGTATTAAATTAGCGATTCAAGCAATGGCGTGACTCCCAAATCCTCCCAGAAGATAAATTTGGTGGTGGTGTTTTCCTGTCACAAATGATTATATGGTGTTAACCCTTTCTTTTGTTCTTCAAAAGCAGCTTTATTGCAAGATGGGTAAAACAGTTACATGACTTGAGCCTGTGTTGCAGGATGTCTGTCTGCACAGCAGTTCATATGAAGTATCATGAAAGCAGTAGGATTTTTATTGTGCTTTTTACTTTGTTTTTGTGTTTTTGTTGATCAGGATTTCACTCGGTGCTAGTAGATGATAGTTCTTTGTTCAGTTAGAAGTAACAAGGGGAACGCTATTCATTGGTGGCACTTATTTTTCATCTGAAGTAGTGTGTACTTGTTCTGGAAGTGCTGTCGCATACCAAAAGTTTGCGGTGTCCTGTCAAATATGGAAATGTGAGTTTTTTACACGAAAAGATCCGTGTACTAATTGTGTGTGTTTGCTTCTTTTTCAGATTGAAGTGAGTGATTCAGATATAACTCAACTTTGTTAGAGGGCTTTTTTTTAAAAAGTTGATCCACAGTGCATCAGAGCAAGTTACTACTTACTGTTGAGTGACTTACAGGTGCTTGCCTGCATTGCAATAAAGGACTCATATATTGAGCAAGACTTATTTATCTCTTCATTTTGGAGAGTCTTATAAACTGTTATTACAGTTTCTGTACTGACTTTCAAAGTTTTGAAGTCTAAAAAGACATCTTTAAAAACAAACATGAGCACGGCGAGAACAGAGAACCCTGTTATAATGGGTCTATCCAGTCAGAATGGGCAGCTGAGAGGCCCTGTAAAACCCAGTGGGGGCCCAGGAGGTGGGGGCACGCAAACTCAGCAACAGATGAACCAGCTGAAAAATGCCAACACAATCAATAATGGCACTCAACAGCAAGCACAGAGTATGACCACCACTATTAAGTAAGTATTTACGTAAATGTATGTGGTGTTTTAAACAAGCCACAGATATTGAGGAAAGTTGTTAGGTTTCTTGTGTTGAAGACTGGTTTTTTTATACTGCTATTACTTTATTATAATGTTGGCAATGTGAACTTTGATTTTAAAAAATGGCATATGCTTTGTTTTCCAGGTTAGTGCTTTTCTCTGACAATTATCTTTTTAACTTACTGTAACATGACATGTCAAAACTTAATCATTTTATGTTTTGCGTTTTTGTTTTTTTTTTCCTTGAGAGCCTTGGCCTCAAGCAGCACCTTGTTTAAATACTAAGTGAGGCAGGGGAAAGATGGGCATCCATGCACTCCTAGGTCAAGGTACCATGCTGTTGCTGGCGGTTTCAAGGTGATGAACCTTAATGCCGTTTTGTTCTGATTAGTTTTATTCTCTCCCTTTTGTTTAATGTATAATATTAAATTTAACAGATGTTTTTCGTTAGATGTTGCAATGTCATGGTTTAACTGGAGGGAATCCCTCAGCTTTCCTGTGACCCAACCTTTTTTTTTTTTTTTTTCCCAGTGGCTTTCGTAAGGCATAAATTCATGTTGGTCTTCTCAGTTTAATATGACCTTTTTAATTTAGGTCTGAGTAAAACAAACATGGAACTATTGCAATGTCTAACCTTCACCCCTGAATGAAGAATTTCTGAAACCACTTACGAATTTGGTTGTTGGAAACTGGAGAAGGGAACTGTTTTCAACACAATTCCTGGTTTTGTTTTTTTTGTGTGGACTTAAAATTTATTTTTCCTTTCTCTACTGAGGGAATGAAAATTGTAGAAACTTGTTTTTAACACTTTGAAAAAATTTGGAATGGCGTTCCACCATATGACAAAAATGAAGTCCATAAAAATGGCTGAGCTGTTAATTTTTGTTGAAGTACTTGTATTGTGTTTCAGAAAACTTGAGAAATGTGAGGTTCCGGCTGACTGGACACAGTGAGCTGGAAAGGGGAAGGAAACTTTTCCTTTGTGAAACAGCATTGTATAGTTGAACTAATGAGTTCTGTGTTTTTTGTCTTTCAAGACAGTACATGCAAGTACTTAGTACTATTGGAAGCAAGGTAAAGAATTATATAGCTCACTAGCATTTTCTGATATACCAGTTCATACAATCTCCCTCATCCCTCCAGCAATGAGAACAGCCATTAAAGAAACCTTTACACATACATATACATGCAGGTATTTGAGGAAAAATGGTTGGTAATGTTGCCAGAATTGACAGTGGAGATGGTTGATTACTAAAATTACCTGAGATGTTTGGGTACTGTTTCTTTTTGACTTTTAATTATGGTCACTTTTTTGGTGCAGCTTCTGCAGTGCACCATGTAAATGGAAGCTGTTTAGAGAGCAGGTAAGTGTTTTGACTGAGATTTAAATCTGCTAACTCAGAAATTTTAATCCGTATCTTGTCATGCTTTTCTTTGCCTTTGAAGCTCACAGAGAATAGACAATTCACCTGTCATCCACAGGGAAAATGTTTGGTTTACAGGAGGCTCTAGGCTGCTGCTTTGAAGATGATATGTATTTTGTAAATCGCCAGTCACGATTATGGACAAAATAATTTAGTATCTTTGTTTATATCTGATGCTTTCTTACTGTAGACCTGGTGATGACTGGAAGAAGACTTTAAAACTCCCTCCAAAGGATCTGAGAATCAAAACTTCGGTAAGGATGTCTTCTGATATTTACTGTTTGTGTAAGAAATGCTGCAGTGGCAGCTTGTATTATAACAATCACTTTCTGTTGTGTAGTTATTCCAAACTTGAAAAGTTAATAACATGCACTGTTGGTGGCAATTTGCAAATACTCCCTTTCTCTCAACTCTGAATTGTAGCTGGCATTTTTTTTTTTTTTTTTACATTTCTGTGGTATTGCAGAATAGAATCTTTTTTGTGATCATTCCTGAAAACTGAATAAAAGATTTAAGTGCCTGTGCAAAGTAGTGTGCTTGGTCTCAAGTCATCTAATCCCTAATTAGGCATGGTATTGTACTGCACAGATGCTTACGTGAACTCTTATGGTGTAATTATGGGAAGTGGGTGAAGGGCAGAGGCTGACTGGAACCTAACAGGTAATTGGGGTAGTAAGGCACACCAGGTGTTCTGTCCACCAGCATACAGGGGAGTGATAAGGTTAGCATAATGACATGCTGCCTTTTGGATACCCTACCCTGAATGACTACTTGCCTGTTGATGGGTGTTTTGCCTGGTGGTGGCCTTTCACATGACTTCAGAGTAGGACTTCACCTGATGCTTCCAGAATCGTGGTGAAACACTTGAACTGCTCTGCCATTGTGTCCCTAGAGTGGATGATGGCTTATAACCAGGGATCCGGGTTTTCTCCCATGTCCAAAAAAAAAAAAAAAATAAAATAAAAAATAAAAAAAAAAAATA
>NW_017728980.1:15402995-15407675 GCF_001723915.1 Gavialis gangeticus
AAAAAAAAAAAAAAAAATCCTCAGTTGTCAGCTTAAAAAAAAAAAAAAAGGTAACCCCAAATCCATATTTTTCCATGATAAAAATGAAGCGTGGCTAATATATATCTGTATATGAGTGGGGTTTCATTTAAAACATGGGAAAAAGTGGATTTGGGGTTACTTTTTTTCTTAACTGAAAATGGGTGTTCGTTTGTTTTTTGTGTGTTAATCGGAGAAAACTAGGATCCCTGCTTAGTACTAAATGAGGAGTTTCTTTCTCCTTGTCTCCATCCTGGGCTGGTTGTTAGTTTTAGATGCTCAGTCAAACCAGTTCACATTGATATGCTTTTTTTGGTTACTCAGGACGTGACCTCCACAAAAGGAAATGAGTTTGAAGATTACTGTTTGAAACGGGAGTTACTTATGGGAATTTTTGAAATGGGCTGGGAAAAACCATCGCCTATCCAGGTTGGTACAGAGCAGATGATTTCTTGTCACAGACTTCTAAGTATTGGGCATCTGTGATGAATCAAAGACTTAAGTCTCGTTGAGTTTTGCTCATCTATATTTGACGTGCAGTGCCTCTTCCTTGTATAGACATGAGGGTTTTAATCCCCTGTTCAGTAAATTGTTTCAAATATGTAAATAATCCAATGACTTCTGCAATGTTTTGTGTGTGGGGAGAAGAGAAGAAACTGCTTAGTGTTGACCTGATCTTCTACTGGCAGTCACTGCAGATGGATCTGCAGAGATTCGTCACAAATCATATAATTTCTAATTTACAGTTATATGATTTGTTAGAATCGCCTCGAACTCCTGCTTAGTTCTGGCTGGCTGGCTGTCTCTGTCATTCTGATACATGCCTCCGTTACTTCCTAGAAAAATGGTTTAACAGTATTTGAATATTGGAGTTCATGCGGCTGGAGCTTTTCAGCTGCTTGAGGGACAAACTTATCTGAGGCAATTTGAGCACTAGCTTATGCTCATACCTTGTATGCAGTCTATCACTTCGTTAATGCTTGACGCATTTGTGAGATGCTTTTTTTTCTTTCTCTTTTTTAATTCTGAAGTGTTCAGCCTTTGAGTCAGGTGCTGGCTCCAGTTATTTTTCCTATTCAAACATATCCTTTCTCTTTTCTGTGCGTTTTAATGTTAATCATGAACTTGAATGAATAATGCAAGTATTTCTTTCCCTTACTATTTTCCTGCCATAATGGGTGTCCAGAGTTTGGTAGAGATCTCTTATCTCCCTATGGGATTATGTAATTAGCACCTTTTATTGTTGATTAATGGGATCCTGGGAGCGGAACTCTTTCCACCTGGTGGAAATGGTCTTACTTGGTCAGCTTTGAGATCCATTGTGACGAGGCCCCTGGACTCTTAACTGTGTATTTGCAAGTTGGTGTGTCCTTGATACATGGGAAGCATTAAATCCTGTTTAATTATAGTTGAGGTAGGGTTTTTCTCTTTTTTTTTTTTTGTTTGCTATAGTATTGCATTGATTTCTGTCTCTTTGCTTTTTAGGAAGAGAGTATTCCCATTGCTTTGTCTGGTAGGGATATCTTGGCTAGAGCGAAAAATGGAACAGGCAAGAGCGGAGCCTACCTCATTCCCTTACTTGAACGGCTAGACTTAAAGAAGGATAATATACAAGGTTTGTTAAGATGGATTTACATGCAGCTCCATTTGTACAATACTCGTTGTCTGGCTGCTGCACAGCAGTATAGATGGGATTGGAACATTTGAAAACCAGGCGTCAGTAGAGCTTGAAAGCAAGTAGATTTTCACCTAAAATTGGTTGAAGGTTCTCATTGCTTTCCAAGGGAGTATGGACATATTCCAGATAAAAATTTATGAGGAGATGCATTCTGATGTTTCCAGTAGCCAATATTTTCTCATGAGTTTCTCATGATCCTTACCTATGTCCTAAGAAGCAGGAGACGGTGGGCTGAGGGTGCAGAAGTGGTGATTGACTTAACTTCTAAGTACCACAATGGAATACTAATGAACTTTCAGGGTTTTAAGTCATCTTTCCTTAAGCTTTTTTAAATGAAGAATATTGATATAGTTTTCAAGAAAAGGTATTTGTATTACATTCTTATAAACTCAGTGAAGTTTACATTTTAAAAGATAAGGTGCAGATTTCAAAGGGTAGTCGTATTGAATGCCTCCATGCTTTTATGGACAGGGATATCTAAAAGACAAAATAGGTCCTTTAAAATTCTGTGCTGAGGACTTTCTTTTATTTTTCAGCAATGGTGATTGTTCCCACCCGAGAACTAGCCCTGCAGGTCAGTCAAATATGTATCCAGGTCAGCAAACACATGGGAGGTGCTAAAGTGATGGCAACAACAGGAGGAACCAATTTGCGTGATGACATAATGAGGCTTGATGATACAGGTTAGGCGGTTTCCATATAAAATGAAATTGCTGCTTATTAGTGGTGTAACACCAAAACTGCTGGCTTTCAAATATTCTCATGCTCCTACTAGCTCTCCTCAGGCCACTTTTGGATTCTGTTTGTGTGTTCGAATGGCTAAATCTTTACTTGTGCAACGCTGGTTTAACTGCCAGTTGTTCTACTTGTATTCTGTGTTCAATCAAAATTCACTTAAACAGTTTTTTCTCTTAACTTACAGTGCATGTGGTGATAGCTACTCCTGGGAGAATTTTGGATCTCATCAAGAAAGGTGTAGCAAAAGTTGAACATGTCCAGATGATAGTACTGGATGAGGCAAGTTGTGCTCTGTTAAATACAATATCTTCCCATGGTGCTTAACAGTGAGGTAAAGTAATATCTCTTCAGGCATGACCATCGGGCATAATTGTCCAGTAAATATTCTGCAGACACACCAAAGGGTTCAAGTTAGTCACTTCTGGGTGTTTGAGTGAAAGTACTCCTGGAGGAAATAGTTCAGTATCTGCTTGCAGCTCCCACAGTCAGTTCTGCGTTGGGGAAATTCACCATTTGATTTGGGTTTAATGTGTAAAAGGAGGTTTTTGGCATTACTTGAAGAAATGACTTGTGACTTGTGCTAGATCCAGTAAAGAAGAGGCTTTCCAGTTCTTTTACTTGAAACAATTTGGGGCTTAGCATAGTTAGATGTGGAAGAAACTGGTGCAGACGGAGTTCCTGATTCATTCTGAGTAAAGAATGGGAAATCTCCACTTACCGTCTCTCAATCTGGTATCATTTATATCGAATATGTTTGAAAGCAAGGCAGGGTAAATAGCATTTCTTAGTGCCTTTGTAGTTTAGAAATAAAGGTACCCGTAGAACGCTGTATTCAAAGCAAGATTTCTCCACCGTAAGATGGGGGGAATGTTAGATATGTTTCAGTTTCTGACTTCAGTGTTATCGAGCCAAACCTTGCTGCACTTGCTTAGTTTTCTTTCCTCTCGTTGCAGGCAGATAAGTTGCTGTCTCAAGATTTTGTTCAAATAATGGAAGACATTATTCTCACGCTACCTAAAAACAGGCAGATTTTGCTCTACTCAGCCACTTTCCCTCTTAGTGTACAGAAGTTCATGGTAAGTTGAGATGTTTGGAAACGTGTTGCCCTGTTGACCCCTATTTGGGCTTTTAAGTCATGGATGGGTAGAGGTTTCCATTGCATGCATAGGTAAACATGTCTCCCGATTTATTAAGAAGAGATTCCGTTTGTGTTGCATGAATGACTATTATAAAAGCCACATTCTTTTTGTTCTTGTTAATGTTACTTTGGGCACGGATTACTTGCACTGCTTTATGCTACGCACAAAGCATTGTACAGAGTTGATGCTAATAAGGGTGTCTAACTGAACTTCCAGAAAGTATTCCTGTTTGGCCTGAAGACTTGGTTTATAGGTAATCCTTCATAAAATTCTATAGCAGTGCTTCTCAGCTGTTCCAGACGTGAGGTATTCTTCAGAATGTAAGAGCTCTTAATTTGCACGTTTTTTTGAATACAGAAGAACAATAGTGGAGAACTCGGAAAGTTCACAACAGATGAGAATACTTTTTTTTTTTTTTTCTTTTTTTAATACTGTGGGTTCCAGTTTGAAGCCTCTGGGTTTATCTTTTGAAACATGTTTGCATGCTTAGTGCTAAGGTAGCAGGAACACTGAATCATGCCTGAAAGCATCTCAAAGCACACCGCGGTGCTGTAGCACCCCGATTGAGCATCAGTGTTCTATAGGAGTCCATCGTGTGTGCACTAGCACAAGTGTTAGGCTACTTCCTCACTGTGAGGAGTACTTGATGCATCTCAAATGTCAGGATTGCTGTTTAGATGACAGTTATTTTGATGAATTGGTTTATTTTTATTACCTTAATGTGAATTCTTTATTTTAGAATTCCCATTTGCAGAAACCCTATGAGATTAACCTGATGGAGGAGTTGACTCTGAAGGGAGTTACCCAGTACTATGCCTACGTAACTGAGCGCCAGAAAGTACACTGCCTCAATACATTATTTTCCAGGGTAAGCAGCAGTGCATTTTGTCAGTACTGGAGCAAGAATATGAACCACTTATTTCTTCTAAAGGCTACATTTATAGCTTACGGTGGTAAAGCTGTATTTATTCTGGCAAACAGATCTTAATCATCTGGAAATGAACAGTGGCGTCTCCTACCAGTTTACTTTAACATGCCGTAGCTTTTAAATGGAGATGGCTAATTTTTCCTGAGCATGTATATTTTTTGCCACTTTATGCTGCACAG
>NW_017728980.1:15412675-15436150 GCF_001723915.1 Gavialis gangeticus
CTGGCAAACAGATCTTAATCATCTGGAAATGAACAGTGGCGTCTCCTACCAGTTTACTTTAACATGCCGTAGCTTTTAAATGGAGATGGCTAATTTTTCCTGAGCATGTATATTTTTTGCCACTTTATGCTGCACAGTTCTCTATAGTGAGGTGTGTTTTTGCTGTTCTCCACAAAATGCTAGTGGGAGTGACTTAGCTGAAATTCCAAACATACGTGCTTTGCCCTCTTTGAAAGGGGTGCGGTCTCTCCAAACCTCAAAGTGCTGTAAGTAAAATACATCTGTTCTTAACACACTTTTGTATTCAGCTCCAGATTAACCAGTCGATCATTTTCTGCAACTCTTCTCAACGGGTTGAACTGCTAGCCAAAAAGATCTCCCAGCTGGGTTATTCCTGCTTTTATATCCATGCAAAAATGAGGCAGGTGAGTGAATTTGCTGGTTCTTCCCAGACTTTCACCTGCAAAGTGTCAGACTGTTGTCACTATCGTTGTGTCCTTTACCAGTGGGGAAAGTAGTTCTAGAAATGTGTGTCCTTGTTTAAGTACAGGAACTCCGGTCTGATTTAGGAATACCAAACTAAACTATGATAGGTTCACCTTTGGCAATTAATTAAAATGTGTTTTGT
The DNA here is from genome assembly GCF_001723915.1 of Gavialis gangeticus. Lineage (NCBI taxonomy): Eukaryota > Metazoa > Chordata > Crocodylia > Gavialidae > Gavialis > Gavialis gangeticus. The sequence goes on from NW_017728980.1 coordinate 15,413,304, forward strand.
GTGATTCTGTCGATACACAGACGTGGAAATAATGATCGGTTCTATCTTTTTTTTTTTTTTTTTAACCTCCAGCCCTTGAGTTTTTCTGCTGCCCGTGTCTCAAGTCTCACTTTTCCTTTCGTCACCCAGCAAACACCATTAATAGTCTGGGAAAATACTCATAACAATATTATTGTGACACATGATTTTTAATTTATACTTTGACAATTGGATATAAAAAAACTGAGAACTTCATGAAACATGCCACTCGCTATGCTGATGAGTAATCTAAGCACTTCTTGGCGTGTAAATAAAGTACAACATGATCCTGTTTTTACTTCCATCAGTTAAATTTCAGTAAACATTTAATCAGTTTTTGAAGGTCTGGATTGGATCACTGACTGCTGCTTTTAATTTTTACAGTATAATGTAAGGCATATTTTTTGCATGCTAAGCTATAATTTATCTGTTTTGGCTGGTTGTCTCTGACTGCTTTCTTGGTGTTGACAAGATTGCGTTTGTGTCGGTTTAAAAATCAGAAATAAAATGCTGAGAACTTTGACAGAACTTTGCAAAGCATCAAAAAAAGCAGTACAACTGCATCGTCATCACAATGTAGTGAAAACTTAAGTTAGAGGAAAAACGTTGGATTATCATGAATCAGTTCATCTCTAAGCTATACAGCGAACAGTTTTTATTCCAAAAAATAATTTCCTTACAGGCTAGTAGTCAGTATATCTAGATTAAAAGTGCTTTTTGCCACTAACTTTCAGTTGGGAACACGTCATCCTAAAGACCTATGTGGTGAGACCCGATTTTGTTTCTGTTTTAGTCCTTGTATGTCATTCTGAAGCAAACCTGAAAAGCCACACAGATTCAGTCTTTAACCATTGACACGTTGGTACAGGAACTGATGTTGTTAAATTGACAGAACTCTCTTGGATGAACTCTTCAGTTAGTTCAAGCATCTTGCATTTGCTTAGCTTAAGGGGCACTATTAAGCTGGTTAATGTTTATCCACAGAGACTGCCTCGCTGCTTAAATCAGTACAGTTAAATGCTGTTACCAGAAAGTTAAACCGTACAAAGAAAGACTGATAATTTGAGATTTATGAAAGAAAATGCAACAAGTGCTTGGTAGTAAAAATTAATGTGTACATGTCCAGGTTTGTGTGTTTAGGTATTCCTACTTTGAGATGAGGGGTTTTGGCTTAAGTGGGGTTTAATTGTGAAATACACGCAATAGCTTGGGGGGAAAACCTGCTAATATACCATTTTTTTTTTCTTTATCAGGAGCATCGTAATCGTGTGTTCCACGATTTCCGAAATGGCTTATGCCGCAATCTTGTTTGCACTGGTGAGTATTCCTTTTGTTTTTGTTCATTATTTTTTTTCAATTTGTGATGGTGACAATGGGAATTGGATCACTTGGCTCATAGTTAGCTACAGCATCCAGCCCAGATGCAATTTGTCTACTTATATAATCAGTGAAGAAAATATTTGCCTTGGAGGACAGCATTTTCTTCTATTTCCCCCTTCCCCAACTTGTACGCATCATTAATGTAAGCTGTTACACGTATTTTTTGAGAGCTTACATGATATTTCAGGGAAACAGATTGAGACTGGCTGAATAAAGACAAAAGGTGATTTTTTTTATTTATTTTTTAATATTCCTTCTTTGCACAAAATAACAGATGGACTGTTTTGAGGTTTTCGTGATGGGTGTGTGATTCTGAACTGCATACCAATATGTTTGTTACACTGAGCCTTACTACTATTGTATTTGAGTGACTTAAGTAAGAATTGTTGCTATTCGTTTTGCATTTGACATAGGATAACACCTCTAGGAGCTGCTGACAAATATGCTTCCTTCTGCTGTCCTCTTTTGCCACTTCAATTACATTTTGTTATGTCCTTAAATATGTTGAGTTCTCGGCAATCTGTGGATGGTTTCACCATAAATTAAAAGTTTGTTAACTAATGGAGTGATCAAGTATCATAGCAAAATTAAGACTCGTTAATTAAAATAACTAGAGGGGTTCAGTCCTTGGACCGGTGCTGTTCAATGTTTTCACCAGTGACTTGGATGAGGGTGTGGAAAGCACTCTGTCCAAATCTGCAGATATCATCAAATTTATGGGGTAAAGTTAACACGCTAGAGGGTAGAGAATGAATCCCGGCGGATCTGGACAGGTGGGAAAAGTGGGCAGAACAGAATAGGATGCAGTTCAACAAGGATAAGTGCTAAGTCCTGCACCTAGGGAGAAGGAATCGCCAGCACGCTTATAAGTCCCTTCCGACCCTACTGACTATGAAACTATTAAGTGTGGGGGAGGACCTTCTCAGCAGCACAGCAGCGGAAAGGGATCTCGGAGTCATTGTTGACGCCAAGATGAACGTGAGACGCCGATGTGACGAAGCGATCGGTAAAGCTAACCACACTGTATCATGCATTAGCAGGTGCATGACAGACAGGTCCAGGTAGGTGATACTTCTCCTGTATGCGGCTTTGGTCAGGCTGCAGTTGGAGTACCGTGTCCAGTTTTGGGCACCACACTTCAAGAGGGATGTGGACAACCTTGAGAGGGTTCAGAGGAGGGCCACTTGTACAGTTAGGGGCCTGCAGGCAAAGCCCTGTGAGGAGAGCTTGAGGGCCCTGGATCTCTTCAGCCTCTTGATCGGAGCGCGGGGACGGGACGGCAAGGAATAGGAGATGCTCTGCTTACCAGGGCACCCCTTGGAGTAACTGGGAACAGGGGTCACAAACTGACGGAGAGCAGATTCAGGTTAGACATCAGGAAGAACTTCTTTACGGTAAGGGGTGCCAGAATCTGGAATGGGCTTCCAAGGGAGGAGGTGCTCTCCTGTACCTTGGGGGGGTCTTTAAGAGGAGGCCAGGGCTCTTTCCTGCCCAGGGCAGGGGTCAGAGTCTTTCTGCTACGGTCCCTTCTGACCCAAACGTCTATGAATCTAGGAATAGTGATGAATGTTTAGTTGAAGACCTTAATAAGCAGTTGCTGGTGTATCAGGAGTAAGTTGATGTAAAATTTCCTTTCTTAAGTGGCAAATGATTAGATTAAGTAATGTCACCTGAAATCTTTTCCTTTTAAATAAGCATTTAGAGGTGAGACCGGGCAGTGTCAAATAATTGCATGCGGCCTTTTACTTTAGCTGTACAATTTCATTGTTGACAATATTGTTTGCTGATGAGTGTTTTGGTCTAAGAATATTAACTTTGCAGCTCTTGAACGCAACAGAAGTAGAACAGAATGATTAAATAAGATAAAAAAACTAACTATTTAATCCTTCTGCCGCTATAAGTTAAACTACTTCATATTTAAGGGAGAGTTGGGGCTTGAAACTGATGCTTAGAATTGTTCAGGTATACAAAATGGCTGTGGTGTTGGTTTCTGTTCCCGATAAGAGGGCCTTCCAAAATGAGATGTAGAGAGTCAGCCTTCCGTTGGTTCTTAACAATGTTTTTCCCCATCCAGAAGTAGTGAAAAGACTTAACCGAGCTAAGTTCACAGTAGACCGTGGTCTCGGGTGACATTTGCCATCCAGTTTTTCAGGGAAACAAACGGTGTTAGGGGATCTTGTGTTTCAGCTAATATGGAAATGTCTTTCAGATCTGTTTACCCGAGGTATTGATATCCAAGCTGTGAATGTGGTGATAAACTTTGATTTTCCAAAGCTGGCAGAGACTTATCTCCATCGTATTGGCAGATCAGGTAAGGGGAAGGGGTCATTGTTTAGGAAAGGCATGTAAAGAAACATGATTAACTACTGCTGGATTCATTTCTACTTTTTTTTTGAGCTTTGTGAACATCATCTGCAAGCTGAAATCACGAGAAATGAGTAGATTTTCATATCGTAAAACAAATTGTTATGCAGCGCTTATTCAGTGGGGCGGGGGGAGGGGGCAACAAAGTAGATACTTTGTTGTTTAAAGCATCATTTTGGTGCATATAACAAAACCAGATTGAATGCCTACATTGCTGAAAGGTATCCAGAAACAGGGATTTGGCTTATTTGATTGAAATGTGCTCTTTTCTCTCGAAACCAGGGGCAATTTTCAGTGGCAGTGTTCCTTTAGGAAAACTGTACTTAAATAGCTCCGTCTGAGTGCGTTTTAAGTTGTTGTTTCGTGTGTCTCTGTCCGCAGATATCTCAGCATGAATGAATTTGAACCATTCTTAGCGAAGACAACTCGAGACTCAGTCTTTTCTAACTTAGCATTTCAGTTGCTAATTTTATTGGGGCTGGGGTGGGGGAAAGAGTAGGAAAAATGTGGATTTTTGCATTAGATTCCCCTTGTAGGATAGTTTTTTTAAACCAGTAGTGCTCAACCTTTTTGCCTTGCGAGCCAGATGAATGATGCCTGCTTGGTTCTTCTCGGGGCTGGATCTGGCCGGTAGGAGGGGGTGAGGGAAGCCTGGCCCTGATCTAGCTGTCCTGGGGAAGGGAGGTTTGGCCCAGCCCCAGTCTTGCTGCATGGGGTTTGGGAATTTGACAAAGCGGGAGAGGAGTGGGAATATTAATTGCTGCTGCTTCCATGCTGCCAAACTTTCTGACCAGCAGGGAGTCGCGTGGGCTGGATACCTCAATTCTGCGGGCCAGATGTGGCCCACGGGCCTGGGGTTGAGCATCCCTGGTTTAAACTGATGATTGTATTCAGTCACTCAACCTAAATTTACTCTAGGCTGTATGTGGAGCAAGAGTCTGAAAGGAGACTCTTCCACTGGGTAGCCTTTGTTGTTTTTTGATGTAGTGGGGTTTTTTTTCTCTCTTTAAAGTGGTATAAAAGTACAACAGTACCAGGGTGTGTAAAACTCAAAACTGCAAATGTACTTGAGGGTTTGGATTTACTAACTAGTGTAAAACTTCTTTTTATTATTGCTGCATTTATGATCTGTAGTCCGGTCACTTGGCGGCCTGTGGGCTCTGGCAGTAAACCTTTCACTACTTCTTTCTGTGAAGGTCGCTTTGGTCACCTTGGCCTGGCCATCAATTTGATCACCTATGATGATCGCTTCAACCTGAAAAGTATTGAGGAGCAATTGGGGACTGAAATCAAGCCCATCCCAAGCAACATTGACAAGAGCCTGTATGTGGCAGAGTACCACAGTGAACCTGTAGAAGATGAGAAACCTTAACCACGTGCGTATGTTACCTTTTGAGTACTGAATTGGGGTGAGTAAAGAGATGGAAGCAGGCAGGAGTTTGCTGGGTCAGTTCTACCTTGGCGCTCTTTCCCCTTCGTTATTTTGTTAGATCTTTTTAACTCGGTATGGTGAGCTCTTGACTCCTGGAGTAAGGGAGAAACTGAAGGGTGGCAGAGTTTGGCCTAGGGGCATATCTTTGAACTTGGAAATGAGGAAGGTGCTATGATAAAATGGAAGAATGTTCAGTGGATCAGCTCCTTAATACGTAAGCACTGTGTATGTGGGAGTTTAAAAACAAAGTAGCCTTTTCCCCCATGCTTCTTGCTTGGCAGTTGCTGACTCGTATCCTGTTTTACAAGATAAGAATTGCCCATGGTCGCAAGGAACACCTTGAATAAGGCAGTGATATAAACAGGGCTGTCTGTGGGATTTTGGACTCATTGCCATTTGTTCGTGCAGGAGTCCAGAGGCCCCAGTCAAGGTTAAGGCACCATAGTGTGTTTGATCTCTGTACAGATGTTCAGTAAGATAAATAGCTCATGTACATTAAGGCAGTATTGTGGATGAAATGGGAGAAAGGAGGGTGTAAAAAGCTGTGGTTTTTATACTGGCTATTGGGTCTCATTACCGGTTCATATCGACTTGTAAAATGGCTCTTCCCACCTCAGTCATCGTTGGTTTTTGGGGTTGTTTTTTTTGTTTTTTTTTAACACGAACTTACAGGTGCTATGCAGAGGTCAGTCGTGAGGAAAAGTCTGTGGCTTTGTGGCTCAGTTCAGGGAGGTGTTCCCTTAGCCTTTTCTGCACTTTTCCCCCCATTTATCCTTGAGGGAGAAAGTGGGAGGTGGACATTGGACATGGCTGCCCTCATTGGAGTAGAGGTTGAGAGGGCCATTTGCCAAGAGACTACCAAAAGGCAGGGTTGAAGGGATAGCCTCACATGTGAGAACAACACTCCTTGCAGAGAGAGAGATTTACAGCTGTAGTGTTAATGGGTTTCTGAGGAAGTGATGCTTTATTTCAGAGGCAAAAGCAGAGGAAGCTGTGGTAGTCCATGTAGGAGATGGACAGCCTGACCTTAGTATTTCAGCCACATTATGAAAGAAGATTTGGGCACTGTTTGAAGTGCCCAAAGCAAGGAAGAGGCAGGAGGCAAAGATAATCAGGATAGTAATGTGCGACAATTCTGGCAGCAATGAGAGAGAGGGGAGCATTTGAGGGAAGATTTAAGCTTGGGTTTGCAGCGCCAGCTACAACTTAAGCACTTTTTAATGGTTCAAATGAGCAGACTTCTGCTCCGAGGTGGATAAGATCCTCTCTCTGCTCTGTTCCAGGGGCATTTGATAAACCACTCCTCCCCACGAGTCAGAGCTAAGTGTGCGCGTTTGTCTGTAATTCACTTGCTGGCCACTTGAGGACTCTCCTTTCAACGAAAGAGAAATATGGAGGTCTTCTATGGCTGTTGTCAGGCTCCTGCTTAGGCTGCAGCCTTTCTGCTAACTGTGTTTTTGAGTAACCCTGCCCCCCCGTTTAGAAATCTGGTGTTCCTAGGTTATAACTTGGCAACATGCGCTTCCAAGGACTGTGCATGCTTGATTCCTTTCCCTTGCTTTTGGTACTGTACCCCTTTTTATGATGGAAATGCAGGGATAGAATTCAGAATGAAAGTAGATCTTGTTTCTGGGAGCAAGCCCAAGAATACTCATTAGCAGAAAAATGTTATCAGGGTCTGAAAGAACTTGTATCCTAGTTATTCTTGAAAGAGCTTAGGGGATGAAATGTTATGTGAATGAAAACACTTCATCACTGGCTTCCCCTCTGAAACTGAGGGGGGATCTGGTCAGAGGCCAAGCTTACATGTAGTCGTTGTCCAGCTAGCCTGAGCTGTCCTTGAAGGACAGTCGGATGCATGGTGATAGCTTCAACAACATTTATAGTGTAAGAACTAATTTTAAAAGTTTTTCAGAATGCCCCTGTAAGGGTGAGTGCTATAAGTCTACCAAAGAACTGTCATTTTGCTGTTGCGTGTAGTGTGACATTTAAATGCCATATGGGAAGGAGAAGACAGAGTGCTTTTAAAAATGAAAAATTAAAATCTGTTTTTGAAGCAATTTGGCCACAGTTGAATTAGCCAAATTTGGTTTTCTTTTCTTTTTAAGAGCAAGCTTGCTTTGCCATACATTAAGTTGCCGCCTGCATTTCCTGCTTATCATCCAGCAAGAGTGGTAATTTCCTGTTATGTCTGTTAGTTTGGAGATGTATAGCTTTATTTAGCATTATGCAATAATTGTGATGTCCTTGACATCTTTTAACACAAACTAAAGTGCTCAAAGTAGCTAGAAGTTTAAGGTTACTTTGTCAAAACTGGCTTGATCAGAGGTACTGTTAGAATACTGAATCCCTGAATTTTCTTCTGTTTTGAACACAACTTGGAGAAACTAACTGCGGGTTCCTTGTTCTTTAGGCTTTGATTACAAATGCCAGAAGCTGAAGCCCTTTGATCCGGATCTGTGACACATCATTTCTTTGGGGATATTCTTCTCTTCGTGGGTTTTTCTTCACCTTTTCTTTTTTGGGACTAAGAAGACTAAAGAGCTCAGCCTTTTTTTTTTCATTTTTTTAAAAAAATTTGGCAGCAAGGAAAAAAGACAAAAGAAGGAATATCTTTTTTTTGGTTTTTTTTCCCACTTGTTTGCACTGTGTGCTGATTGAACATTCGTTGCACTAACTGCTGGTTTTAATTTTTTTTTCCTTTGGGTGGGAGGGACAGCAAAGGAAGAAGAGAAACCCTGAAAAGAGAAGAATCTTGACGAATACAAGCTTGTCTACGATTTTCAAATTCTCCCAACAGCTGACTGAGTGCATTTCAACTTCTCCCTGGTTACTCATCTGTTTTTAAGCTAAAGAGCTTGTTACTTATTCGTGCAAAGTGCCTTATGCTATGAGACCATTCAGAATATCACCTTTCCGATGCAGCCCAAGGAATCGACAGCTATTTTTTGTTTCAGGTCAAAGTCCCCAACCCTTCCCCTTCCTTTTCCCCACAGTACTAAAGGCAGGACTAGGAGGTGAAAGTTATCAGTAATGTTTTTGTTTAACACTTTTTTTTTTTTTAATTGGAGGAGTTGATATGCAACTGCAGTTCACCCATACTGTAAATACATGTATTTAAAACAAAAAAAAAAAACAACTGAAAATCTGGGCTGATTAGGTGCAACATCATAGCTCCAGAAGGAAAGAGCAGCCTGTCATCTTTGCAGGAGCCATATGAAAAGCCCTTATGCTCTAGCAGAACACTAAAGACTGGTTTCTAAGTCTTCATTAGTAGTTACAGCACTTGATATGTAGACTTGTTTCAGAGCCATGGCCCTCTTTCCTCTGGTGCAATGTGTCCCATAGAAAATCGGATGTGTATACTTGTACAAACTTTGTAAATACGTTGTTTTTTTCTGTCTTGGGTTCATATATAACTTTTTTTTCTTTTTTGATGAAGGTTGCTGGGGTTAAAGGAATTAGATTGATTATGGAAGCAGCTAAAAATGAGAGGGGCTCAGTTTTCTGCAACACTAAACATTGAAAAGTGCTCTGACTCCGAAGGGCAGACCTCTACAAGTTACCCCTGTCAGGGTGGGTTTGCTCTGGTGCTTGCAACACTGTCCTATACTGCTTTCTTGGAAGAGATTACTTCTGGGGTTGAAAGGCCTCAAAGTCTGTAGCTCAACCTGTTTGAGATGCTCTTCAATTTCCCCCTTAGAAACTTCAGGAACTTTACCAAGCTCTGAAGGGGGCAAAGACCTGTGTTCCACCATGGCACGAGGGAAATCCTGCAGGTATCAGTGTTGTTGAGCAATACGTATAAGGCATGGATTTAGGTTTAAAAGAAACTATAAAAAAATACTTGCATAAACTGACAGTTCTGGAGCTCTGTGGGATTGATTCACCTCCTACAGCATTGTGCATACTCTGCCCAAAACAACCTTACATAGACTCTCGAGCAGGTAAGGGCAAAACCCCTTCTAACTTGTGAACGTCGAAGCTGCAGAAAGCTGCTTGACACTTCCTATGTTTTGGCACGAATTGCTGTCTGTCATTTTGCATTGTATATTGCTGGAAAATGCTTTATGGTTAAGTAGTGTTGCTTTAAATTGTGCCCCTCCCAACATGCTTGATGTTTGGCCTGATCTACAGGCAAAAGGAGTGAGACAAATCAAAACCAGTAAACTTTTTTTTTTTTTTATTCCCTTTTATCTTGTTCAACAACAGTTTTGCTAGGAGGCACCTGGAAGAAGGTGGTCCCTTTTTGCTCAGTCACACATTGTGTATACAAATGCTGCACTTGCACCATGCTTGCTTACCTGGATAATTAATCAACTTAATTTCTCCCCAGTTTGACTTTTTATAAAAAAGTGAAATTGTTTGGAAAAATATGGCAGATTTTTGAGTATCAGAAATAGACACAGGTGCCTCCTGGCAACAGCTTTCTCAAGGTGGAAAGACTTTTTTTTTTTTTTTGGTTTGGTTTTTTTTTTTTGTTCTGTTAATTTTTTGTCTACAGTGACTCCATAATAGTAGCAAAAGCTGCACTAAAGTACAAACTCAAGAGCTTGGTCACAGGCACTCTGTGATCCACATAACTGCATCCAACTGGCAGGTACTAAATGTAAACAAGTAATTTTGGGGTGCTTTTTGGGGGCGGGGGGAGGGAATTTGTGGGTGGTAATGTTGACCAAAAGTAAAATCTTGCTCTTGTACTGCAGCCAGTTTTTTTTTTTCTTTTCAATGAGACAGAGGGATCATTTTAGTGCAACAAAGATGAAAATGTGTAAATAAGTTTTGTATCCTGTGACAGGGCATGCACATATAACAAGAAAAAGGATAGCCATGCTGAGTCAAATGTGTGCTCTGCTTGGATTTGCGGCAGATCAGCCTGGTGCCATGCTTTGGTCCCTCTTGAAGCACAGAAATTTTTAAAATGGAAAGTATTACTTTAAACTTTGGCCTCTGATTGAGGATTGGCACTTAGCTAGACTGTTGGGGGCACCATTCTAAAGCGGCTTCTTCTCAAGGAAAGAAGCGATCTGATTCTGGTGCCAGTAGGCTATCTCTAGATGTATACGATCTTGCAAAAGGAAAGATGCTCCAACTGACTAGGTTAAATCCTAGTTGTTTTTTTTTTCTCCCCCCTTAAGTAATATATAAAATTAGACTTCCTTGGATTTCTTCTGGCTTACTGTAACAGATTACATGACAGACTTCATGTTTATCCATTGAATTGGAATGAGTCTCTGCTTTTGGTAATAAGCCCAACATAACATTTGCTCTGGCAGTGGTGATGTTCTTAATGGGCTGTTGAGCATTTTTTCATACATTAAAAAAAAAAAAAAAAAATCCTTCTAGGAGCCTAAAAGGCTAATGTCACCCTGCAAAACTGATACATTTATCTTCCAGTAGACATGGAGACATGCAATTCTTAAGCCTTTTGAAATATGACTAAAAAATCTAGATGGGTTTCTCAACATACGTTGTCCAGATGCACAGCGGTAGCTGGAGGGTTTTCCCCAAGGGGAGTGGGGTGGGTTGGTCTCAAATATTTTAATTTTCAGAATGAGATGGGAGCATCTTTCCTTCACCGTTTGCTTTGTGTCTATGTGGGTAAGAACTTGAAAGCTTGACACAGAAATTGCAAACATGTTTGTTTCAAACCATCTCATTCTGTTTAACTTTGTTCTTTGTTTTAGTGTGGGGAGGGGGAGGGTGTCTGCACCAAGGATTTAGAAATGCTTCAGTTGCTTATATTCCATCATTGATTGACACAGTGCAGGGATGAAGAGACCATCAATTTGCCTGTATTTTTGAAGTACGCAGACTTTTTTTGCCAGGAGTCCAGTTCCATTGGAATGATCTTTTGTTGGCCGTGGACTTGCTAATACTGCTCGTGCCAAGGAGCTTATTGATTCATGGGAACAGAGTGAACTGTGTCCTTGAATAGCGTTGCTGCCACTAACAATTTGGCTACATGTGGTCCAAACCAAGAGTGTTTGTATTGCCATGACCCTTTTACTCCAACTGTAAACCAAAATTTAACTGCACAATTAATGTGTGGTCTCTCAAGTGAAGAGTGCATGTCAGACAGCTGAGGAAAGAGAGGTGGCGGGAGTTTGCCTTGAGCTTTGCTCCCTCCACTTCTTTCTTTTGTTTTTAGCCTGGAGTATTTTCCTACTGGAAGCATTGTTAAATTCTAGTGTAGACAAAAGTGAGGGAGGGCTGGGTTGTGGGGTGGTGGGGAGGGATAGGTTTATTAAGATACAGGCTTCCTGTATTTTAACCAATAATTGTTGGGAAAGGGTGTTTGGAGAAATATAGGCAATATTCCCTTTATTGAAAGAAACAGGAACTTTTTCAAGCAAAAACAAAACAAAACACGTTTTTTGTTTTGTAATTCAAATGAGGCTTTATAAACCATTAGTCCCTAGTTAAAGGGGCTATATTCCACTGATAACAAGTGAACATGGACTAGAATTTGGAAACATTCAGGGGAGGGAGGGGGAAAAATTGGCTTTCTGTTTAATTGGCAATTGGCAAACTGTCCAGTGCAGCTCAGTTTTTGTTGAGAAAGTTTATCTCTGTATGTACTTATATGTGATGGAAGGCTGTGACTATGTGAGAGTTTTCACTGAGTTCATAAGAGTATAAGAAAGGTGAATGGTAAAATCCTGATTTTGTTAATAAAGCTCACTGGAACACCAGAATGGTGTTGGTGTCTGTCTTCTAACAGGTTTTTTGTGGTACTGAGTAAAAGGTTGGTTCTTTCCTCCTCCTATTCAAGATTTGTGTATTTGCTGCAACCCTGAGCATGTCAGTGCTTCAAAGTGGCATAAGTAAGAAGCAGTAATTTTCAACATATGTCAAAAGGGCATTACGAGCACAACAGTGACCTTGCAGCTGCAGCAAACAACAGCAAGTGGCCGCTGGAAGAGAGGTTTTGTCTTGTTGGCAGGGCTGCCCAGTGTTTGTGCTAACTTCAGCTGAACCTGCTAGATGGTCCGTACAGTCCATCTTGCATGAGTTCTGTTAGTGTTTCTTCATTTCAGATTTCAGTTGGCCTGGAACTTAACAATGCTTTGCATTATACAGACTTTTCAGTTACCCTCTGGAAAAAAAAAAATTAAACAGTGACACATTATAACTTACTACAGAAAGATAGTAGAGCAGGCTTTGTCCGTTACAAAGAACTCTGCAAGGTCACAGCAAATCAGAATGCTTTTAATGCTGTGGATTTCTCTTTGAAATCTCTGGGTTTATCTTGTGAATCATGTTTGCACACCCGGCAGTCCTGACAACAGGGCACCCTTGAAACGGTCCCAAGGCACCCCAGAGTGCCATGGAGGAGAAACACTGCCCTATGAAGAGCTGGGTTTCTGCTCATCTGAAGTCAAAAGGAAAACAGTTGTTCTGTGTAGTTTGTATGGAGTTTTGCTGTTATCAGGATCGCTCTGACCAATAGGCCTGAGATTGCTTAGGCTATTATAGCGCATCAAAATTTAAGTAGGTTAACTGCTGCAGGGAGGGGGGGAATTACAGATCACAGCCTGCAACACCTTTCTTCAACTGGAGGACAAGCATTATCTTTGCACAGTGCCTGCATATATTGCCCTAACTGATGATCACTCTTCCAGATACCAGCTGGATTTCAACCTGTAACTCCATAACAAACTAGCAAACTTTGCACCTATTTTCAGCCCTGTGTGCTGTGTTTATCGCGGTGACCGCTGTATCCACAGAGTTGGGGGGGTTGAGTACTGTAACTTGAGGAGCTAGTTTGTGGACTATATTAATAAACTTGCTCTTACAGGGATTTTAGTCAGGGATATTTATGCACTTCACAAAGGTGAGAAATTGGGGGCTGTGGCAACACTTTTGGGCAGAGTTGTCAAAAACACAACCTTGACTTGCAAGATGTTGGTGTGCCAGGGGCAGATGGCAAGAGAGCCAGGAGGTGCCTGATCCTTGGCTCCTTCCCTGCTATCTGCTGGGAGGCCTGGCGGCCAAGCAATGTTCTTTGGTATGCCACAGTGGCACCTGTGGAGAACCTGGAGAGGGTCCAGAGGAGGCCGTGCGCACGACCCGGGGGCAGCAGGGCAGGCCCTATGAGGAGAGGCGACAGGAAGCTAGTGGCCACTTACAAGCCAGTCAGGGGGGACCAGCAGGCTTTGGGGGAGTCCCTGTTCCCCTGAGCACTCCCAGGAGTGACGAGAAATAAGGGTCACAAGCTGGCAGAGGGTAGATTCAGGCTAGACAGCAGGAGGCGCGACTTCACGGTCAGGGGGGCTAGGATCTGGAACCAACTCCCAAAAGAAGTGGTGCTGGCTTCTACCCTGGGGGTCTTTAAGAGGAGGCTTGTCAAATCCCCTTGCCAGGGTTGTTTGACCCCAGTACTCTTTCCTGCCATGGCAGGGGGTCGGACTTGATGATCTACTCGGGTCCCTTCCGACCCGACCAACTATGAAACGATAGGTTGCGTTGGGTCATGTAAAATAACTCGCTGAGTTAAATAAATAAATAAATAAATAAATAAAACAAAAAATAAAGTGCAGCAGATCTAAAGACACATCTGCTGCTATTGAAATGCAGATACCCAGCCCCAGACTTTTGTGTTAGTAACAGAAGAGAAGCAGTGTCTGTGCGTAGGGAAGTAGCATTAATTATATAAGGTCTGTTCTGTTACTGAAATAAACTAGTGCTGCAATGAGCTTAAAATCTGATTATAAATGAAGGAAGTTAGGGGAATGGATAGGCATTGCCGGGAAATAGCCGATATGGAGGGCATTTTTAAAAGGATGGGTTCAGTGCGCGGGAAGCTTCAGCGATAGAGTCTGTATTGGCAGAATTAAAGCCTGAGGTGGGTGGGTGGGGAACACGAGCTGCCCTGTAATGGGACTTGGCAGGGCTGATGAAGATTTCTGTAGGGTTCCTGTTGTACCTCCGGGCCAGGCTTTGCGGGGGGAACCTGTCTGCAGACCCTGGGCTCAGGTGAAGGAGAAAGTTGGTCTTTTGGGATGGTGAGGTGGCTGCTTCCCCTTTCCTAAAAGCAGCATGCTCTAAACAAACTTGCCTGTGGGGGACACTCTTGCACCAGGTGGCTGCAGCTTGTGGGGAAGTGCAGGAGACCAGGGGAAGGAGGGCTTCCTGCTGCCCTGCACCATGTTGAACTTGCAGCCTGCCCAGGCAGATTGGCTGGAGCTTGTTGTGCAGCTCCTAAGGTCTGTAGCTGATCTGCATGGGGGTACCTAGAGTCCACCAGGCTTCCCCTCCCATTTCCTCCCTGCTCTTCTCCTGGGGCAAGGTGCAGCATTGGTAAGGTGCCACACACGGGCTGAAGTCTCTCCCTCAAGCTGTCCTGATTCTAGTCCCTGATGTCTGCGGATGCTACTGTCCTGGCTGCGATCTCTCTCGTCTCGAGAAGGGGTGCTGCGGGTGGCTGCCTAGGCACAGTGCTGTGCACGTACCCATGGCTGGAACTGCTAATGAGGACTATGATAGGGCTGTCTGTGAGGATTAAAGCCACTGCCAGCCTCCTTTGCTAGCAACCGCTGAAGCTGCCACCCCCCGTGAAGGCAGCAAAGAGCTTGTACAGCACACGTGATTTATTTCAGACTTTGCTTCCTGGACTTTGTTCTGCTAGATTGTTAAAGCATTTCCCTGTGAACGCCGTACCTCGGGAACCAGTTACCATCCAGCACCCCTCCTGAGCAGTGGGGCTGGTGCTGCCAGGATGCTGGGGACAGTCTGGCGCTTCCTTGTTGGCATCTCCATTTCTGTACTAGGATGGCAGAGGCTGGCCTGCGGCCTCCCACCTCCCTGTGACAGGTAACTGCTGTCCAAGCTACTCCATGGGCACCAGCAGGCCTCCCGGTGACAGATCTCGGGGCCCAGGGCTGTTGGTTGTTTTTGTCTGTAACACATCCTAGCACCTCCTGTACAAGTTGCAGCTGTTGGTGGCACATCACTGCCTGGTGCAAGTGGCTGGACCTGATGATCTGAGATCCCTTCCAGCCTTGCCATCTATGACTCTATGGAGCATGAGGGAGCAGCCAGTGAAGCCTGTGTGTAGTCCAGAAGTTCTTCTTCTCTCTGAGCCCACTCTCAGCTCCTACAGTCTCTAGAGCTATGATTAATACCCCTCAGCCTTCCTCCCCAGCGGCCTATTCTGGCTCAGAGGACATGCAACTGTCAGAGCTGGATGTGGTGAGAGCCTTTCCCCTGTATTTGGGCAGAAATATCTGCAGGTATAGTTGGAGGACAAGGATCACTGCCCTGAGCTTATTCATATGGGTGACAGGGGCTTCATCATGACTTGCTACCAAGTGGTAGCTGCATGTTCCCCTGGGAATCATGAGATTTCTTCTGAGTTTGAGAGGAACTGAGGTGCTGCTTGGAGTTCAGAGGGTATGTTTGCATTGCGTGGCTCTGGCGTAGACTTCCAGGATGGACAGGAGCTTCAGCAGAGCAGTGCTGTGGTTAGTCATTGACTCCCATGGGAACTGCTTGCCAGCAATTAAGTGGAGTCCTATCGGTGATCCCTTGAAGAGAGAGTACTTGGCTTCACAGAGCCTATGGCAGCTTGTCTCCAAGAGCTGCCATCTGTTCTCACTCTGTGTCTTTGCTCTGCTCTGTGATCCTGGCAGACTTGCAGCTTCCTCTGCTGTTTGTTTTGGTGAAACGAATGGTAACTTCACAGCAGATGCAGGCATTGGCAGGGTGCCACCCTGGTGGACCTTGACCTCTGTGATGGACATTGTTTGGGCTCCAGGCTGGCACTTGTTTTTGTCACAGGGCCGGGATGGTGCCTGATTGTGTAGCGGGACTGGGCTGCGTGGCTCTTGCCTGTCAGAGCTGATGCCCAGCAGGTGCTCTCAGATGTGCCATGTGGTTGTGTGACATGGCTGTAACATGCCGTGGTCTTGTGCACAGGAGACGGTCTTGGTACATCCTGGTGTGCAGATGGACCCTCGGACAGTCTGAACGCAGCAGTCGAGGGACCGTTTAGAGTACTGCAATGGAAAAATCAGTGGGTTCTGGGTCTGGGTTGACGCCCAGGAAGTTTGCGCTGTCTTGTATCAGCGCACTCACTCCCCTGCGCACTCATGCAGTGACAGTGCAGCCCACCTGTTCCCCCTGCAACATGCCTGGGCCCTGACCCAGACCATGCTTGACGTCTGCAGTTCGCTGTCCATGCTGATGAGCTGTCTGTTGCAGTGCATATAGCAGACTGTGCAGAATGTGACCAGGCAGGTCTGAATCTTGCTTAGCTTGTCTTTCTGTCTTTTTGCAGCAAGATTTACTGCACTGGAGACCTCCTGAAGCAGGTTCAGCTGGCCAGGCTCTTCCCGGATGCAAAGCACTTTATTGACATGCCCCTGCGGAAGCCAGCAGGTCAGCACAAGCGGCATGGCTCAGGCCACTGCGCTGCGCTGCTTCCTTTGCTCCCAGACACACACCTGCAGTCTAGTCGTTCCAGTCCTGGGCTGCAGTCGCTGCCAGTCTGGTCTGTGCCTGGCCCACAGTAGTCATAGGCCCTCTATGCGACTTTGGTCAGGCCACAGTTGGAGTACTGCGTCCAGTACTGGGTGCTGCACTTCAAGAGGGATGTGGCCAGCCTGGAGAGAGTTGAGAGGAGGGCCACCGGCTCGGTGAGAGGGCAGCAGGACAGGCCCTATGAGGAGAGACTGAGGGACCTGAACCTGTTCAGCCTTGGCAAGAGGAGGCTGAGGGGGGACCTGGTGGCTGCCTACAAACTCATCAGGGGAGATCATCAGCAAATAGGAAGAGTACTTTTCTCCCCAGCACCACCCGGGGTGATGAGAAACAGTGGTAATAAGCTGATGGAGAATAGGGTGGAGATCAGGAGGCAGTATTTTACGGTTAGGGTGGCCACAATCTGGAACCAACTTCCCAGGGAAGTGGTCCTCGCCTCTACCTTGGGCAAATTCAAGAGGAGGTTGGATGATCACCTGTCTGGGGTCTTGTGAACCCAGCATTCATTGCTGCCTGTGGTAGGGGGTCAGGCTAGATGATCTGTTCAGGTCCCTCCTGACCCCAGCTACTCTCCCACTATGAGTGGGAGTCCTGGCACTGTGCTGTAGCAGTGCAGTGGTGTGTACTGCACTGGGAGAATTGCCAGCATACCTTGGTCCTGGCAGGGGTTGCTGCAGCCTCTTCTCTCTTCTCAGATGTGGTGCTGGCAGAATTTCAGCAGCTGATGGCCAAAGCACAGAAGGGCATAGTGTCCAGGACAGAGCTGCAGCAGTTTGTGACTTTGTCCTTTGATGATCCAAGGAAGGAGTTTGAGCAATGGGAGCCTCAAGACTGGAAAAGCAGGTGTGCAGTGAACCCAACCAGATCCCTCTTGGTGTGAGCCTGGCATGAGGCGTCCTGTGGAGTTCTTTCCTGCCAAATTCTCTTTGCCTTCCAGGCCCCGCATACTACACAAGATTTCTGACCAGAAGCTCCGGGCATGGGCGTCGGAGCTGAACACCAAGTGGAAATCCCTCGGGAGAAAGGTAGTTGGGGTGGGAAGCCTGCTCCCACTGGGCAGACGTGCCGTAGGCCAGCTGTAGGGTGCACGGAGCGGTTGTGGGGCCTGGGAACCAGCCTGGTTTGTCTCTTTCTCAGATCAAGGTTGCTGCAGAAGCCCAGCCAGAGCTTTACTCCCTGATCTATGTGCCAAAGCCCCTGATGGTGCCTGGTAGCCGGTTCAGAGAGGATTACTACTGGTGAGTCCTGGCTGGGCAGGGACTGGGTCTTGCACTGTTCTCAGATGAATCGTTGTCAGCACTCTGGTCTCGCCCTAATCAGGTTGAGCTGCTGACTATGTTGTTGTGCGTCGTCCCCCGCCCCGCTAATTCCCCCCCGCACTGCAGGGGCTATTCGAGGCCTCCCTCTTGGGGCTGGGGCTGCTGTATGCAAGGCTGAGCTTTGTTTCCAAGCCTAGACCACCTGCAGAGGCTCACTCCCCTTCTGCTGCAGGGATTCGTACTGGGTCATCGAGGGGCTGCTGCTATGTGACATGCCTGCCACGGCCAAAGGGATGATTCAGAACTTCCTCTACCTGGTGGACGGGTGAGAGCTTGCAGAGTGGGGACACCAAGTGCCTGGCTGCCTTAGGCCATCACGTCTGTGGGGGCTGCAGCTTCCCATCCAAGAGACGTGAGGGAGTGGGCCCTTGCTCCAGCTGTGCCCCGTCCCTTCAGGCATGAGCTCTGAGGGGGTTGAGGCCAAGGGAAGGATCTCTCCAGTCTGCTGGCTTTGGTCCTGTGGCAGCACCGTGGCTGGGGTGAAGCTGCCCCAGCACATGGTGGGCAGGGCGGTTTGCTACAAGCCCGCCCTGCTCCTGCCTTGCCGTGGAGCTGTGACATGGGTTGTCCCAATGGGCAGGTACCGGCACATCCCCAACGGAGGGCGGGTCTATTACCTGCGCCGGAGCCAGCCCCCCTTCCTCGCACTGATGATGGACGCCTACCTTGCTCGCACCAATGACACGGCCTTTCTCAGGTGGGCACGAGGTTCTGCTGGGCACACTGGCCCTGTGTCCCTGGTGGCAGGGCAGGCCGCGGACCCTCCCCACAGGCCTGGCACCTGCCTCCTGGCCTCTTCCTTGTGCCAAGTCCTTGAGTGTGCTGCTCTGCCTTGCAGCACAAGCGGGTCCCAGGGGCGGCAGAAGACACGGGTCTGTTCCCCGGTAGCCTGAGGCAACGCAGCCTCCGTGGCGGGTGGCCTGGGGAGCTCCGCTGTAAAAGGGAGCGTGGGGCTGCGACAGATGGTGGGGGCAGGGTGGCTGTGCTGCTGGAGCCCAGCCTGGTTAGTCGGCTTGCTTGGCACTGGGGGGATGCTGACAGGCCTACTCTGGCCCCCAGGGAGAACATCCACCTGCTGGAAGTGGAATACGAGTTCTGGCAGCACAATCGCAGTGTGAACATCACTGTGGCGGGCACAGATCACACTCTTAACCGCTACCATGTCCAGGTTGGGGAGCCCAGGTAACAGCCTAGAGGCACTGCCCGAGCAAGCGATGGACAAAGGAGTGGGACTCCTGGGCTCCAGATCAGCTCTGCCATGACTTGCGCTGCGGCGTTGTAGCCCAGGGCCCCATCCTCTCCCCTCGTTGCAGGGGCTGCTGCTAGCACTGGGCTTGGCAGATACCTGGCTTTCTGCTGACACCAAGTCTGTTCTCGGGCCCCTTCCCTGCCTCCTGGACATCGGTGTGGGGGTTCAGCTCTGCTCTGCTCCTGCAGAGGCGGTGTCTGGCTGCGTACTCTTCCCCCGCACCGGGGACCGTGAGCCGCAGCAGGGAGCTGTGCCCAACTAGGTGCTTGTACAATGGAGTGCAGTGGCTGCAGCAAAGGCCTTGTGGTCACTTGTTACGCAGCGAGTCTTGCTTGAGGTTCTGAGGGTTATTGAGCAGGTGCTCCAGGAGGTCCCTCCAGCCCAGCCCAGCAGCATTGCTGCTGGGCAAGTCACTGACCTGGAGTAGATGCGGAGGCAGACAGTGCCCCCGGACTCGTGTTGCTGTTGGCATCCGGCCTGGCTGCTACCCTGCGGTGCCGGCAGCTGGACCCTGTGGCTCCCTGAGTGGTAGTGATGCTGGCAGAATTTGCCCTGCTTCCTCAGCTCTGGGCTCCCTTGCGGAGTGTGGAGAGGCCTGCTCCTTGCTGGCACAGCATGCCTGGTGGTGGCCGAGGCGGCGGCTGCTGCTGCTGCTTGGAGCAAAGGAAGGGCAAACACCTTGATGGACCTGGTGTGTTTCCCTCCCCCACCCCCAACCTCCTGTCCTCCTTTCCTTGCAGACCAGAGTCCTACAGCCAAGACTGGGAGCTGGCAGCTGGCTTGAGTGACGGTGAGGTCTCTGCATCACAGTATTGTCCCCAGCATCGGCAACCCACCCTGCCCCTTGCTGGCTGCACCCCATGTGCAAGGAAGCAGAGCCATGGGTTGGGGCTGGGCATGGGGAACAGCCTCAGTGAAGGAATGGCTTTTTCTGTATAAGAGGATGTGCTGGCCCTGAATGTTCTGGCCATCAACAGCCCTGGGCTCGGCTGGGCGAGACGATGGCCATCGCTGCCGCTTGGGTGCTGCTTTGCTGGGTTGTGTGATTCCCCAGGCCCTTCTTCCACCTGCACTCCAGAGGGTCGCTTGGGTGGGGGACCCTGCCCCCAGCTCGCTGCTGTGCTCCATACCCATCTGATGCACATGCCTTGGCATCTTGCGTTTACCCTTGCAGGGCATGCCCTGGCTAGGCACCAGCCCTGCTGCCAGAGGGGTCCTTATGTGATTATCTGGTGCTTGCAGCTGCCAGGCAGGAGCTCTGGGCAGAGCTGAAGTCTGCAGCAGAATCAGGCTGGGACTTCTCTTCACGCTGGTTCCAACCCTCCACGCACACTGGCACACTGAGGGACACAAAAGCCAGCGCTGTGGTGCCGGTGGACCTGAACGCCGTGCTGTGCAAGACGGAGCGGCTGCTGGCAGAGTTCCACAGGCGGCTGGGTGAGGCGCTGCTCGGGGAGCAAGGCTACGCCTGTGGGGCAGGGACACCCCCTGCTCTTGGAGCAGTGACCTTGTCTCCTGCACCATGACTGCTGCCCTTGCAGTTTGTGCCCATGGCAGTGCAGCATATTGGCAACTCCCTGCACCAGCAGAAGGCATCCAGCTGCACTCTGCCCTGGGTAAAGCCCAGGTGTGGTCCCTTTGCTGCTCTGCTGAGCTGAAGCGGAAACGAGTGCTGTTGGGATGTCACCTGCTCCAGGTGCTGATGCTTCCTGGATAAGGGGCTGCAGCAGACACGCATGAACTCTGGCACATCCCTACTGTCTCTCCTGTGTTCCAGCTTGAAGCTTTATGCCTACTGCCCAAGTCTGCTGGGAGAGGGTAGTCCTCTGGCCTTCTCTCTGAGGATGTCCTGCCAGCCCATTGCAAAGCAGTGGGTGCTGCCACAGGCTGCCAGGGCTCCACAAATGGCTGCGCCTGCTCTCGCCCTCCAAGGCAACAGCTCCAAGGCTGCCCACTTCCGGCTGCACTGGAGCGCCGGCTTCGGGCTGTGCAAGCTGTCCTGTGGGATGAGGTGGCTGGAATATGGCTGGACATCAACCTCCTGACAAAGCAGCGGAACCCAGCCTTCTACCCCTCCAACCTGGTGCCCCTGTGGGCCGAGTGCTTTGCGGATGAGGCTGCGGCGGCGAAAGTGTTGCGCTATCTGCAGGTGAGCCAGGCGCCAGAGCATGAGGACACGGCCTGGGTGCCTGAACAAGGGGGTCAGTCTCCACTGCTCTTGCACGTGGGGATGCCCCGTGTGCCGGTTGGTACCACATACCTTCCTGCTGAGCGACTTGCACAATGCTTGGGGAGCTGGGCTGCCCAGTGTCGGGGCGGGGGGCTCCTGAGGGCGATTCAACTGCTGCTGCAGCCCTGCCTTCTGCTGGAGCTGGGTGCACCTGTCTTCCACAGGGGCAGGGGCCTCCCCTCCGGTGAGGGCAGGCTGTGTAGGCCCCAGGTAGCTGGAGGGGGTGGCTGGGCCAAGCTTGCTGTGCTCAGTGCAGTCCTTGGGCTTACAGGGGAACACAGCCCTGTCCTATGACAGCGGGCTCCCGACAGCTCTTGCCAGGACGGGGCAGCAGTGGGGCATGCCCAAGGCCTGGCCCCCGCTGCAGCACATGGTGATTGTTGGTAAGAGAGTGACTTGTGGCCTGTGGATGGGACTGCTGAGCCTGGCAACACGGTACTGTGTTGTCTCACTCCCCTTCCTCGCATGGTGTGGCCCCAGTCACGTGCCAGCGCTGCTGGCTGCACCCAGCCTCAGCCTGATGGCACAGGTGCCGCTGTGCAGCAGTCGTAGTGTCTGCCCAGTCCCAGCTGTGGGGCCTGAGCACGCAGAGTCCCAGGCACCTGGGGGCATGTGGCAGGGGAGGGGGAAGGCCTTTCAGCCAAGTTTGCAGTACTGCTGCCCGGCTGGGGCAGACTCTGTGCTGCTCGGCCTGGGGGCGGCTGGTTGGAAAAGCTTGCGAGCGGGGGCACCTACCGGCAGTCGCCCCCATCCTCCAGCTCCTTTGAGCGCCAGAGGCCACCGCCTGCCGCCTTGATCGGGCTGTGGGGGGAGAGGGGTAAGTGGGGCACAAGCCTGGCTGCAGCTGCAGCCCCAGTGGCTGGGGGGGGCCTTGGCCCGCAGGGCCCCACTGCCGCAGGTCTGGTGAAGCCCAACTCCTGGAGCGCACGAGAAACGGCCTTTGCCCTGGCCCAGAACTGGACCCGGACCACCTTCAGCCTCTACCACAAGTACCAGGCCATGTTCGAGAAGGTAACGCGGGCGGGCGCGGTCTGGCACTCAGCCCTGCTCCAGCGGCGGCGGCGCCGAGGGGCGGGGGCGCCCGGCCGCTTTCCCTGGTGCCGGAGGGTCCGAGGGGCGGGCGTCTGGCTCTGCCCCGGGCCGACCTCCGCCTCCCCCCGCAGTACAGCCTGGACGGCGAGGGCAGGCCGGGCACCGGGGGCGAGTACCAGGTGCAGGTGCGAATGGGGGCTGCGCCGGCTCCGCGGGGGATGGCGAAGGTTCGGGCCGGCCCGAGCACAGGACCCCGGCCCGGCCGCCTGACGCCCCCGTCCCCGCAGGAGGGCTTCGGCTGGACCAACGGCGTCGCGCTGCAGCTGCTCGACCTGTTCG
>NW_017728980.1:15436476-15452140 GCF_001723915.1 Gavialis gangeticus
GCGCGTGGCGCCTTCCGTGCGACAGCTGGGGCGAGGAGGGCGGGCCCCGCGCATGCGCGCTGCCGCGGGGCGAGGAGAGGCGCGCGCAGGCCCAGCCCTGCTCACGTGACGGGGAGGAGCCGCTGCGGTCACGTGCCGGGAGGCGACCGCGGTCACGTGACGCCGCCGGCCACCGCGCGCCAAGATGGCGGCCTACCTGCAGTGGCGCCGCTTCGTTTTCTTCGAGCGCGAGGCGGTGAAGGAGCCGCCTGGGCCCGATGGTGGCGGGAAACCTCTGGCGCTACCTCCAGGCCTCGCGGTTTGCGACTCGGGCCGCGGCAGCCTCGTCTTCGGCGATATCCTTGATGGGGCTGGGTGGGCGGCCCCTGCCGGGAGAGCGGTCGCAGCGCTCGAGGGTCACCGGCAGCGCCGGTCTCGGTTCGTGCCCCTGGGGCGCTTCATCCCGGCCTTAGAAGTGCAGTGTCCGGCCCGGCGCTGGGCTGCCAGGCAGGGGCAGGGGCTCGAGTGAAGTCCCCCTCCACTGTACGCTGGGCCGCTGCTACCCTCGTCTCCGGGGAGTGTAGCAGCCAATCTCCGGTTGTCCCGATCGCCCTGCCGGTCGTGCTGCGCTGTGCGATAGCACTGCTGGCGAGAAATGGGTCAGTGTCCGAGCTGCTGCCGGTCACCACGGAGCATGAGGAAGGGCGCAGCTGGGTGAGGTTTGGTAGCACCTGGTTGTAATGGAAGCACCTTGACTAGCATCCACATATGGAAGGTCACATCTGGTTCTTGTCACGTTCCCTTCAACTTAGCAGCTTCCAGGCTTATAAACTGCGAGTGACCCACCTGTACCAGATGAAGCAGCACAATATTTTAGCTTCTGTTGGTGAAGATGAAGAAGGTATTAATCCCTTGGTAAGTCAAATGACAGTGGGGAGGTGAGCTGCCGTACCGGCCTTTCTTAGGAAGAGTTCCCGCAGCTTATTTGTTTAAAAGACTGCATGCTAAATCCTGGGCCTGTTAGCCTGGGAGAAAAAAAGAGGTTTTAATCCAACTATCTTGTAATGCTTTCTCCTTGCATCTGAACTCTGTCCCCAGGTTAAAGTCTGGAACCTGGAGAAGCGAGATGGTGGGAATCCACTTTGCACAAGAATTTTTCCTGCAATACCAGGGAACAAACCCACCGTTGTGTCCTGTTTAACTGTCCATGAGAATCTTAATTTCATGGCTATTGGTAAGTGAAAATCACCCCACTCCTGAGGGTGCAAAAACAGCTCCCAAATGTTTTGGTGTTTTTTAGCTTCATATGGTAAATTAGTGGGAGTTAAAGTATAACTAAAGGGGCTTTTGAGAAACTTTGGTTCTCTTCAGCTAAAACAGAAACCTATTCAGGAAATCTGTTCATGAAATCTGTTTTTCAGTATTCATTTGTAACAGTTCTCTTTGGCTGCTTTTCAACATTCCCATGGAATAGTTGCAGGGCAGATATGGGAGAACAAAACAGGTAAGGGCATGGTGCTTTTCATGGGGAAATCCTTGACCTGAAGTCTTTGAGTTTCTGTGCAAACACAGGGGAGTACTCATGAAAGAATGCATGGCGCTAGGTCCTTTAATGGAAGCTGAATTAAGTGCAAAAAAAGTGAAATAGTCTTCCACTACTTTTTCCAGCTCTGTCTGTTTCACTCACTTGCTTCAAAATGAGTTGAACTATATCTAATCCATTCTAATAGACGTTTGTCTGACTGGGTCTTAGAAGCCTCCGATGGTGGAGTGATCCTAATTTTTCTACGTAATCTTTTCCATTTCTTGCCTTCCCTTATGTGTGGAAAGCAATTTCTAGTCTAAATGTTTATTTCTTTCTGAAGTGTGTGTTGGTGCTAGTCCCAGCTCAAGTGGGTGAGGAGACCACTTTATAATCATCCTCTTGGCAGTGGCTTCTAAGGGTTTTTGCTTTAAATTTAGACCCTTGGACTTTTAGCGAAGTGGTGTTAACAGCACAACTTAAAGGGTTTATTTTAAATCTGTAATTTTTGAGTAGGTGGTTTCTGTTTATATTATATTGCTGGGTGCGTCAGAACTTAAATACTTTTGGGGTGTTTGATTTTAAACAATGGCTAAATGAGGCTGGTTCTACTGAGCTAGGCATCCATTCTAGCAAAGCAAAACAAAAGGAGAGTAAAGAAAGAAAAACAGTCCATAAAGGGAAGTGTATGCAGGTGTTCTGAAGGTACAGGAAATGGCGACAGCCCTTTTTCCAAACAGCAGGACTTTTTCTGAGAATCAGGAAACATCAATAAACAGATTCACTTAGGGTTTATGAAGGGTAGGAGTGTGATATTTGGTTAATTGACATAAGATCCCAGGCTCACCCGTTTCTAATATCTAGCTGGGATGGGAACCAAGGAATATTCAGCTACCTGGAACTGCCTTATGCTCGCACTACTTAATGTACTGGAAGTGCCATAAGTATAAATAGTTGAGTCCAGGGGTGTCAAACTTGTTGCCTCCGGGTTGGATCTGGCCCGTGGAACCATTCCACGTGGACCAGTGGTGGTCTGGGGGCAGGCCTGCTGCAGAACTCAAGGTCCCGGGACCCTGATGAACTCATGGTGCCATCTGAATGTGGCTCTGTGTTGCCGCCTGGCACTGGGGAAGTGCTGTCACCTGCAGTTGCTTGTGGCTTGTGGATCCAGTCCAGATCTGGCCCAGAGTGTTTGACACACCTTGTTTGTCAATTCTCTTCAACAGGTTTTGCAGATGGGAGCGTTGTGCTCACAAAAGGGGACATCACACGAGATCGACACAGTAAGACCCACATTTTGCATGAAGGCAGTTACCCAGTTACTGGCCTTGCCTTTAGGCAGTCTGGCAAAACCACACACCTCTTTGTTGTAACCACTGAGAATGTCCAGGTAAGGCGTGAGTTTGAAAAAATCTGTAACTGGGGCCAGGGTGTGGCTCACTGGCTGCATTGGGTCCTGAGTCGTCATCTCACTTGTGCCCCTACAGTGCTACACATTGTCTGTGAAGGATTATCCTCGTCTGGAGCTGGACACTCATGGTTGTGGCTTGCGCTGCTCTACCCTCAGTGACCCCTCTCAGGATCTCCAGTTCATTGTGGCAGGAAATGAATGTGTCTATCTGTACCAGCCAGATGAGCGAGGTCCCTGCTTTGCTTTTGAGGGGCAGAAGTTGATTGTTCACTGGTATCGGGGATACCTCGTCATTGTTTCCAAGGACCCAAAGTGCTCTCCAAAGTAGGGCTCCTGGAGTGGACAAATCCATTTAATGTATTCAGTGTCCAACTACTATTCCTTTCAACTTCCGTTGTGCTTTGTTATGCTAGGTTGTCTACTTACATTATTGTGCCGTCTTGGTATTAGAACCTAATAAAGGCTCCTATGAATCCATCTGAACTTGCAGAAGCCATTGGAGGATGGTGGGGTAGCAGCATCCACATCCAGCGGGATTTGTTAGCTCCCTCCTGATTTTCCTAATAAAACATATAGAATAAGAATTGAATACTACCATAGTGGTGTAGTTGTTCAGAGCTTTGCCTAAAGGCTCCATTTATGAGTTAAACATCAAGAAGAACCTTGCATGCTTGCTGAGGACATCTCAGTTCTGGCTGTGTTAAGACGGTGCTATTGTTAACTAGACTTAGAAATCCAGGAGATTGTACCTTTACATTCTCTCTCTGCCCTCCTTCCATTCTCCAGGTCTGAGTTTGCTGGGAGTGATCCGCAGAATTCAGACAAGCAACTCTTGAACATCTATGACCTGTATAACAAATTCATCGCCTACAGCTCAGTTTTTGATGATGTGGTTGATGTGTTAGCTGAGTGGGGGTCTCTCTACGTGTTGACCAGAGATGGGAAAATCCATGCACTGCAAGAGAAGGATACACAAACCAAACTTGAGGCAGGCAACTCTTGCGTTGTTTGTGTGACAATTTTTAGTCTGTATTTTATATCTCTGATTGTAAAGACTCATTAGATGGGTTAACTCGTTATGTAGTGCTAATGTACTGATAGCTTATTTGTATGACTGAGGGGTTGCAGGCTTCTCTCAGTGCTGCTTACAGGCCGTAAAACACTTTGAGTAGCGTTAAATGGAACAAACAGCTTGCTTTCGGAATAGTACAGTGACATCTCTCTGCTGAGGAACGTAGCAAATTAAATGTCATTGTCCGGAATGGAGATAGCATTCACCCTGCTCCATTTGACAGGTTGAATGTACTTATATGTGACTTTCAGATTCTGCAGAATCTAATCTTTCACTTAAATATTGAAAAGTCCAGCTGCTTGGGTTGTGAGAGAAGCCTTTCGAATCTGAATGGAGTACAAACCAATGCATCTTGTGAGCGTTCTGTGTATTGAGGGGAATGTATCATCCTAGTTACCTATTTTGGCCCAGAGGCTATAAGAAGAAATGAAATCTGGTTCCCATCACTGAGTACATTTGTGACACCTTGGTCTACATAGCTGACCTCTTTAGTTCTTGAAAGCTTAGCGGGGCGGAGGAATCAACTTGAGGTTGAGTATGGAAGGAAAGCACAGCAGCTGTGGTGAAATGAAGCATACACGTGATCTGATGAGGAGAGTGCCTTAATGAGATGTGGTCTAGAAGTAGGTAGGCTGGTCAGGAGGCACTTCCCTGCAATCTCATGTGCCAGGTTTCTGTTCTGTGAAGTCTTGTTACCAGAACAGCGGTGGTTGACCCAGGTCTACCTCCTCCAGTCTATCCCTGCGAGACTCCTATTTTTCATTCCCTGAGGACCATCTGTCCCACCTTCAAGGCTCATCTTCTGTCTGTGTTTCTGTTGTTCTCCCTCTGTGCTTTATGACGGAGAAGTCCAAGTTGCTTAAGTCTCAGGAGAAGATTTGTGGGGTGGCTTTTTTTCCCTCTGTCTCTGAGTTCAAGGCTGGTAAACAGTATATCTGCTTTGGGAGGAGGGAGGAAGCCACAGTTGTCCAAATCTTGTTCTTTCACGTTCTCCAGATGCTGTTCAAAAAAAACTTGTTTGAGATGGCGATTAACCTGGCCAAGAGTCACCATTTGGACAGTGATGGCTTATCGGAGATTTTCAGGCAGTATGGAGATCATCTGTACAACAAAGGGAACCATGATGGAGCTATTCAGCAGTATATCCGGTAGGCAGAGGCTATGCTGAGCAAAGGAAAATGAATAGTGTATACGTGATCTGCAGGTATCTTTTTATTTGTCTAAACCCAGAGTCAAACTTAATCCTATGATGATGAGAGAGTTGATGTTGCAGAGTTCAACGTTTACAGCATAAATGCAGGAGAGGGGCCTAAACATCACTCAGTGAAGATATTTGCTATTCTGACTGCAACTGACTGACTAGGAGTCCAGATGTTAAGGAACAGGATATAGACTTAAACCTGAACATATTCTAATGCCACTGTATACACTGATGTTTACAAGTGTCTGGAATTCTGTGTGCAGTAGTAGTAATCCCATCTCCAAATAGGGCACGGCACAAGTAGAGGAGGCTTACGGAAAGAGGACAGAAATGATAAAGGGCCAGGAAAATGTTTCCGATGAAGTGGGAGTGAGAAGATTTGGGACCACTTTGTTAGATAGAAGAAAGCAAGAACCAGCATGATAAAAGTGATTAATAATGTGGAGTAGGTAGCTCAGAAGCTTCTGTTGTCCCAAACCATGAAAATTGAGAGGAGGAGAGGGCAGCATTTAGTGAAACAGAAAGGTGACAAATTCAAAGCTGATAAAAGGAAGTACTTCTGTTCACGCAGTGTAATTGAAACTCCTTAACGCGGGATGTCTTTTGATGTCAACAGCTGAGTAAGATTCAAGGAGGTGGATGTCCATGTGAATAGGAATTCAAGGAGGTGATGATTAATAAAAGCAGTAAAATGTGGGAAGGTTTGAAAGCTCATGTTTTAGGAGTTAAACCTTTCCCTGATTCCTTGGGATTAGAAGTGCCTTGCAGGAGAGGCGCATTATCCCAGTTCTGTATACAAATGTTGATGGGATTCTTGTATCTTTTCTGAGTCTGGTTCCTGTCAGAGAGAGGGCATGACTAGGCAGACCTTGAGTCTGGCTGGTTGTTAATATTTCCTTGGGAAATGCTTAGAAGTTGCTATCCTTGAAATATTTGCTTTAACTGTGACCTGTGTTCCCCCATATATATCAGGGCTTATAACATTGTATTAAGAACCTTTGTGGTGGGGCCCAGAGTAACTTTCTGCATTTCATGAAGTGTCATTTTTAGCTACAGACGGAATCTCCTGTCTGTTGTCTGCTCTACGTAAGAAAGCACTTTTGTCTCTGGATGCACAGGTGCTGGTTGAGTGCTGATTTTTCTGCTTGTGGGTTGATTCTCCTCTTGCCGGTTTACTTTGCCATACAAACCTTTCTCCTGTAATGTCTTTATCCTGTAAGCACCATTGGAAAACTAGAGCCATCTTACGTCATTCGGAAGTTCCTGGATGCTCAGCGCATCCACAACCTGACAGCCTACTTGCAGACGCTCCATCTGCAGTCCTTGGCCAATGCAGACCACACCACGTTGCTGCTGAACTGCTACACCAAGCTCAAAGACAGTTCCAAATTGGAAGAGTTCATCAAGGTAATGGGGAAAGGCAAAACAATTGTGCAAATTATGAGGCCACCTTGGGGACTAGCAAAGGGGTAATAGTAACATAGGCTGACTTGTACTGGTAGCTTTGCCCGTGCAAGTATGGCAGAATAGCTCCCTTGACATTCTCATGTGCTTATCTCCAAGGGCCTAGCACCATTACATATTTACCTGCCTTGCAGTTTTAAAGCTTTGTATATGGGAGACTGCAATGCTCCTACTGTGATTAACCCTTAAAAGTCTTGGCAGAGTGTAGCTGGAACACAGGCCACGTACAGCTTCAATCCTCATCTTGCGTGAAAGATGTTAATGGTTACTGGCAGGTGTTCGGGCATGTCAGCCAGTGTTTCTGTAGCAACAGCGTTGAGGTTCTTTGCTTGTCAGCCTGTCACACCCACTGCCCTGCATTTCTTCCTTATAGACTAGTGAGAGTGAAGTTCACTTTGATGTGGAGACAGCAATCAAGGTGCTCCGCCAAGCAGGTTACTACTCCCACGCTGTGTACCTGGCAGAAAAGCATGCGCACCATGAATGGTACCTCAAAATCCAGCTGGAGGATATCAAGGTGAGGGGATACCACGATCCGTTTCTCTCTGGGTCTTCCGTGTGGTATGAAACCCCTTCTCTGTATAATGGATCCTCTTCCATTTGGTGTTGGTGTGTAAAGTACTCGGGGAACAATTGTGGTGCCACTACAGAGAGCTGCTGTGGCTGTGTACTGTTCAGATCTCTTTGATCCATATGAAAGAGTGTTAATAGAGAAGTCAGAGGTACCTTTGGTGCTCCTTAAGAGAAGGGGAAGGATCTTGAGCAGCGTGTGACCAAGGATTGAAATAGACTTAACCTAAGGCAGCAGTTCTCAGACCCTTGAGTTGCCTCCCTGTGTTTGTTGGCTGTATTGCTGTGCTCCCCCTATTATTCCATGTTACGGATAATAGAAAATGTGTACTTTGTGAGTACAAATGCACTGTAACCGTAAGAGAGAGGGGGTCATTTTTTTCCTGTTTATCTCCCCTTATACAATATTTTGCCTTCCCATTTCTTCCTCCCATGTACCCTTTAGAAATTTTGCTGCATAACATCAGAGGTGTGTATATCCTAGTCTGAGAAATACTGGTGTAAATGCTAGTGTTAGCTCTGTTGTATCCAGGATCAGTGTCACTCATCTAGATGCAATCCTCTGATCCCAGAGGTGGGCAAAGCAGTGGTAGACAAAGTTCTCATTTGGTTTAAAAGGTATTTATGGCATTTTTTAAAGAGCTTTTCAAGTGCTGCCTGTAGGGCAGACAGGTTTGACCTTTTTACTTGGAGGACGGAAGTGGCTCCTGGTTTGCCTGATCAGCTGCTCCTTACAGAATTACCAGGAGGCCTTGCGTTACATTGGCAAGCTGCCCTACGACCAGGCAGAGAGCAATATGAAGCGGTATGGCAAAACCCTCATGCACCATGTCCCCAACGAGACCACAGAACTGTTGAAGATCCTGTGCACAGATTACCGGCCATCGGGAGACTGTGAAGGGCCTGGGATGCTGGAGGTGAAAAAGGTAGGGTACACGTGAGAAGACGAGAGAAGCAACTCTTGTGTTGCTTTTTTTCACTGATGATTTTTACACTTAAATGTGCTAGAAAACATTGGGGCAATGTGAGTTTTCTTGCCCTGGATAGAGTTCAGGTAGTACTGGAGGCTTACCTTAGGAGGGGGCAAGGGTATGGTTACTTGTGGTATTGTGCAGGATTGAGAATTCCCACCGTGGTGGCTTGAAAGGGGTTCCTAGGATCTGGCGTGCAGCGGTTTGAATGTTCAGGGTCTAGATGTGTACTGCTTGTCAAGAAAGAGGCAAATCTCTGAGGAGATTAGCTGAGCTCATTCTGTACAAGGTGGGAAGTGTATACTTGAGACTGGACAGCGTGTGAAAATTTCCTTCTGGCTTGTTTTAAGGCTAATTCCGAGGAGTTCATTCCAATATTTGCAAACAACTCTCGGGAGCTGAAGGCTTTTCTGGAGCACATGACAGAAGTGCAGCATGACTCTTCCCAAGGTGTCTATGACACGCTGCTGGAACTCCGGCTTCAGAACTGGGCACACGAACGGGATCCACAGGTATGACCTCCTTCATTCTTGCAACTAGGAAGTGCTTTCCAGCCCAGGCTCTCTGCTTGTATGTCGCTAGTCCGGGAGCTCTCTCTTTGTGCATTGTTAGCTTGGTTATGACCCTGGCTTGATATGCTAGACAGAAAAATGGACAGGCCGGGCCAGTCCCCTCCCGTCTTCTGTGCCCCATTGGAACAAAACTATTACTGCCTCAGTTCTTTGGGGCTCTCGCTCATCGTAGCTTTTGGGAACTACAATCCCATGGGCAAATGCCTTAGCCCGCACATCTCCACCCTCTCTGTCCTGTGCTGAAAGCTGTTTTTCTGCGGGCAACTGCTGCAGTATCAAATCAAAGCAGAATTCCTCCTGTCCACAGGGTAGGAGAGCAGCTTCTATGCCAGGGGCAGGCAAAATGCGGCCCGTGGGCCAGATGCGGCCTGCCGGGCCATTATATCTGGCCCATGGGGCCCCTAAAATAGTTAGAAAATTGATATTTATCTGCCCCTGGCTGCCCATTATGTGGCCGTCGATGGCTTGCCAAAACTAAGTAAGAAGCCCACCGCCCAAAATAATTGCCCCCCCTCCCCCCCGTTCTGTGCCATGAGGTGGTGGTGGGCAATTATTTTGGCTCGAAGACCACTTAGTGAATTTAGACCTGTCGAGGGCCGTGCGCACGCAACGTTTTAGAAGATGTCATTGTAACATGTTATAGATAAAGCAAATTGTATGCTAAAAATCAAATATATACTATATAATTTAATTCAAAAAGTATTTTTTCCGGACTTATCTGCATTTGAGTAGTGCATGTAGAGGCAATTGCCTAATAGCTCAAGAGACAGTTTTATGCTTTTTATATTGCGTATAGGGTGTGGGGGGCGTGAGGTGTGTGGGCTGCTGCCTGTGCAGTAGGTCCTAGGAGCTTGCTGGGGGTTGGGGGTGAAGGAAGAGCAATGGGCGCATGCAGCAGAAGATGCCTGGCAGTGTGGTGCAGGTGCGAGCGTCCCACCTTGGCTGCCCCAGCAATGCTCTGCATAGGGCTGAGCCCTATCCAGGGCAGCCGGTGCTGAGTTCCTGCCCTAGTCGGGCAAGAGTGCACAGCTTTCTGGCAGTGTTACTCCTGGTGGGGTCATACTTTCATAGTTAGTAGGGTCGGAAGGGACCTGAGCAGATCCTTGAGTCTGACCCCCTGCCATGGCAGGAAAGATTACTGGGGTCAAATGACCCCTAGCAAGGTGTTTATCTAGCCTTCTCTTGAAGACCTCCAGGGTAGGAGCCAGCACCACTTCTCTTGGAAGTTGGTTCCAGATCCTAGCTGCCCTGACCGTGAAGTAGTGCCTCCTGTTGTCTAATCTGAATTTACCCTCTGCCAGCTTGTGACCGTTATTGCTAGTTGCTCCTGGTAGTGCTCAGGGGAACAGGGACTCCCGCAGTGCCTGCTGGTCCACTCTGTCTAGTTTGTAACAAGCCACTAGATTCCCCCCCCTCAGCCTTCTCTTGTGGAGGCTGAACAGGTTCAGGTCCCGTAGCCTCTCCTCATACGGCCTGCCCTGCTGCCCGCTGATCGTGTGAGTGGCCTCCTCTGGACCCTCTCCATGTTGTCCAAATCCCTCCCGAAGTGCGGTGCCCAGAACTGGACGCAGTACTCCAGCTGTGGCCTGTGCGCTTGTTGGTGTTGAAGTCCATCCTATTCTCATCCACCCACCCCTGTAACCTGTCTAGGTCTGATTGCAGCCTGTTCCTCCCTTCTGGTGTACCCACATCCCCCCACATCTTAGTGTCATCTGCAAATGTGAACAGGGTGCTTTTTACCCCCTCGTCCAAGTCACTGATGAAGATGTTGAACAGTGAGGGCCTGAGGACCGGGCCCTGCGGGACCCCACTGCCCACATCCCTCCAGGTCGAAAATGACCTGTCTGCCACCACTCTCTGGGTGCGGCCCTCCAGCCAGTTGGCGACCCATTTGACCGCGTGGGTGTCGACACCACATTCCCTGTTTCTTGATGAGAATGGGGTGAGACGGTGTCGAAGGCCTTCCGAAAGTCCAGAAAGACTATGTCCACTGCTACCCCTGTGTCTAAGGATTTGGTGACCTGGTCGTAGAGGCCACCAGGTTGGTCTGACAGGACTTGCCTCGAATGAACCCGTGTTGGTTGCCCCTAAGCATAATCTCCCCCCCCCGGCCCCTCTTGGACATGCGCCAGAATAATTCTCTCAAAAAGCTTCCCCAGGACTGAGGTAAGACTAACTGACCTATAGTTCCCCGGGTCTTCCTTCCTCCCCTTTCTGAAGATGGGAACCACGTTGGCCCTCTTCCAGTCCTCTGGCACCACACCAGAGCACCACGAGCGCTCGTACAGCCGTTGCAGGGGTCCCGCAATGACCTCAGCTCATTCCCTCGGTACTCGGGGGTGGAGATCGTCCGGACCAGCTGATTTGAATGCATCCAGTCCCTCCAGAAGTTCCCTGACTAGGTCCTCACCCTTGGCCGAGGTGTGCCTCCCCTGGGGTGTAAGGGGGACCCAGGGGGGTGCGGGGGGTGGCTGTTCCGGTCCCTGCTCAGGAAAATGGAGGCAAAGAAATCGTTAAATAGGTTAGCTTTGTCACCTGGTGTGATGACCAAATTTCCTAGTGTGTCCTGCAGGGGCCCAACATTACCCAGAACCTTCTTTTTGCCTCCTGTGTATTTAAAAAAGGACTTCTTGTTGTCCTTAGATCCGGGAAGCTAGTCCCAGTCCCAGCTCCGCCTTGGCCTTCCTGACTGCCCCTGTGCATCCCCGAGGAACCGCAGCATAGTCCTCCCTGGTGATGGCCCCTCCATTCCATTGGGCGTGTGCCTCCCTTTTAGCTAGGAGACATTTCCGGATGCTTTTGGTGAGCCATGGGGGCTTCTGTGCCCTCCTGCCCCCTTTGATCTGTGTTGGGATTACCTCCCTTTAGGCTTGGAGAATCGTCCCCTTAAGGAGTGACCACTCTCTTTGGACACCTGGCTCCCCTCCGGGACCTCAGTGCTTCCCCCCTGATTCTTCTTAGCTCATTGAAGTCCACCCTCCTGAAATCTAGCTCACTGAAGTCCCAGCCTTCCAGCTACTACTCTGCTCCTCCCCTCTCCCTGGCTTGTCCTCTTCCTGCTACCTGCTCCAGATAGGGTGGGGGAGCTGCAGCCGAGTGGTTCCTGCCCCGTTGTGCAGACCTCCAGCTCCCAGCTGCCTTTCACCCACTCTGCTGCCTGCAGGGGGGCTGCTCATCACTCCGGGTGGTTGAGTGGCTGGAAGGTGGCTGGGAGCTGGAGCCCTGCACACTGGAGCAGGAGCTGCCCAGCTGCAACTTACCTCTCACTCTCTCCAGCCATGCAGCAGGGGTAGGAAGAGGAGGAGCCAAGGGAGTTGAGGGGCAGCCAAGCAGTAGCCAGGCAGCTGCATTTGTGCTGGGAACAGCTGTGGGCTGGATCCAGTTAACTGGCGGGCACCTGTCCACAGGACAGATCCAGTCAGTTGGGCCGGATTTGGCCTGCGGGCCTTAATTTGTCCACTCTTGCCATAAGAGCTGTTAGGGATAGGTGTCTGGTCTCTGGGGTAAAATCTTTGTCTCCTGAGACTTAGTGTTGTGGTTGGCTTTGTGCCTAGATCAAAGAGAAACTTCACAGTGAAGCCATCACCTTACTGAAGAGTGGAAAGTTCAGATGTGTCTTTGATAAAGCCTTGGTCTTATGTCAGATGCACAACTTCAAGGATGGAGTCCTCTACCTCTATGAACAGGGCAAACTGTGAGTGCTACTTCCCATCCCCATCTCAACCCCCCAGCGACTTAGCTACAGACCTTTCTGCTCTCCGAGGGTAAAGGTCCTCTGAGAGTTTCAAACAGGATCCCACCTCAGGCGACAGATTTACATGGACCCAGACTGTTTTAGAAGGGCGGCGTTATGTATAGTAGGAGGGGTTGGTTCTCTTTGGCTGGCCTTAGTGCAGGCGGGATTATGTGGTTGCTACTATAGGGACAGCAGGCTGTAGTATAAGGGAAAAGTGGATTGACTTAACTAATTTACCCTTCCCTTCAGTTTTCAACAGATCATGCATTATCACATGCAGAATGAGCAGTACAGGAAGGTGATTGAGGTATGTGAGCTGTATGGAGACCAAGAGGCATGTCTCTGGGAACAGGCTCTCAGCTATTTTGCCCGGAAGGAGGAGAACTGCAAGGAATACATCACAACAGTGCTGAAACGCATAGAAAACAAGAACCTCATGCCTCCACTGCTTGGTAATGACAAAACCTACCTCAAGAGAACAGGGATGGAGCATACTCCCTTTAGACTGAGGGCTTGAGCAGAAGTATACTGGCTGAGGACATAGCTGGTCTCATACTAATGCAGCTAGAGATCATGCAAAGGCATAGCTAGTTCCCTAGTATCGCGTACAGAAGGATAAAAGAGTAGAGAGTAATAATATACTTTCTTGATTTAAAGACGGGAACTTTGAAATAAGTCTCACAACCCATCTGTGAGGTGACTGAGCCTTATTCCTGTCCTCCAGTGGGAAGTCCAAAGCACAGAAGTGAATTGTCCAAAGCCCCAGAGTGAATTGGCAAAGATGGAATAAAATCCAGATTTCCTTACTGCCAGGTCCCTTGCCCTAGCCACCCAGACATGATCCCTGCTACCTCTTTTATGGTTAGTGTCTCCTACCAGATATTCCAAAGCTTAACTTTTTTCATTACATCAAGAGGTTGGCAGTGTAGTAAAACCATCACCCTGGCCTTTAGGTGGCATTTTCGAGGAAAGCAGTGTCGCTTCTGCAAATCCCTGTCTGTTTCTGTACCCACATGTTGGTTATCGTAGTTGTGCAGACTCTGGCTCACAACTCCACAGCCACACTATCTGTGATCAAGGATTATCTGATCAACAAGCTGCAGAAGCAGAGTCGTCAGATTGAGCAGGATGAGCAGAGGATTCAGAAGTACCGTGAAGAAACCACAAAGATCCGCCAGGAGATTGAAGAGCTCAAAACAAGGTTGGACCTCAGGGTTTCTTGTCTTGTGATGGGATGTCTAGTTCACATTAAGAAAAAATATTTTCTGTCTTTTACCACCCTTTTGCTCCCATTGTCTCAGTCCCAAGATCTTCCAGAAAACAAAATGCAGCATCTGTACAGGTGCCCTGGAGCTGCCGTCTGTCCACTTCCTGTGTGGCCATTCGTTCCATCAGCACTGCTTTGAGAGCTACTCTGAGAGCGATTCTGAGTGTCCCACCTGCATGCCGGAAAACCGCAAAGTGATGGACATGATCCGAGCCCAAGAGCAGAAGAGAGACCTACACGATCAGTTTCAGCATCAGGTAGAGATGTCACCATTGCTGTCTTCCCTTTGTGCTTGCTGGGTTTTAAATAGCTGTGGGTTAATAGCACAGGTCAGGCTTCTGCGTGTTGTCTAACACCTGTTGGGAACAGAAGGCAAGCTGCTTTGCAAACAGGGTCATGTTGACTCCAAGTAATAGAGCACGGGGAGCTGAGTGACCTGTTTCTAAGATGACTTTTATCCACACTCTTTTTCTGTGGTCTCAGAATGGAGGTGGAGATGATCTCCTTTCAAGTACCATAGCTAAAGCAGCTGTTCAGCGGTGCACAGGAACTCTGCACAGTGGCTTAGGCCGTCAGATGGTGGTATACTTCAGGAAGGAAAAGAATGCTGGTCACAGTGGAATTGGCTCAGAAAAGGATCTTTTCTCAGCCTGGGTTGAAAAGTATGACTTTAGCATGCACAGCTGGCATGTTCTAATGAGCACATTGGGAAACTGTGGGTCAGGCAACATACACCCTTACAGGAGCCATGTTGAAAGCCCAGCGTTCAGCTTGGCATGTTTACCCATAGATTCTGTGCCTCTCCTAAAGTAACTTGATGATGTGAACAGCCTTAAGGGATGAATATCCATTTTTACAAAACCTTAGTGGAACTGGGCACTGACGGGGGGGTCCCAGGACGATGACAGCTCTGCTTTGCTTGTACGTGACCCAGCAGGGGGGGTAGGAATACTTTTGCAGCAGGATTCAGCCCCCTTTTAATCAGATGTCTTTGTTCCCAATAGCTTAAGTGCTCTAATGATGGCTTCTCCGTTGTTGCTGACTACTTCGGTCGTGGGGTTTTCAACAAGCTCACCCTCATCACTGACCTGCCGCCAGGCAAATCTGCCACGACTATTGATGCTGGTCTGCAGAGGGAACTCCTCATACATACGAAACGCAGCACCTAGAGTCTGCTCCCACGTCGGACGCCACCCTGCTAGGTCCTTCTAGCGTGGCATGTGTATGTCGAGGGACTCGGCTATTGCATCTTGATTTCTTGAATTCCTCCAATGACTTGTAAACCCGCCAGTGACGAGATAAGAGGAAGATGGAAGCTACCATGGTGTTAGCATATATAAAAAATAAACCCCGCTCGTGGCATGGGTTTGAACCCAGGTCAGGCTGCATTAGCCTCAGTTAGCCTCGCGCCCCGGCCCCCGTGCCCACCCTAGTGCATTGGTGCAGGGTCGAGTCCCGCTGCAGGTGGCGGTGGGAGCAGGGGCAGGGGTGCTGCCCGAGCCAGGGAGGAGCAGGGGCCGTAGCAGGAGGCTTTACCCAGAGGCGGTGGGGGGTAGTTTTTGGCGCTTAGGTTGCGGCAGCTTTGTCCCCCGCTTGTCCCGGTTCTGCCCATTGGAGGCCGGCCTGTCCGCCTGGCCGCCCGGGTCCGAGCAGAACCTGACCGCGTCGGGCCGCGCGGGGGGCGGGGGGGCGGCCGCAGTGCGCCTGCGCGGGGTCACAACCTGGGCCCAGCCCGCGAGCGCTGTGTCAGCGTCACGACCTGGAAGTGATGTAGCGGAAGCTGGTGCTGAGGCGGCCGGGTGGGATGGTGCACAGCACTGGCTTTGGCTTCGGCTCCGGTCCGCGGCCCGCGCGGGAGCCGCCATGTCCGCCACGGTGAGTCCCGCCCGGGCCGCTGCG
>NW_017728980.1:15452464-15454141 GCF_001723915.1 Gavialis gangeticus
ACCGAGCTGCTGAGAGCCCGCCGGGCGTCCCGGGGGCCGCAGTCCTGGGTCGTCCCCCGCCCCGCCCCGCCCCTCTGTACGCGGGGCCGGCCGCGCTGGGGCTTGATGCAGCCCGCGGCGGAGCCTGCAGCCCGAGATGGGATAGGCCTCGTCTCTGCGGGAGCCGGACGGACTGGGCGCTTGCTTTACTCGTGGCGGCGCCATCGCGGCTCTGGGCGCCGGGCTGCGGCTCTGGCACTCTCACAGCTGCCAAATCAGTTGTTTTGTGTCTTAAAATTCAACAGCATTAAAGCTGGGTTCAGACAGATTCCATTTCATTAGGAATCTTGGGGAGCTTGCCATTTCTGAGGTATTTGCATTGCCTGCCTAATCCTTTGAAATCAGAAGGTGGTTTCTCTGTAGAGATGAAGTTCACCTTTGCCTTTCCCACTTCGCAGTTCGTGGTGTTCTTGGGAAGAAGTTTCTGCTTCGCAGTTGAACAGGACGTTTGTTTTGGGGAGGCAACACCGGTGGAGGTGGAGCTTGCTGTCCTAACAACCATAGGTGTCCCAGCAAGGAGTACACAGAAGGGGATCAGGGTACAGAAGTGTTTATGTACAGCGGTGCTGAGGAGTCTGTGGCAGAGCAAAATTGGTGTATTCACTGACAGCAAAGTGTGTCAGTAAAGTTAATTTATAAATATTGTGGAATACCACACGCTATGGAGGCAGACATGTTCCTTTCGTATGGGTGAAGTGCCCCAAATAGTAAGAGAGAAAGGAGTTGGGGGTGCGTAAGTATGCACGTGAACCCTCCTTTATAGATGTGATCAACTGTATGCTGTGTTTCTGGATGTGATGCTCATATTTGACTTCAGTTCACTCTTTACGGTGTGGATAATGTGCGATCATGTCCTTACTCAAATCAACATCACACACAGTTAAGGTTGCCTTGGACTTTATTGAGCCAGCTATAAAAACGGAAATCTTTAGTGCATTTGGTAATCTGTTAACATAAAGCCCAATTCAGAATCCTAGGTTACGGTAGTAGTCAAAGGAGGTCGTAAATGCTAGACACTGGAATTAAATTAATGCTTTTAAGACTCATTTTTAAGAACATTAGTTATTTTATTAATAATGACTGTAATATTGCTATCGGGCAATGCTAGCAATTTTCAGGTGGGTCGATACCACTACATAGTTTTTCCACTTGATTCAGTGCAGTACTTTTTCCTCAGAGAATGCTGTGAAGGTAGCCGCTGTAGCTTAATTCCCTTCCCCAAAGAGCTGGCAACCTCCACTGATCCCACCCCCTTTTCTTGCTGTGATGGCCATTCCCTCCCAATCTCCTAGTGCAACGGGTACTGTAGCTGCCTCCCATTTCTTATCTCTGTGCCCAGGTTAGATTAGGAGGGTCTGAGTCACAAACAGAATGTCCCCTTCCTTTAGCACATGTTCTCGCACATGTTGTGCTAAGCAGCAGGGGCAACAGTTTCCCTCTTCTTCTGATTTAAGGAGCGTCTGCTTCTTATATAACTAAACAGACTTTGGAGTGAATTTATCTGTAGGCATGGAAAATTGTACGTCAAGGAACAGCCAGGTAAAGAAGAGGATGTTGCATTCCAGACTTGTGTTTTTCATGATAATTATAGTCAGTGTGTCTGTACTCTGAAATTTTTTTTGGGGGGGGGGGGGGGGG
>NW_017728980.1:15454242-15462385 GCF_001723915.1 Gavialis gangeticus
TCACAGCCCAAGCTTAAAAATCTAGCTATCTTTTCTTTCCTGAGTTTGTGCAGGATGGGGTCTTGAACAAGGGGAGTAGCACTTCCGACTTGAAAAAAGTCCCAATTAAGTGGTCAGAAGTTTGGGTGTCTGCAGTGTTTATCTTAATTAAAAGATAGTGTTGAAAACATGTCAAGTAGGAGGGGTGAGAAACTAAATGGGGGCTACAATTTTCTATTTATGCCAGGTGCGGAATGAATCGGTTTTAGCTGTTAATTCATTGTAACGTAAAGGTCTGGTAGCTAAGATGTCAGCGAGTATGCAGAGAGAAATTGACCTTTGTACCTTTTGAAGACGGACCTTTTTGTATAAGGATGAAATGTGTTTTCTTAATGAATGATCCTTAATTATGGGATATTTATTTAAGAGCAACTGAATGTAAAGTTTATGACGCCCAGTCCTGCAAACTGGACTTGCCGTGGAAGTCAATATATGAACCAAAATGGGACTGTCAGTTTTTTACACTAAAGTTGACAGCGTTTGATGACTTAGGCTCTTGTCCTGAGTCCGCCGGATGGCTGACTGCCTTCTGTGAAATGCTGGACACTTCAGCTGTAGCTGGAGATGATGCTTTTTTGCTAGCTTATTGTTTAATAGATTTACGCATTAGATGTTTTGTTCAGCTTAGGAAGAGGTGGCTGCCAGCCTGAGGGCATACTTGCCTGCTCTGGTAGGCAGAATGAGCTGTGAGGTGCCACAAACATTTGTAAAGAAAAACCTGTGGACCTATGAATTCAGGGACCTGTTTTAATTTTACAAATAAATGTAATGCGTTTTGCAGGACGAAAATGGCCTGAAAGACAGAGTTATCCGAGTGGGCACCAGGAAGAGCCAGGTAAGTTTCTGTTGTTCTAACTTCTGTCCTGGCATGGCTACACTGTTGAGTCTCTTTTCAACAGGAAATATTGTGCTACTTAAAACCTTGCTGCTGTATTCCTTAAAGTAGAAAACGTAGGTGGCTCATTTCAGTTTTAAAAAGCCTTTGTGCACTACTTATGTAGGTGTATATCGAGGAAACAGTGTGTTTCAGGCATGCTGCATACAAGGCACAGTGCAGGACTTGGGGTCCCTCCAGTAGTGTTTGATGGGGGCTATTCAGAGATAGCTGTCTCTTCTAAGGTGCTGTCTCAGTTTAAGTACCAACTTCATGCAGCTAAGGGGCTGGATGGACATACTCATCAGAAGCGTTAAAAGGAGGGTGTGGATGTACCTCAGCTGGGAGGTTCAGACTCTTACTTGCGTGATCTTGTAGCGATGCAGGTCATCGCACGCACTTTACCGTGACTCTGAGCAACTCAGGGTTAGGGTTGTAGTGGCTTTGCTGTGCTCGTAGCACTACAGAGTCATGCAGATGCAACTGGGATACCCTAGAAGCTTACGTTGGTATCCTTTGATAGTGATACAGCCATTACCTCTGTCTGTGCCCTACCAAATTATTTTTCAGAGATGCTGAGCCCTCCTGACTCACAGGCGCAGCTGGTGAAGTTCTGGGTCTGTGCTTTGGAACCCTAAAATAATGTGCAGTCTTACATGTTGCTCTTGATTTATTTGAGCCTCTGTTTTCTTCTGTGTCAATTTGGACCAGTCATGTAAATCAGTAATTTGTGAAACCTCACACCCCAAGCATTAGTAAAGCATCTTTGGGTTCTTGAATTAAATACAAAGTTGTTATAGGGAAATAAATGTATTTGTTTGTGTTAATGCAGATTACCCTTTTTCCCCTGTGGTGTAACCAAAAGCACCCAAGTTCCCTCCTGAAAGCAGCCCTAGAATTCAGTAATTACGTGTTTGCTGAAGAATGAGCTCCTGGGGTTTGGACAGGATTCTGTCAGCAGTTAGCGCTTGCGGTCCCCTTGAGAGCAGAGGTAGGGGGAGATCCCTTCACGTCTGAGTTGTCGCACATTGTTGAGGCTGAGGATGAGAAGCTTGTCCCATGGCTGCCTAGCCTGGATCAGCTGTTTGAATAAATGGAACCTTAGTCCCTTGGCTGTTAAGTGGCCTGTCTGAGTGTCAGATTAGGGGAGAAATTTAAGTAACGGGCATCTGACTACCTTTCCGTTTTAGCTGAAACAGAAATTCTTTCTGTCTGTATTTTGCTGCAAGTGAGGATCAGGTATCTTTGACATAGAGGCAAACTTTATGCTGCTTGGACCCTCGCAAGGGCCTGGTGGGGGCGGGTATAGAGAGATACAGTGAGTGTGTCTTGCTATCTTAACTGCAGCTGGTAGGAGCAGGTTTGCAAAGAGAGATAAATTTCCTTTACGTTTTTGTTCTGAGATAACGTTGCTCACCCTGGCAGTTAGCAGTAGGAACATCTCTTTACTTTGGGGGAGGCTGGAGGATGAGGCACGTTAGCTTTGGTGAAAGAAACATTGCTTTCCCTGGTGGCAATGAGTAGCAGAGCCCTGTGTCCCAGATTATTGTTAAGAATTGTCAGTAATGAGACTTTGCACATCTCTGTGATTCACTTGGGAATCTGGCAGCATTTTACAAGAGGGAAAGGTGGTCAGGCTTATTTCACGTGTGGGGAAAACTAAGGTGCAGCAAACAAAGCAACTTGCTCACAGCCAAACTGTGAATCGGTAGCAGAGAGATTAGCGTGCAGGAGATCTGGCTCTTTTCTGTAGCTGTGACCTCTAGGATATGCTGCCTCCTTCCAGCTGAGGGTTGGTGGAAGGTTTCTTTAGGTTTTGCTTGGGTAGCATAGTTGCTGTGGACTGTTTTTATCTCGGGAGTATCAAACACAGCCCACAGGCTGGATGTAACCCATGGAACCCTGCATCTAGCTCATGGTGCTGCCTCTGTGTCTGATTAGACCCAATCAAGGCACGTTACCCACACATGGCATAGAGCTTATCTGCTGGACAGACCCTCTCCCCTTCCCTTGCCCAGCATGTCCGGTCCCATGGCTGTTCCATGGCACAAGATTGCTGCACGTGGCCTGGATCTTGGAGTGGCCGGCATAGGCATTGCGTGTGGCACGGTCTGGCTGGAGCACTACCTGCAGTGCATGGGGCCGCACGCCACACGTGGCAGCCTCTGTAGCCGGTCTGGGACCTGTGCTGTGTGTGTGCTTGCAGACACTGGGGCTGGGGGAGTTTGACATCTTTGGTTTAACTCAACCCGTCTGTCAGAATGCAAGGTGAAGGTCACCTCATCTGATCTGGTCTTTGCATTTTTATTTTATTTATTTATTTTTACTGCTGCTAACCTCTGGCCTGCTCTGTCTGTTGCACTCAGTTGTTGCTTTTCCCCATGTGCAAGAGTGAGCTTGGCTCGTGTCAAGCCCAAGCAGCTCCCATGTTTGGAAACAGCTTCTTTGTTTCATTAGATTATTTCACCAAGAGATGGGGAATTCTGGCCCCCGCGCAGTTCCATAGCAGCACTAGGCAAAGCACAGGAGGGTTTAGATTGTCACTCAGCAAACTGGGAGTCAACAAGCTATTTTGTGTGCCTTTGTATAGCCTTGAGACCAGGGGCACCCCAGCCTGCAGGCTTTGTTCTCTAGCACTGTCCAAAATAGTTTGACTTGACTTTCAGTGTAAGCAAGAAAATCTCTGTGCTTCCCTAATGCCATTTACCCAAGCATGGCCCTGGGTAGGTTGATCCTTACAGCTTGCCCAGTCGTAGGTAAGTACTTGTCTCTGTCTCTGCCTCGCTTAGCATTGTATGTAGGGTTTTGCCTTCTGTTTTACTGCAGCTGGCTCGGATTCAGACCGACAGTGTGGTCGGGATGCTCTGCAAGCAATACCCTGGCCTTCGCTTTGAGATAGGTAAGTGCTCAGGTGCTCGTCAAAAACAGGGAGTGGGTAGGGCGAATGGGGTATAAGCAGTGTGACAGTTTCTGTATCTGATAAGGAACTCTTGTCAGTTCCTAGTTCTGATCATGTAACTAGGCAGAGGCTGCTAATATGTGATGAGGAAGGAGCCTAGAATCCAGGAACGGCTCTCGTGCTCGCCAGGCCTTGCAGATGGCGTTGCTGTTCCTCTTGGAGAATTCTGTGGGTCTGCCTGCGTTCAGGCATGTGTGACCTAGGCACCTTCCTGTCTCATAGATTTCATAGATTAAGGGTCGGAAGGGACCTAGTAGATCTTCTAGCCCGACCCCCCGCCAGGGCGGGAGAACAACAAAAAACCCCAAAAAGAGAAACGGGACTCAAACGAGTCCAGCCAGGTAGGCATCCAGCCTCTTCTTAAAGACCC
Organism: Gavialis gangeticus; assembly: GCF_001723915.1. Classification (NCBI taxonomy): domain Eukaryota; kingdom Metazoa; phylum Chordata; order Crocodylia; family Gavialidae; genus Gavialis; species Gavialis gangeticus. The sequence continues at coordinate 15,458,485 of NW_017728980.1, forward strand.
CCAGGGTAGGGGCCAGCACCACTTCCCTTGGAAGTTGGTTCCAGCTCCTAGCCGCCCTAACTGTGAAGTAGTTTTTGCGGATGTCCAATCTATACCTCCTCTCCATCAACTTGTGCCCATTACTCCTTGTTATGCCAGCGGGCGCTAGGGGAAACAGCGTCTCCCCCAAACCCTTCTGGTCCCCCCTAGTGAGTCTATAGACAGTCACCAGGTCCCCCCTTAGCCTTCTCTTGTGGAGGCTGAATAGGTTCAGGTCCCGCAGTCTCTCACTGTAGGGTCTGCCCTGTTGTCCCCGGATCATGCGGGTGGCCCTCCTCTGGACCCTCTCCATATTGTCCACATCCCTCTTGAAATGGGGCGCACAGAACTGGACACAATACTCCAGCTGTGGCCTGACCAGCGTCGCGTAGAGGGGGAGGATCACCTCCTTGGCTCTACTCGAGATGCACCTGTGGATGCACGACAAGGTCCGGTTAGCCCTGCCAACCATGACCTCGCATTGTCGGCCCATGTTCATCTTGGAGTCAATAATGACTCCAAGATCTCTTTCTGCCTCCGTGCTCTCAAGTAGGGAGTTCCCCATTGTGTAAGTGTGCTGCTGGTTCCTACTGCCCAAGTGCAGCACCCTGCACTTGTCCGTATTAAAACGCATCCTGTTCCTGTTAGCCCACCCCTGTAACCTATCCAGATCCCTCTGCAATCTCTCCCTCCCTGCTAGCGTGCTCACCTCCCCCCAAATTTTGGTGTCATCAGCGAATTTAAACAGGTTACTTTCCACCCCATCATCCAGATCGCTGATGAAGAAATTGAACAGCGCAGGCCCCAGGACCGAGCCCTGGGGGACTCCGCTACCCACCTCCCCCCAGGTTGAATATGACCCATCCACCACTACCCTCTGAGTGCGACCCCTCAGCCAATCTGCAATCCATACTGGTCTCGTACTGGTCTGAAATGTTGTTCATCTGCAAACTCAAAACTGAGGAGTAAGCAGGAAGCACTAGAGCCCGGTCCATCACTGTTGAGCAGGTGCCAGCTTCCACCTGCTTGGGATCAGCAGCAAGGCCAGATAAGGGGCACAAAGCCATTTGCTTCATTAACAATGGAATTACCTCACTTCAGCCTCATCTGCTCAGATGTACCTATCAACATCTACCACGTCTGGTTTATTTTCCTTCTGTACCCTTGGGTATAAAGAAACACACAAATGGTAGGCCTGATCTTTACTACTGCTCAGTGCACAATATTTCCAGTACTTAACTTGATTTATTCCCACTTGGATCCTGTTTTAATACCTTCGCTAGAGTGGAGGAGCTTGGCACTCTCTGCTGAATGTTGTGCAGGGACTCCCAGAGACCAGGCCTGTGTGAATTGCCATACCTCTGCCCTTAACAAGAATTATGCACCTCTCTCTTTGAATAGTTGCCATGTCAACAACTGGAGATAAGATTCTGGACACGGCTCTTTCCAAGGTAAGTGGCCTCTTCCTCTTTTGTACCAAGAGTGACTGCATTTGATAAGGCTGTGGTGGGTCCCTAATGTGCTTTGTGTTCTTCCATCTCCATTTAGATCGGGGAGAAGAGTCTTTTTACCAAAGAGCTGGAAAATGCACTAGAAAGAAACGAGTAAGAGCCCAGCCCTTTTCTTGCTTCCCCCAGGCCTGGAAAAGGTCTGGGCAAATCATATGGCTTCTTTGCATTTCCTCTCTGCATCTGAAATCCAGACAAGCACATGTATTCCTGTGGTCTCTTCATAACTCAAATAATTTTTAGAACATGTGGAAAGTGGGACAGGCCGGTGAAAGGTCCTGTCTCCTTCTTCTGTCCTGTTGCCTCAGCTACCCGTAGCTGTGGGAGGAACTCATCCCGACAAGTCTCCATCTCCTTCCCAGGCAGCAGGAGAATTTGTTGGGCAGTGATGTTCATGCTTTCCAAGCCAGCGCTGTTTTCTAAAGTATCTGTATCATGTGCCCTGTGTATATTACTGGTTGCCACACACACTTTGCATCTAGGACTTTCTATAGAAGTATGTGATTTGTTGTTAACAATAAGCAGTTCCTAAAACATCCCTTCTTGCTAATTTTATTCACTAACAACTGTGCAAAGGAATCTGAACAGGTGGTTGCATCCCTTTCTGCAGTGACCTATTCTGCTTTTTACCTCTTACTCCAGATAAGCTGAGAGGGGTACGTGCAGCTGGAGGAATATAATGGAAATTGGACTAAAATTCAAGATTCTGTTTTAGGTTGTTGGCATTGATCCGGCCAGCTCCCGTTAACATTAGTGAAAAGCATCCCATAGAATTCAGGTGCTTACAGTTGCCCCTTTCACTGGTTGCTCTTTTGGAGGTATGAAATTTTAGCATGGGATAACTGTCTATCAGATGTTAGTTCTTTAACTTTTTAGAGTGTGTAATTCCATTGAGATGAGGCATTACAAGATGAATAGGTGCCTTTGCAATGTGTTTGGGCTTCTCCAGCTCTCCTCCTGAATACACGTTGCAAGTATTTATGATGCAGCCTCTCCCCGGGGAAGATATCCCAATTTTACAGGCAGGAAACCCGGGGTACAGACAGCTGACCTGCCCAAGACTGCATAGTGAATCAGTACAAGAACTAGGCATAGTATCCAGGAGTCCTTCTATCACACTCGTCCTCTAAAACAAAGCCCTATGTGGAATTTAACGGGTCAGCCATCTGCAAGCATTTGCAGGTGTCCCATGGCTCGTTCTCCACCTCTGTGCTTTAACTTGTCTTCTCGGCTGATTTTTAGAGTTGACCTGGTGGTTCACTCCTTGAAGGACCTGCCAACATCGCTTCTCCCTGGCTTTACTATTGGTGCCATCTGCAAGTAAGTGTAGGTTGAGATGCCTGATTTCCACTAGACTTCTTTATTCTCTGCCTTTGCATTGTAAAGAAGGCATTGGTGCTGTACGTACTGTTCGTAGTGGGTCTGGCCTGTACCAGTAACACCATCAAGGGGGTCAGTCAGGTTTGCTTCCTTCTGTTCCTTCCTCGCTGCCCTGGCATTGTCAGATTACAGCCATCGTGGGTCTCTGGAAGGGGAGAGGCTGTACTTACGGCTAACGGCCCTCTGTGAGAAACTTGAGTGGCGCAAGCAGTTGGCAGTGGGATAGGAAACTTTTTCACGCTAAATCACCAGTTTGAATCTAGTTCATTCCAGTAGCTCCTGAAATTATTCTAGTAAGATGTCTCTGGCATTCTGAGCTTACTCGATCTTGCTCCAGTCGTCAGTGGGTAGGCCCATTATTGTTTAATTCACCACCCTTCTGCTTGACATGGGAGTGGGTGCATTGAGAAGGGTGTGTCAGGACTCGGAGCTATTGAGAGCCAGTTATGCTGTCCGATCAAGGTGTCGTAGCAGGCGGTGCAGAGTGGGGGCCGTTTGTGGGCCCCGCTCTGCCGTGGGGGCGGACTGCACGCCGGGTGAGTGGAGAAGCAGAGTTGCAGAGTCGGCATCTTTGTCACGTCTGCATTTGCAGGGATTTAAAATGGAGAAGGGAAAAAGTGCTCTTTGTTTCTGAAAATAATGAAACTTGGTGGAGACGATTCCACCACAGAGTAGAACCGTCTCAGTTTTGTAGCCTCCCACTAAATAATGTTGTGTCTATACTGTTTTTCTTTCCAGAAGGGAAAACCCACACGATGCTGTTGTGTTTCATCCTAAGAGCTGTGGGAAAACACTCAGTGCCCTCCCTGACAAGAGGTGAGCAGAGGGAATGAATGAATTCTGTAAATGAATTTCTGGCACTTTCTATTTTCAAAGCTCTGTGCAGGCTGGGAGGAAAGGCACAAAGCACAGCCCAGGGGCCCAGCACAGCCATGATGTAGCTCAGGGTTGTCCAGCTGGTAGTCTGCAGGCCTCAAGTAGCCCTTGAGGATTTA
>NW_017728980.1:15467385-15469835 GCF_001723915.1 Gavialis gangeticus
GAGCCCTATGGCAATACAGGATGGAGAAGCATTGCTTCCCCCCCACCTAATGCTCTCCAGCTGCTGTCACCAGAATCTCCAGGCTTCCTCTCTAGCTTTTGCTGCCTGCTTCTACCCCTGGGAGTTGAGCCAGGGCAGCCTCTGGGGCTGAGGCGGCTTGTGGACAGGGAGGTTCAATGGGGACCAGCAACCCCACGTGGTGCAAAGTTGTTGGCGCAGTGCGGTGGGTGTCACCTGTTGTGCATTGTGGCTGAGGGAGTCTTTGTGACGTGCTGCTGGGGAGATGCCCATATTGTATGATTAGGCTTGGCAGAATTCAATTTTTATTTTTTAATAATTTTAATGGCTAAGATCAATGTTTATTTTTAAGCATTGTCATTTTTTTTATTAATTTAAATTTTCAGGATTGTGTGGAATTAGGGATATGGGGCAGACAACTTAGTAATGACAGTGTACTATTAAAAGCTTTATAAAACTGCATGTTAAAATATAAAAAGGGAATATCCATAAATCAGTAAAGTACGCCTGGTCACGCAGGGGCCAGGCCAGGCTCGCTGGGAGTTTGCCCCTGTCCCGATCATGCAGGGGCCAGGATGGTTTTGTTAGGAGTTTGATGCCTGATCCCTCGCTGGGACCTGGGCAGAGTGAGTGGCCGTTGGCACCAGGCTCCTGGGCTCTGCCCCTCCAACCCTCACTCTCAGCACAGCCCTAGTAGCATGGCCCTCAGCTCCTGCAGCAGCTGCCCAAGCTGCTGTCAGGAGAGCAGTGCACAGGTGGTGAAGTCGGGGCTGCCCCTACCTCATCTGCAGCAATGGAAATATTTTTTTGTCAGTCTGTGAGCGTCAGGTGAAATGAACATTTATCCATGTTTATCAATAAAAATGGAATGCTGCCAAACCTAAGTATGATGCATGGATGCTGGTGCAGGGTCATGGGGAGCTGTGTGCTGTATGGCAAGCAGCTGGGGGAGGGGAGTGCGGTCCACAGTGGCTGGGGGAGCCTGTGACCCCTGGCCACTCAGAAGTTGGCCATCCCTGATCTAGTTCATTGCAGTTCAGAGGCTTGCAGCAGGGATCAGGTTGGCCCAGTGTTCTTGAGAGCCACACCGCAACTGACTTTTCTATTAGTCTTTTGGGTTCTCCCCTTGGGTTCACCCATTGCAACCTTATAGTAGCAACAGTTACCAAGAGTTAATTTTTTTAAACCTGTACTTCCTGGCTGACGCTGAGATTGGCTAGTGCTGTCGTGTTATGGCATGGTGGTCCAGGAAACATGCAGGAAGCAAGATTTGTTTTGAGGGTAAGTTCCAGAAAAAAAAATTTCCGTTTTAGCACCATCTCTTTAGAAATTACGGGATTATTTTTTCTCTCGGACATTGTAGGTAACTGCTGTCATGAAACAGTGAAATTAAATTCTAAAAAACTGTAACGACGCGAGAATTTTTACGGTTGAGATCTGTTATTGGACCAGCTGCATGTTTGGGATAGATTTAGGGACGCGTTTAGGTATCGAGCTACTCTTCCTTGGGTAATTCTATCCCAACCATGCACTTGGTCCAGTTAAGCATCTAAGATTTCCCGGACCACTGTGGCTACATCACTTCAACATGTAATGTTTTTTTATAACTACCGGTGTTAGGTAAGTGTAAATGTGGATGATATTTAAGACTAAACTGTTCTTCTTTTCCTTAGTTTTCATCTCAAAATTCCAAGGTCAGCACATACAGTTACAAAATAAATGAAAATAAAGAAAGAAAACACGTAGCAACTGCAAAAGACAAAAATTTAGTTTTTTAAATGTAGGTATGCTAAGTAGGCAGCAGGACAGCTCTTCAAGCGTTTTGCTGTTTACCTTTGGAAATGCCTGGAATCACAGCAGGTGGCCAGTAGGGGCTGCTGGTTGGGTACTTCTTCAGCACAAAGTAACTTCTACAGCCTCATGTGGCTGCGGGGGAGGGAAAGGAGGCTGGAAGAGCTCTAGAGAGAGCAGCAGTTCAGGAAGTGCCAGCTTCTAAATGGAGTGCAAGTGTATCCTGACTCCTGCAGGACTGTGGGTTAAGGAGCCCTTGCAAACAGATGGCAGTATGATGTACTAACAAGATAGGTATCGCCTATACAAGGATATTCGTGGCTGCTTCCTGGTTAAATATTGGACAAGTTTTGATTGTAGTCAAATAATAGGTGATCAGTTGACAATATCTGCATTCTCAAGACGGCAGCTCACTGAGGATTCGCAGGTCGATGGTTCAAAGGTTGGCAGTCTAGCGCAAGCTGGGTTGTTTGGTTGCCTCTCATATTAGTGAGGCCTTGTGTCAAAGCTCTCCAAGTAATTTTTCCTTCCGCCAAGGAATACGAATGATAGGCAGGTTCCCCGATCCGGTCGCCAACTGGTTAGAGAGTCGCACCCAGGGAGTGGTAGTGGATGGGCCCTTCTCGACCTGGAAGGACGTG
>NW_017728981.1:0-1414 GCF_001723915.1 Gavialis gangeticus
CCCCAGTTTATAAAGAAAAATGTCTTCCAGTAAGAAGAGAATTAAATGTTTAAGTAAACAAAAGTCTGAACTAAGTTGATTACCAGAGTATTTGTAATAGTCACCATCAAAAAAATTCAAGTAGTAATGAATTATTACTAAGATAAATTAAAAATGCCTCCTCTTACATAGTCCAAAATTATTCTAGAGCATAGTTTATCTTCTTTATGGACTGAAAGTATGCCAATGTAATTTACTTTTATTCTGTTGAAGATGGTGGTTAAAAATATGTCTGGAATAGTATTTTTCTTCTGCCTAAACGTTTCAGTATTTCTATCAAGTACTATATTAATCAATCCACAAAGGAAGTAGTCAGAAACTGCTAAAACATAATTCAGGTCAGCTTGCTTTCTTGGTTCATCTATTGACCTTCACATCACATTGCAGGGGTCTTCTGGAAAAAGGTGAGCATCTGGAAGGAAATAGGAAGACTGCATAGGAGAGTGAGTTTGAATTAGTGTTTAGTTTGAAATATTTATGCAAGGATTGAGAACAATGATGAAGGTAAAATTTGTTTTTGTTGTTGCTTTCTCCAGAAGATAATTTTTAACTTCTTCATATGAGGATATAATTTGGATAGAAAGCAGCCAGACATTTTAGGTGTGAATTCTCAACCATTGGTCACAGAACTTTAATGTGAAGCTGAGTTACTTAATGAAGAGAAGTGTAGCAGAAGACATGCTAGGGAGCTTGAAGTAAAGAGATATTGTTTTATTTTTATTTTTGTATTTTGGAGTTCATTATTTGTAAGAAAGGAACAAAGCTAGTGATATTTCCAATTTAGTGTCCTCCATTTTTACAGCTTAGTCTCCAATATAAAACTAAAGTACCTAGTGACTGTTCTTTTTACCTAAATTGAGGTTCAAGTAGCTGACTTGGTAGGTCAGTCATCTGGAAGGGGAAGACTTGTAGTATCAGAGGATGCATCTACATGAGATCCTTTACTGCACCTTAGACTGATCTAATGCACAGTAAAGTATCACCATCTACACATGCACAGCACTTACTGTGCAGTAAATACAGGTAGTAGAAATCAGTGCATTAAACTAATGTACCAAAGAGTGTTTGTAGACCCTGATGAAGCAAATAGCTCCCAGTCAGCCTAGGCTGCAAAGGGCCAGAAAAGGTGGGGAGAGCTTTTCTGGATTGGTGGGACACTGCCCTGCTAGAAACGTTTGTTGCCCTGAGGGGTCAGGCCAACGCTCAGGAACTCAATATTGCACTGTTAGACAGGAAGGTGTGGTGTACAACTGCACATGCACACATAAAAATCAATTAAGCACACACTCACTAGGTGCATACACCCCTATTAGGCATATACACTCACACTGCCAGCTCAGGCACTTACACTATAGACCCCAAAAGTTAGACACAG
>NW_017728981.1:6414-14778 GCF_001723915.1 Gavialis gangeticus
GATCCTGGTAGGTCTGGAAATTGTCCAGAGTAAGGGACTGCTGCGTGTGTTTGCGTGTGTGCACACGTGCAGCACCTGGCACCACGAGGCCCCGATTCCCAGGCGGGAAGCCTCTAGTGCTCATCGTTCCTCATTACTGATTGGGTCATATAGAGACCTTTGTTTTGCCGGCCAGAAAAAGGAGAGGACTTGTGGTTTGATAAAACCCCAGATCCTCTCTTGATAAAGCAAGGACTGCTTTGAGGCAGGAGATCTGGGCAGGCTTCTAGCTGGGCTTCCTCCCCTCTCAGCCTCCCTCCTTCCTCCCCTGCCTGAGCCTTGGGGCTTTGTTCCTTGCAGGTTGAGTGGTTCGGATGTGTTAATTCCCTCCCTCGGGGCTGCGCCGCAGTTTGTGAATTCCTGGAGTCGGCCGGCCATTGGCCGCGGCACAAAGGACGCAGGGGGGGAGTTTCTTCCCTGCCTCTGCCCATGTCCCAGGCCCCAACCCTGGGAACTCCTCTGGGCCACAGGACGGTGCTTTGCACCCACCGGGGCTGACTTGCAGCACGTGCACCTGAGCGTGGGTGCGCAGAGGGTCCAGGGTGGGGCGGCACCCTGCTGTCACGGCGAAGCAGAGCTGGGGCAGGGCCACCCCGGCTGCAGGCCGGTCCAGCGCTCGGGCATTCGGGGCTTGCCCCCCGCGGCTGCAGTGCCCCGGCATGAGCCATAACGTCCAGCATGCAGCTGTGCAGACTTTTCAGGCTGAAGTGGTTCAATGGACCAGATGACCTGTCCTTTTCTAGTTGGGTTGGGAGGACTTTAAGAGAGACACCGACAAGAAAAGCTAGCCCAACAGGCACCTCGGCTAGCCAAGCCTCGGTCATCTCCCTGCTGCCTGAGATGATGTCGCAGCCCCTGATGTCTCCTGCTGACCGTGGGGACGGCCTTGAACCCCCGAGCCAGGCGGTCCCGGTCCCTGTTGCACAGGCTGTGACAGTTGGGGACTTGTGGCAGCCCTGCCTGGTTACAAACCCAGCCCCAGAGCTGGAGCGGGAGGATGTCAATGGTGCCAGTAACTAAAAGGAGCCTGGAGGAGGGGAAGGAGCTCTTGCCAGTGATAGACTGGAGGGGTCCAGGGGGCAGCTGTGTTGTCTATCACTGGCAAGAGCTCCTTCCCCTCCTCCAGGGGGAAGGAGCTTGCTTGCACTCGGGCTGTTGGGAGCGGGGCACCCCGCCACCGTGCTCAGCTCTCCCAGTTTCATCCCGCTGGGCTGAAGGGAGCGGACATGCAGTCAGCGGGAGAAGCAGGAAGGCACGTGCTTGGGCGGCCGTGCTGCTGGATCCCCAGGGATGCTTTTCTCGGCGGTTGGCGCTTGCGTCCTTCTCTAGTGCGAAGCGTTCGCCCTCGCACAGAGGCAGCACAGCTGCATGTCTTCACCCCCGACTGCTCCAGAGCGGAATACCCCCCGTGTCCTCCGCAGCCCAGCATCTGCCTCCAGAAGCATCCTCCTGACAGGCACCAGCAGCACTGAGCAGCTGCAGCTGGTTGCCCTGCCGAGAGCATCGGTCGCTGGGGCCTTGTCCCGGGGTCACTCGCAGCGGTGCAGGTCGTGCGGAGGCAGCGTGTGAGGAGATGACCCTCGCCTGGAAGGGAGCGGCTTTGCAGGCCAGGAGGGTGCTGAGCCTGCGCCGAGCTGCCTGAACCCACATCTAACTGGGCTCCTGTGTGGCAGCACAAAGCAGGGCGCGCGCTGTCCCTTGTACGTCGCTGTTGCACCAGAGGGTCCAGCTGCGATGCGGGGGCTGTGCCCCTGCTCCAGTGCATTAAAATGCAGCCCCAATGCTGGACCCCAGTCCGTGGGGCTCATAGGCTGGGTGCAGGAGGGGAGGGAGGGACCGTTCCCGGGCTCTAGCCTCAGCTCTGCTAGCAGCAAGGAGTGGCTGGAGCGGGCTGCTCGAGGTGACCGGTGCCGCCTGCCCCCACCAGCGCTCTGCGCAGGGTGTGCTGAGACAGGCCAGCCCAATGCACGCGGTGCCAGTGCTGCAGGGCTCTGGGCGGCTCCAGGGATGAGCTGCAAAGCCAAGAATTAGAGCTGGTCCTGCCTGATGCAACCCATGGCTTGCTTCAGTCCTCAAAGCAGCCTGGGGTCCCACGGGCTTCAGGCCACGTTTGCTTCCAGGGCCCCCGCTGCAGGGCAGCAATGGGGGACACCCCAGGTGGGGAGTCAGGTCCAGCCCAGCTGCTGGCTCCCCTGCCTGCATGTGCCAAGGTGCAGGGTTTGATTGGCATACCTTGGCCTGGCATTCAGCCATCACAGCCCTGCCGCTCCTGCTGGCCTCATGCCATGGCGGTGCTGGGCCTGTGGCGAGTGCCCACCATCAAACTTTGCATCTGCTGCAGCCTCTCTGTGCCCTGTGCTGCATGCTCAGACGCCCGCAGGAGCTGGCGAGGCTGGGGCGGTCTGCGCCGAGCAGGGCATTGCAGTCATGTCACGTGGAAGCACGGCCACGTTTGGCTCAGTGCTGTTCTGGGGAGGCCGGGGAGGTTTTTGCTCAAGTACACCCATGCTACAGAAGCAGGAAGCTAGGGGAGCTGGAGCAGTCCGGTCCGCCCTGCCAGGCTGACTGGGGAGGGCTCTGCTGGGAGCCCTGAATCGGCCCTTGTCGTCACGTCGGTGCTGCAGGCAGTCTGGTTTTGTCGGCCCTGGGCTGTGAAGATGGTGCTCGCCTCGGGTCTGCGGGTGCTTGCTGGACTGTGGACAGCGCTGCCTTAGCTCCTCTCTCGCCAGCACCTCTCATCCCAGACGCCTGGGGTAGGGTCCAGGTGACGCGCAGCACCAGGGGGACATGTACCCATGAGTAACGTGGCTTGGCTGGCACCGGGGCATGTGGCCTGGAGATGCTGCCGAGCCCTTGTCCCCCACTGCAGACGAGTGGGACCGGGCACAGCTGCCCTCAGGCTGCAGGTGTGGGGCTGCTCGCTGTATTGAGTCCTGGCTGCTGAGACCATTTCTAGCCTAGCCCAACTCAGCTGTGCTGCCCCTGGGGGTGGAGAGGACGTAGGGCAGTGTTTTGCAGCGCGGCACAGTCGGGAGCACGTCCCCACCCCTGCACGCTTGCACCCACTGTCCACTGCCCTCGGTCCCTGCGTCCCACGGGGCTGCTCCTCCGCTCGGCCCTGTGCCGTGGCAGGGATAGGAAGGGCTCTGTAGCACGAGGTCCTTGTGTTACGCATTGCCCTCCCCGTGGCCTCCCCAGCATCAGTCGCCCAAGTGCTCTAGAATGTATTAGCTGTTTAATTGAATCAAGGAGAGGCTCGCGCTGGTCTTTCAGAGGAGACGGGGTGATTTATTTGAAGCTACAGGGTGATGCATCCACAGGGCTGTTGCACAAGGACCACACGTATGGAACGCCGGCCTGAGGCGTTGGCTAAGGCCTGGCATAAGGCCCCGCGGGTGCACTAATGCCCCCTCCCTGGTGCCGTGTCTGGCAGGCTACGCCCTCCCCTCCCCAAACCCGGAGATGCAGCCGAGTCCTGTTTCACTGCTGTAGTTTGCTGCGCCCCATGGAGCTGGGGCAAAACCCGCAAGCCCTGGCTCCTTTTATTAACCACGTGCCTTTTGAGAAACATTGCACATAAACATCCCTATTGCACCTGGCGAGGCTTTAGCCCCGCTTTCTCTGGGCTCTGCCTTTGCCTCTGTCCCGGCAGTTCTTGGTGCTTCCCGGGGGTGCTTTAGTGGGGGCAGCTGAGCAGGACTGGAAACAGGAGAGCATCGGCAGTGCCAGCCTGAGGCAGACCTGGTCCATCGAGCCCAATAGTCTGTCTCCAGCAGTGGCAGGGTGGATGCATAGAGGGAGAGCATGGAGCTGGACATCTCTGGAGCGATCTCTCCCCTATTCAGCACCTTCCCTGTCATCCTCAGTTATCGGTTTAGAGATGCCAGAGGAAACCTCTCCAACCGCTCTGTTTAATAGCCATTAACAGACAAATCGGCCTTGAATCTATCTGGCCCTTGCTGAGCCTGGCTGTGCTCTGCCTCCACCTGTTCCTGGGGCGACGCGTTTCACAAGTTACCCGTGCTAAGGCTGGAGCTGGAGCCCACGGCACGAGGGTGCCTGCATGTCACTGAGAACAGCGCCTGGGACAGCACCCACATGCTCAGCTGAGGTCAGGCCCCACGGTGCCAGGCACTGCACAGATGTGACACGGGGCAGGAGGAGAACAAAAGCCCGGAGGTGGGAGTGACTTGCCCGAGGGCACAGTGCAAGTCTGGTGACAGTGCCCAGAGCGCCCCTGACTCCCTGTCCAGTGTCCTGCCCACCAGGCCATGGTGGTGGCTCCCATCTGGATGCCGCAGCCTCCTCTGTTTCAGCGTGCGAGGCCCGCAGGCTAAGCTATGCAGGCAGTGCTATTCGGGTAGTCTGCAGGGTGGGGGTCCCAGGCTCTGAGCAGAGTGGTGGAGATGTCTTTAGAGGCTGGAGAAAACCAGCACAAGTGGAAGAAGCAGGAGTCGCAAACAGCCGCTGCCTCCAGCCCCGCTCTGAGGCTCGGGACCTGTGGGCAGCTCAAAGACTGAAGGAGATTGCTGCGCTCTTCCTCTCCCTGCCCTGCTTCCTCCAGCACAGGAGGGTGGGGACCGAGGCCCTGGGGGTGGATCGTGCGGTTCTGCGACGCTGGCAGACCCGGTGCTGGTCCCTGGTGCCGTGCTGCTCTCCCCAGCCTGCTTTCCCGGTCCTCGTGCTGCTGCAGCGTGGCTCGGTGGCTGGCCCAGGCATTGTCTTGCAGATCGTATGCAGATTGGGTTCGTTTGACCCGCCGACCTTTTTACGGGGCCACGTCTGTTTGGGGAAATTGTTTTGCTGATTAGAAATGGATTTTCCTCTTGCGCGTAATCCTCTGGAAATAGCCTGGGCTGGTGCCTCTCAGGGCGTAACATCCAGTGGTGCCCTGGGGACCTCGGCCTGTTTCGGCGGGTGACATCCAGGAAGGGATGCAATCCCCAGGGGCTCCAGGCCCCAGTCGAGCCCTCCTGGGCTGTGTGGCCCAGCCTGGACCTCAGCACTCTGGCTTGGTCCTGATGCTCCTTCACCCGCTGCCTCCCGGGGCAGGATGACCTTGGGGCCCCAGAGTCTGGGCAGGGGGGTGGCTGCACAGTCCCCTGCCCCCGGAGCTAGCAGGCAGCTTTCCAGTGGCACAAAGCAGTGACAGCCCCGGGAGCTGCGGTGCACGGGTATTAGGGCACCTCATGGGCTGACCCCATGCATGGAGCGGGGACCGTGGCACCCCAGGCTGCCCTGGGAGGCTGAGCACCACGCATGGCTCCCCCAGCTGCCATGGAGGGGGGCTCTCTGTGGGGCAAGGCAGCGAGGGGCTCGCTGCTGCCTGGCACTGCACCAGCCCTGCCCTTCCCTCTGCGGGTTGTGTGCACGTGGCTCATGGTGAACCCAAATGCACGAGGGCTGTGCCGCCAGCTTCCTCCGAGGGGCAGGGGTCGAGCCGGGCTCCAAACATGAAGCACGGCCCTTTTGCACCGCGATGAGCTGTGGCCCCCGCACACCCCGGTGTCTCGCACCCGCTTGTTCCCGCTGCCCGCGGCTCTGAAGGGACGTGGCCTGCCGAGAGCGGGGTGAGGCGTGCCCGGGCACAGAGGCCGCTCTGCTTTGGTATTTCTGCTTTCCCCGAGTCTCCAGAGGGCAGTTGTCAGTCCCAGAGCGGGGAGGGAGGAGCAGTCCGTCCACTAGACCCGGTCGGGGACTGTCCTGACAGGTATTTCCACCCTGAATGCCCACGTCAGCTCTTCTTCAGTAGCAGCCAGTCAGCTGCAAGCCTCACCCAGCCGGATTATCAGGGATCAGGGCTGAAACTGCAGAGTTTGCTGGACCTGGCTCCAGCAAATCAGAGCAAGGGAGCAGCCCTGAGCCTCCCGGGGGTGTCACCGTGGAGGGCTGTGGGCCTGCGCCGGTCGACTGGACTCTGCTGGCTAACAGACCTGGGCGGTCTTGGCCCGGGCACTTAGCAGCACAAATGTCCCAGCTCATCAGGACCTGGTTTGACTCGTGCGTCGTGAGAACCATCGCGTGCCCCAGCCGCTTGAATTTTGCAAGCCCCCTTGCAGGGAGCTTCTCGGTTAGCTGCAGAGCCAGCCTTTGGGGTGGGTTCCCGGCACACTGTGACAGCCTCGGTGACAGCCTTGTCCCTGGAGTTACGCCCCACATCGTGGCAGAGCCTGTGCAGGGGAGCGAAGGGTCATCGGGAGCTCAGACCCTGCCCTGGGACCAACACAGGGGAACGTGAAAGTGAGAGCGAGGAGAGTCAGGTGCTTGTTCACTCCCTGCGTGCCAAGGGCCCTTCCTGATTTACCCCGTCAGCGAGAGCAGACTCAGGCACGCTGAGTCGCACATAACCCCGATGGGACAACCCCGGCGTTATGCTGAGGCTAGCTTCTGCTCCGGCTCACAAGTCTCTCATTGTCTCTGGTGAGGAGTGAGCAAGCCGCACATATGGCAGAAGTGCCGGCAGGAGCCCTTTAAAATGCACACAGCAGGGGACCGCGTGCTTGCTCTTGCTGCCCAGGGCCAACGCGCTGTGGGACGGGGGCATCCGGCTCCTGTGCAAGCCACATGCATGGGGCAGAGCAGTGTGCGTGTGAGGCTGGCACGAGTCCCGTGAGAGCACTTGAACCCTGGGCCCTGCCGGCCCTGTTCTGGGTGCTGGGCGCCAAACACCACGGGTTGTGGTTCCTCCCTGGTGTTCGTGAGCTTCCCCTGCAGCCAGCAGGACTGGAAACATCCCTTTCTTGTTTTACTAGAGGAGCTGGAAGCCAGGCCTGGATGCGCAGGACCAGGCGCTGCTGGAATTCGCAGCTTTTTTCCTTCCAGCGTGGTTTTACCTCCTCCTGCCTCAGGCCATTGTGAAACCTTGCCTCATTCGGGAAAATCCCGCTGCATCGGGACGCTTCACTCCCGCGTTCCCTTGCAGAGAGGCTGCACTTCGGGGCTGTCCCAGCCCCAGCCGCGCACGCTGCGCACTCTCTCCCGCTTGTGTTTAGCTAGGATTATCTGGCCTCGGCCTGACAGATGGGTAATGCTCAGCTGCTGCCAGTCCGAATGGATATGTATTAATTTTTCATTTGCTAGATGGATGCTGAAATGGCACAGATGGGAAATGGCCTGTTGGTCAGTCTCCATTTCGAGCTGATGTCCAGCTGCTCTGCACTTGATATATGAGTGGACAGAGTGGACATTATAGAGCCCCCGGCTCACTTAGGGAGCGAGGAAAAATAGAAGCCCTATTCTGGGCTGTGTCTGTTCCTTGGGGGCGGGGAGGGGGCATGATCAGAGTTAACCTAAATCCTTTTAACACATGTACATTGACCCCACTCTGATTGGAATACCATCCTTTCCTTTTGTCAACATGGGCCGGGAGGGGATGGGAAATGCACCAGACAAAGACATGCAGCTCCCCGATGGATTCGCCAAACGGCCCGAATTTGTACCTCAGCGTCCAGTGCTGTAAAAACTGCAGCATGTATTTGAAAGCAGCACACCAGATTGTGCCAGAGCAGCTCCACTGTGCAGAGGGGCGGTGGGCGGTCAGCCCCCGATTATAACGCTGTGGTCGCAGGTTTGATCCCTGGCCAGACTGGTCTCTCAGGGTCCCGTCCAGCCTTGCTTCTCTACGGTCTGGAGCCCGTCCGCTGACATTGCCGAGGTGCCGTACGTAGAACCGGATCGCCGGGTTCTGCGCCGGGCGTCCCACGCTGCGGCAGCAGGGAGGGGAGATTGGGGAGCAAATCTTTTGCTGGTGGAAGTTTGCCATACTCCGTTGGACCCGTTTTACACCAGCGGAGAATCCAGCCTAGGACTTTGCACCAGCCTCACGAGGGCAGGCCGCCAGCTCTCTGTGCACCTACGTGTGCGCAGCGACTGCCGTTTTGGTGACAGCTGCCAAGTATTCCTGTCCTGGCGGTGCCAGCTCCAGCCTTTCAAGCCAGGAACCATGTGCTTTGTTGGTATGAAACAGCCCAGCTGCCCTGGCCCAGCTGGGCCCTGCTGGTTTACTCTGTTGGAGGAGCTGACCCCGTTTCCACACAACACCTAGGGCTGTATTTTAATAAAGCGTTTATCATTGCTTGCGTTATCTTCCAGCAGAGGCCGTGTGCTCTAGAGCTGATGGAGAGTTTTCTGCATGCACCCAGAAGGAGCTGCAGGGCACTGAGGATGTAGCTGGTTTAGAGGGATGTAGAAATGAAGATGCCATTAAATACCTGCACTTTCCCATTTTACCCAAACCCCTAAAGTGCCACAGCATCAGAAAGAGAGTGTTTTAGTGCATCCCGAACAGCCCTAGTAGTAAAAAAAAAAAAAAAAAAAAAAAAAGGG
>NW_017728981.1:15253-16945 GCF_001723915.1 Gavialis gangeticus
AAAAAAAAAAAAAAAAAAATAAGGGGCTCACAGCTGCTGGGGATAGACTGATGGGAGACATCTCCTTCGCACACTTTGCACACTCAGAAGTCTTTGTTCCTCTCTGCAAAGCTTTCCTGCGCATTCAGAGTCTGAGCTCAGGTCCGTTGTGTTGCACCTGACCGACAGCGGCGCAAGTCAGGTGGGCGTGGAGCCCAGGGCGTGAGCAAGCTGTGTGCACCAGTGGGGCTGGAAAGGCCATTGGAAAATGCATCTGCTTTCTGGAGCTTGTTACGGAGATTTCAGGGCACCACCTGGGAAAGCGGCTCGCCAGCCTGTGCCTCAGTCTCCTCGTCTCTCTAGAGCAGGGGGAAGTGCTGAGCTACTTCTCAGGGCCCCGTGAAGGCGCTCGGAGCCCTTTGTGTCCAGGGGGCATTTCCAGCCCGGAGCCTCTGCTATGTAAGGCTTCTAGTAGGGAGCCAGACTGAACAGGGGGCTGCTGAGCGTGGGTCTCCCCACCGTGGGTTGGGCTGCTTTGGCGGAGGAGGAATACGCCGGAGGTGCCCAGTCACAGGTGGGATGCCAGCCCCCTCCGAAGGGGCCGGGTTTGGATGCGCTGCCCCCTCCCTGCTGCCCTCGGCCACCGTCTGCAGAGCCGGAGCTCCAAGGTGCTCGTCCCTGCCTTTCGCCCCAGCGCTGCCCTCGGGGTCCCTTGAAGCACTGCCTCCCTGGGCCAAGGGGGCCCGACTGTGTGACGTGGCCTCTCCAGGGGGGCACCGAGGGCCACGGGAGACCCCATGGGCAGGGTCCAGGTGTTGGACCCGGGTCCAGCTCCCCAGAGGGGCTGCATTTCCATGCTGGGCACAGCGTAGGGGGTGGCAAGGCCTGTCCAACGGCTGCCGGAGCAGGGCGAGGGCTGCGCCGGCTGTTTATTGTTGCCGGGGGTCTGCGTGCGGCTTGTTCTTCCCCACCCCCCAACCCGCGCAACTGCCTGGGCCTCGGCTGTCGCATAATCAGTGCTGCCTGCTTTCCATTTCCCCGGTCATCTGCGCCCCTCCCCCCCGCCCGCTAACGGGACTCTTGCATTTCTGCTTGAAACGAGGAGTGCGGCCTTTCCAGGGGAGCCCCGGCCGGCCGGCATCGGCTCCACGCTCCTCTGTTCACGCTGGCGTCCAAGAGGGGAGCGCACACGAATAGCCATGTGCAAACGCACGCCTCATCCATGTGCGTGTGCATGCAGTTTGGTACAGTACATGCGCATGCGTGTCCAGGGAGGTGTCTGCTCTTCCACAGTGCGGGACATGGCTCTTGCGGGCTGGAGGAGGTGGGTGGGGGGGTGCTGGGGTGCTCATGCTGGCAGCACGGGGCCTCCGGCCGGTTGCTCCCCATCAAGAGCCCTCTGACAAAAACCCCGTTCAGAGTCGCTGCTGAATAGATTAACAAGATTTCCATAATTAGAGCGCGGGGCAACAATAGGATTCTCCCCAGCCCGGCCCCCCCCTCCTTTTGTCTTGTGCTTTAGATAATAGACAGGCCGCGAGGGTGGGAACCTGACGTGCCATTTGGTCACTGGACAGTAATTTTCTCACACTGCCGAGGGGGAGCATTGAAACATCTGTCCCGTTCTGGCAGCTTATTCATGTTACATTTCAAACCCTTGACAACTTCTCTCTGCCCCCCACCCCGCTCTCTGCCTCCCTGTGCTGTGTTTGT
>NW_017728981.1:21945-22910 GCF_001723915.1 Gavialis gangeticus
TGCTGGGGATAGACTGATGGGAGACATCTCCTTCGCACACTTTGCACACTCAGAAGTCTTTGTTCCTCTCTGCAAAGCTTTCCTGCGCATTCAGAGTCTGAGCTCAGGTCCGTTGTGTTGCACCTGACCGACAGCGGCGCAAGTCAGGTGGGCGTGGAGCCCAGGGCGTGAGCAAGCTGTGTGCACCAGTGGGGCTGGAAAGGCCATTGGAAAATGCATCTGCTTTCTGGAGCTTGTTACGGAGATTTCAGGGCACCACCTGGGAAAGCGGCTCGCCAGCCTGTGCCTCAGTCTCCTCGTCTCTCTAGAGCAGGGGGAAGTGCTGAGCTACTTCTCAGGGCCCCGTGAAGGCGCTCGGAGCCCTTTGTGTCCAGGGGGCATTTCCAGCCCGGAGCCTCTGCTATGTAAGGCTTCTAGTAGGGAGCCAGACTGAACAGGGGGCTGCTGAGCGTGGGTCTCCCCACCGTGGGTTGGGCTGCTTTGGCGGAGGAGGAATACGCCGGAGGTGCCCAGTCACAGGTGGGATGCCAGCCCCCTCCGAAGGGGCCGGGTTTGGATGCGCTGCCCCCTCCCTGCTGCCCTCGGCCACCGTCTGCAGAGCCGGAGCTCCAAGGTGCTCGTCCCTGCCTTTCGCCCCAGCGCTGCCCTCGGGGTCCCTTGAAGCACTGCCTCCCTGGGCCAAGGGGGCCCGACTGTGTGACGTGGCCTCTCCAGGGGGGCACCGAGGGCCACGGGAGACCCCATGGGCAGGGTCCAGGTGTTGGACCCGGGTCCAGCTCCCCAGAGGGGCTGCATTTCCATGCTGGGCACAGCGTAGGGGGTGGCAAGGCCTGTCCAACGGCTGCCGGAGCAGGGCGAGGGCTGCGCCGGCTGTTTATTGTTGCCGGGGGTCTGCGTGCGGCTTGTTCTTCCCCACCCCCCAACCCGCGCAACTGCCTGGGCCTCGGCTGTCGCATAATCAGTGC
>NW_017728981.1:24142-27297 GCF_001723915.1 Gavialis gangeticus
CGCTCCTCTGTTCACGCTGGCGTCCAAGAGGGGAGCGCACACAAATAGCCATGTGCAAACGCACGCCTCATCCATGTGCGTGTGCATGCAGTTTGGTACAGTACATGCGCATGCGTGTCCAGGGAGGTGTCTGCTCTTCCACAGTGCGGGACATGGCTCTTGCGGGCTGGAGGAGGTGGGTGGGGGGGTGCTGGGGTGCTCATGCTGGCAGCACGGGGCCTCCGGCCGGTTGCTCCCCATCAAGAGCCCTCTGACAAAAACCCCGTTCAGAGTCGCTGCTGAATAGATTAACAAGATTTCCATAATTAGAGCGCGGGGCAACAATAGGATTCTCCCCAGCCCGGCCCCCCCCTCCTTTTGTCTTGTGCTTTAGATAATAGACAGGCCGCGAGGGTGGGAACCTGACGTGCCATTTGGTCACTGGACAGTAATTTTCTCACACTGCCGAGGGGGAGCATTGAAACATCTGTCCCGTTCTGGCAGCTTATTCATGTTACATTTCAAACCCTTGACAACTTCTCTCTGCCCCCCACCCCGCTCTCTGCCTCCCTGTGCTGTGTTTGTTTTTGGCTTGCTTTAGCCCTTCTCCCAAATGCGCTGCAAAGCCCGCGTTTAAAGGGATCGGCCATCTGCCTTTCTCCTTCTGCACGTCTTTGTAGACCCTGGTTTCTGCGACGCTACACCTGGGTGCTCAGGAAACGCGGCGCGTTGCGGCGACCGCACTCGTCCGCACATACATCCAGATCCTGCAGAAACCGTGTTTGTTTTTGCGGTCCCTGGCGCAGCGGTGCTCTGGTCCGTGACTCTTGCATGTCAACGCCACCGAATAATGAGCGAGCGAGCGGGCGGCTCGGCTTGCATGTGGCTTGCGTTTGGAAATGCTCACACGTGCCGTTCCGTAGGCACCCTTGGAAAATCAGACCCGGGTTAGGCCACCTCCATGACGGAGCTTGACCCTGCACGCTTGCCCCGTGAGCCGTCCTCGGAAAGCCGGTGGGAGTTCCCAAGCAGAGCGGCTCCAGGATGGGGCCCGTCAATACTATTTCATTTTCTTTCCTCTTGTAAACCCAGCGCAGGCCCCCTCCAGGGGCCTGCCTGGGCCGCGGCACCTCGCGCGTGTGTTAGAGCCAGCCCCCCTGGACCTGCGTGCCTGATTTGTTGTTTGCACAGGTTGTTAAATATGCGCCTGGTTTCTGCCCAGCCACTTGTCACCCTTTGGTGGGAAGAGCCCCGCAAGCCCCTTGACCTGCCCCTGTCCCAGGAGCCGGAGGGGTGCGTTCTGGTCAGATCTGAAGATGTGGATGGCAAGCGATGGATGCACTTTGTTCCCGGGGCTGAGGGACCGGTGGGCGGGCATGATGGAGCACCACTGCCGGCAGCCACTAACCCGTGCGTGGATTGACGCTGGAGGAGCTGGGACCGCTCCTATTCCCACCTGCGTAGGTGCTTGCATTGCAGTGGATGTGCCTCGTTTCCATTTGGGCACAGCAGGTAGCGGATAAGCCCTGATTTGCTCCAGAATAGCAAACATGACGGAGACAAGTGCCTCGCGTGCAGAAGCTCTTCTGTCTAAACCTGTCCCACCCGTGCTGTTGGTGCAGTGCAAGATCTTGCCTGCAAAAGGCCTTGCCTCGTGCAGCCCTGGCAAGTGAGAGCTGACTTTGGGCCTGTTGGCATGTAGAGCTGCCCTGAGGAGCTTCCACCACAGGGGCCATGCAGGCCTTCGCATTGTGCTCAGGACTGAGCTCAGAGCCGGTGCACGCTCATCCAAAAGTCGCACGGCTTCACAAGCGCGTCCCTGAGACCAGTGCCCTCCCAGCCCCAGCAGGACGTCCTCCATGCCCGTCACAAGCTGGGCACAGAAATGAAGCAGCAATAAGTCCCGCAGTATTGCTTTCGGCGGTGCAACTGTCCACTCCTGCAACACGTCGTTCACTGGGGGACTCGGGCTTTGGTGATGAGGGAGAGGGGAGCAGCTGCCACATCCGCATGCCCTTGCCTTGTTTTGGGGGCTGCCTTTCCAAAGATGATCCTGGACTGGCAGGAGCACGTACCAGGGCTCCTCGGCCTTTTGGCTTTGATCAAGTGTAGCCTGTGCTTACCTGGCAAGGGAAATACCGTGATCACCACGGTGGCTTCCTAGTCGCGCCCAAGGAAGACCACTCTGCTGGCATGGGATAGTACCCACATAGGTAACGGCTTTATGCCCACTTTATGGAAATGGGAGACTTCCTTGCTTGCTCCTGGGGCCTTATGGCTGAAGGCAAGCAAACCTCGGGGGCATCCGAACACCAAGCCTCCAGGCTTGGACCTGCAAGTAGGATGCGCGCCAAAGGATTTGGAAACATCTGAAGCCCCAGTAGAGAGGCCTGACCGGCAGACATGCTTAACAGTGAGGGAGCAGTGATTTCTCCGCGGGCGCGGGAGCTGGCGGGACGGTGCTGGGTGGACACAAGGCAGAAACGTTCCCCGGGAAGCCGGCCTGCTCTAACAAGCGCGCGGGCTGTGCCGTTCTGTGCCCACGTTCCCAGTACGGGAGCACAGGAAATAGCCAGGCAAAACTGGGGAGCTATATGGAGCTAGGCATGTCTTTGTGTCCTGGAGCTTGCTGACCTATTTGGCAGTCAGCACGGCAGAGCTCAGCGCCGGGAGGAGCGTGCAGTGTGGGGCACCTCCTGGGCATGCTCAGCACCTTTTCCCTGCACAGCTGGAAGCTTTTTGGGGCAGGGCCCATCTCGGTTGCATGCACGCCGGGGCTCTGGCTCCTCGCTGCTCTCATGGGAAATTACTAAACGAACAATAACCGCAGAGACATCGAGGCGGCTCCCACTCGAGGATGTCTCTGCTGTGCGGGGCTGCGTGCTGGCCCGTGCGCCGAGCCCCATCCTGCATGGGATGCCACAGCAGTGCTCCAGCACCTTGTCCGCGGGTCTCGCCTTGAAAACATTCCCTCCTTGTTCCTCGAGGCCCTGCGCTTCCTCCCGAAAGTCTCTTTTCCTTTTTAATAGCTTCCTGCTGCTTTTTGCTCCTGCACGGCTCCCCTCCCCCCCCGCAGCCGGGCCCAGTTTTGTGCTCGCAGAAAATCGGCCGCGCGAATGGAGGTTTATTGGGAAGCTCTTGCCTTTGTGCTCATTAAAAAAAAAAAAAAAAAAAAA
>NW_017728981.1:27378-32202 GCF_001723915.1 Gavialis gangeticus
AAAAAAAAAAAAAAAAAAGGGCCCTCTTCCCGCAGGCTCTCTGCCGTCTCCGTCTGAGCGTTTACCTATTGGTGGCGCTTTAATAATGGCAAGTAAATGCAGGGAGGATGTTGGATAAAGCCACGCAAAGCTCCCATTTAAATCCTCTTGTGTAAGTTTGATATCCAGAGTGGAAGCACAAATGCCATATAAGTCAATTAAAGCATTAAGTAATCTAATTGTGCTGTGGCCACAAAGTGGCTTAAAGGCTGAGAGGGGAGTGAATGGTGTGCGAGGTCCCCTCCCAGCCCCCACTTTAGCAATCCCCAGAGGCCTTTGTGAATGAGGGAAGGGGGAGGGGGTGGTGAGAACGTACACGCACGGACAACAATGGGTCTACGGGGACGGCCGGGGATGCTGGTAAAGGCTTGCACTTATCCTGGGATCTTAGCCAGAGGGCACCGTGCTGCTCGCGAGCGTGCGCTCTGTGCGCGCGCGCCTGCGTGTGTAACATGATCACATTCCACAGGCCCGTTCCCTGGGCCGCCTTGAAATTTTGGAATTTGCTTTGCCCTCAGCGCAGCTCCCGATATGTCTTTGTTCATTAGCTCGGGAGGAGGAGAACGGCGCAATTAAATTACTGGAGTGGGGAGAGGGCTGATGGGCCGTTAGCGTTCCTCCGGCGCTGCCCTTGATTGCTTCATTGTGTGCAACCCTTCCTGCGCGTTGCCGCCCCGCGGCTCGGCTCCGGCGACCGCCCCGTCCATGGAAGAACCGGGGGGCCCGAGTTGCACAGGTCACACCGGTAGGAGCCAGCACCGGGGGATCTGGATCTGTGCCTGTGCTTCTGGGTAAGCTGCACGTTAGGCTGTGCGACCGTGCCCACGCAGTTGGAGACCACCCAGCTCAGCTCCGACGTACCGGGCGAGGCGGCGCCAGGCTGGTGGAAATCGGCACGGCTCTGCCGAAGTCAGCGGAGCTGGAGGACCGGGCAGCGACACGACCGCTGGCCAGTGCCAAGCCTGCAGCTGCAGGTGCTCGGCCTTTGGGGCCAGAGCCGCTCAAAGGCTCGGACTTGGGAAGCCAGAGCCCTGAGGTGTGCAGGGCACGGCGATGGATGTTCAGGTGCTTTGCTCCTCTCCAGCCATGCCGGATCCCCGGCCCAGAGCCCTTGCCTGATGGTAGCCCCTGTGCCCTGCCACCTCGGTGGAAGATGAGACACGGACTGGGGCCCTGTGCCCAAGGTGCAGCGTGACGGCTCGTCCTGCCCTGGCGTGGGGCTCGCTCCGCTTTGACATCCTGATCTTCCAGAGCCTTTCGTGGAGCTGTCTATAGAGCAGCGTCCTGTCTTCTCTGCCTAAAGCCACGTATAAATACCCCGCAAAGCCAGTACTTGCCCTCTCGTGTAGGGTTGTGGCTTCACTCACGATATGGGCCGGCTCCCCGCTCAGGGCTGGCTCCAGGGCTCTTACTAGAGTCAAAAATCAGTAGCAGGATGTGGTTCACTCTGCGCTTGGCCTTGTTCCTGAGCAGAAAATGTAATGGTGGGGAGCCAAAGGCCTTTTCCCTTGGGTTTGGTCTGGTGCTTCCTTTTGAAAGGAAAAGAAACAGGAAAAAGAGATGAGCTTGGGCTGAGCTGCGGAGCACGACGTGCTGGGTCGTGCACGCAGCCCTGGCAAAGTTGGGCAGGTTAGAAATGGCGCTGAGTAGCCTTAGGATCCTGCTGCATGTCTGGTGTTTGCAGGGGCCTGCCTGCTGCCTCGTCCACAAAGCTGGAGCCCTAAAAAGCCAGAGCTGGCTGTTTCTCGTGGTCAAGTGACAAGGGCCGGGTTTGGGCACAGAAGACTGGAGGCCAGCTCTGCGCTACCCGCAACCTTGGACAGTCGCTTCTCTCTGCCCCTGGTCTCGCCTTGCTCTGTGACACCATGTGCTCTTTGGCACCAGGGCTGTCTCTGCCCAGCACAAGGGTCTTTCATCTTGGTTGCAGCCTCCCCTGATAGCAAGGAACAGTTTTCTTTTTAACCCCCCAGCTCTCATGTTGAATGCGTCTCAGCGGTCAACCTCAATGCGCTTTGCAGTGTCGTTCCCTCTTGTGTCCTGATGAAACCTTTCTCTTTTACGCAGCTGTTTAGCAAGTCTAATGAGCTGCACGTTTCGCCACCGGGTGCCAGGCATGATCCCGGCATGCTTGGCCGTAACTCCTCGGGGCAGGGCTTGGCTCTTTGTTCAGTGCGGGCCCAGGCACGGCCGGGAACCCCAAGCGCCCCCACAGCCCCAAGGTGCATCCGGACGTGGGCGCTAATGGTGAGCGGCGCGTGGGAAACGCGATAAGCTGGCGCTTGTACGGAGAGGGTTTCTGGTCGAGTCCCGAGACCTGCCGTTTCGCGAGAACTTTTGCATCGGTGATGTAGCAAGATGGCTCGAGCTCTGCTTCTGGTGCCCGTGGGCTTGCGTTTAAAGCCGGTCAGTGGGTCCCATTAGTCTCTCCCCATATGTAATTCCTCCTGCTTTGACAAAAGGGTTTTGTCCATGTGCTTCAAAATCGTTAGCTGAAACGTAGCTTGGGAGGAAAAACGATACCATGCTGATTCTGGGTTCTGCGCAGCGCATCGCAGGTCCGGTGAGGGGCACAGGGCCACCACGGCAGCCTACTGGAAACGGCTGGTTCCTCATCGGTGGGCACGTCCACACATTCATTAATGCGCCGTAGTTACTGTGCATTAAGTTTAGCACTTGCATGGCCAAGTACTAAATCGATGTGCAGTAGAGCTGGCACATGGCTTTTCAGTAACGCTAACTGCACAGTAGCACATTAGCACGGGTTTTGCCCGGCACGCTACCGCGCAGTACAATTAAGGTACGGTGCAGTTAGCGTCTCATGTAGACGCACCCAAGTCAGGGTGGCCAACCCTCCAGGATTGCCCTGGAGCCTCCAGGAATTCGATATAAATCTCCAGGAGACTGCTGCGAGTCACCCAGGAGATAAAAACAGGATGCGTATTACAGCGTGAGATTTTGCAGTATTGTTCAGAGTACAGTAGATCGGTCAGTAATCTTGTTACGTCATGGGATGAAAACTCCCGGAATAGGTTCGGGGTTAGCAACCCTATACTCCATCCTGATGCTGCGTGGTGCATGGGATCTCCTTGATCTCCTGTCAGTCAGATCCGCTAGCGAAGACCACTGACTGCGGCATCCTTGTGGCAAGCAGGGGCTCATCCCGGCCTTTGGACAACCAAGTCATGGTTCCGACCAGGGGACCTTTTTCCCTGCGTTGTTTAAACGTCATTTCTCTTGAAGTCGGTTTTGGCTTAGCAAGAGACTTCGCCTTGCGCCAGCCGTCGGTAATGCAGGACTCCGCCTTGCCCCAGTAATGCTTGCGCTGCCCCATTCTGTCCTGAGATTTGTCCAGCTCAGGTTTCCTCCTGGGAGTCTCCTCTCCCACCCCTCGGCCGCAATGACGGTGTCCACCCTGCGCTGCAGGGGCACCGGGGGCCTGGGGCGGAAGGGGCTGCTGGAGCGTGGGGGGCTGCAAATGCTCAGCCCCGCTGCAGGCCGCAGGCCGCATGCGCTGGTTCTATCCTGGGGGGGCTCAGTCAGCTGCTTCAGGACCAGTCACAGGCTGAAAGGTCCCTTTTGAGTCCAGGGAAGTGCTCGGGTGCTTGGCTCTGGGCAGGGCTGACCAGAGATGCTCTCGTGTTGCGGGGCAGAGGGGATGGGTGGGTTCTGGCAGCCTAGGGGCAACCCTGGGCGCTGGCTGTACGAGGGAGGGAATAGCCGTGCAGGGAGCAGGCTCTGAGGCCCTCTCTCCTGCAGGGCACTGCCTAACCACATCTGCCTCTCTCTGTGCTCGCAGCTCTGTTGAAGATGCACTGGACACCAGAGCATGCCCAGTCCCTGAACCAGTGGCCGGAGCAGCACCTGGATGTCTCCTCCACGACCTCCTCACCAGCCCACAAGTCGGACCTCTACCACAGCAGCCGGCAGCGGTTCAACTATGCCTGGGCCAATGACGACATCTCTGCGCTGACGGCGTCCAACCTCCTCAAGAGGTATGCGGAGAAGTACTCGGGGGTGCTGGACTCGCCCTACGAGAGGCCGGTGCTGAACAGCTACGGGGATGGAGCCTTCGGGCCCATCAACGGGCAGAAAGGAGAGGTGGAGCCGTGGCCCATGTCGCACGGCTCAGACAGCGCTTACCCCTTGAACCCCATGCACGATGGACTGCCCGGCTCGAAGGGGGTCGTTCCTGCAGCGGTCACCCCCGGGAATGGGCCCGTGGGGCTCGGCAGTTCCCCTGTCGTCCCTGGGAACCTGTCTGACCCCATTTATCCCAGTAACTCGTGTGGCGGGGCCACTACGTCCAGTGGCCTCGGGTCATCTCAGGAGTTTAGCTCAGGCTACAGCAGTGCCTACTTGCCATCGGGCTACTGCAGCCAGCCCACCACAGCACTTCCCCCCCCGCACCCCTCCAGCCTGCACAGCTCCGGACTCCTGCAGCCCGCGCACCCCCCTGCGGCACTGGTCTCCAGCTACAGCTCCTCCGGCCCCATGTACAACTATGCCTCGGGCAGCTACGCGCCTCAGCCCGGCTACGGGGGCATCCACCCCCCACACCCCTCCGCCTCGTACCTGCCCTCGGGCATTGCTGCTCCCACAGCATAGACCCCAGCCCCACGGACCTTAGGCATGTGGTATGCTAACTAATGCTGAAAGGTGTCGGCATGTGTGTGTCTCCAATTTCACTGGCACAGACAGACAGAACAGTGTCCGCTTAGGGCTTTTTGGAGCTAATCAACAGGTCATCTGGTAATGTCCCTCTGTTCCTTCCTTGGAAACAGCTGT
>NW_017728981.1:37202-43388 GCF_001723915.1 Gavialis gangeticus
CGCCCATCCCGCCCCCTCCGCCGTCCTCCCGGCCCCCCGTGGTGCCGGCCTACAGCTACCAGAGCTCCAGCCTGGCCCCCATTGCGGTGCCACCGCTGGGCAGCGATTCTGGGGGCTCTCTGAAACGAAAGGCCTTCGACATCGCCGGGGGGGAGGAGGAGGGTGAAGGCAGGTACAGGAAATACAGCTACGAGCAACCAAAGTCCACCCCCCAGTCCCCCTACCCCATGTCTGACAACAGCGAATGTAGAGGCAATGGCTTCCGCCGGAGCACTGAGACGCCCCAGGTGCCCTTCAAGGCTGGGAAGAGGCCGGCAGGAGCGGCAATGACCGTGGCCTCGGAGGAGCACGCAGGGAAGTACAACAGCCAGCCCATGAAGGGCCTGGTCTCGCCCCCGTACGGCGCTGGGGAGGCCCCACTGAGGTCTGGCGAGAGCTTTGACAAGTTCACCCCTCCCCTCGCCAACGGCGAAGGCGAGCAGGGCCATGCCTTCGCCCTCCGCATGCAGGCCAAGCCGCAGCCCTTTGGGAGCCAGCCCGGGGAGGAGCAGCCGAAAAACATGGACCCTCTGATGCTGGAGCTGGTGAACAGCAAGATCGTAGACTGCGGCGCCCCCGTCCAGTGGACAGACATTGCCGGGCAGGTCTCCATCAAGGCGGCCATTGAGGAGGAGCTGGTGTGGCCCATCCTGAGGCCTGGGGCTTTCACGGGGTCGAGCCGGCCGCCCAGGACCATCCTGCTGTTCGGGCCCCGGGGGGCAGGGAAGACCCTGCTGAGCAGATGCATCTCCACCCAGCTGGGCTCCACCTTCCTGAAGCTCAGCGGGCCGGCGCTGCTGTCCAAGTGGAAGGGCGAGGCCGAGAAGGTCCTGCAGACAGTGTTTTTCGTGGCCAGCTGCCGCCAGCCGTCAGTGGTGCTCATCACTGAGGTCGAGTCCCTCCTCCCGGCCCGGGCCGGCGAAGACGCCACCCAGACGAGCCACCTCAAGTCTCAGGTGCTCTCCTACCTGGACAACGTCGCTACCTCGGCCGAGCAGAACGTCGTCGTCATCGGCACGACCGCCCGGCCCAGCACCATGGACGAGGCCTCCCACCGGCGGTTCGCCAAGCGGTTCTACATCTCCCCGCCAGACAGCATCGCGCGGCGTCAGATCCTGCACCACACCCTGGCCCAGCAGAACTACTGCCTCAGCGAGCGGGAGATGGCCTCCCTGGTGCAGCACACGGAGAGCTACTCGGGCAGCGAGCTGATCCAGCTGTGCCAGCAGGCGGGGGCCACCCAGCTGCAGGGCCTGCCGGGCCAGCTGCAGCCCACCTCTTACAAGGACTTTGAGAATGCCTTCTGCAAGGTCCGCCCCGCCATCTCCCAGAAGGAGCTGGACTTATATGCGGAGTGGGATAAAATGTACGGGTCCAGACACTGACGGTGCACGGAGGCATCGGAGAGGGGCCGGCAGGGGAGCCGAGCCCTCGGCCCCGCCTGAGACTCCGGCGGCGGTGTCTGGCTGTCGGCGTTGCTTTTCTCCTGGCTCGACCTCGGAGCGGAAGGTTTTGGGTTCTCTCTTCATTTCCCGCGAAGATCTGCTGCCCTGGAGTCTCTACCCCGGCCCCAGCATTTCAGCTCCGCAACGCTTTGGCTTCGTCTTTTCCAAGCTGATCAGCAGGTGAAATGCAAAAGCCTCCCCCTGAAATCCCACCTACAACCAATGCATACCTTTTTTTTATTATTATTATTATTATTATTTCAGAGTGGACTGGGTTGTTTTTTTTTTGTTTTTGAAAGTAGTCGTTCACTGAACTCAGGATAATCTATTTATTATTCGTCTACTTTCCCGTTCTTCGGTTCCTAGACCAGCAATGGAAAGAAAGCAGCCAGGCCAAGGTGCTTGCGGTCCGAGCTCTCTGGTGCTGGTGGAGCAGCTTTCCCACCTGTTTATGGAGACCCGCTTTTTTTGGTTTTGGGTCTTTTTTTCAGCCGTCATGTAACTAAACCAGCTCTCTTTGGATGTGGCACTCCAGGCAGCTCCCTGTACTGCAGTGCCCATGCCTTGGACTCATTCCCAAGAAGATCTTGATAGCCTTTCAAGCCATCATCAGGAATTTATTATTAGGAGTAAATGGCAGGGGAGAGGGTAGGAGGGAGGGGAAAACACAAAACTTAAGGGTTTTGGAGTAAAAAATGTAGATTGTTTAATATACTAGACCTCATTTTTATTTTTGTAACGTATGTAGTATTTTTTTTGTTTTTTCTTTTTTAACTACTCAGGAAAAATTTTACCTCAGACAAAAAAAAAAGAATGTGTTTTTAAAAACTCTTTATCGTCTGAAGAAAAAGAAAGAACCCCCCCCTCCCCCCCCCAGATCTTAAAGAGTTTGCAAACTCAGTGCAAGGCCACGCCGGGTGTTTGCTTCCAAAAAAGGATGACCGAAAGAAAGAAGTAAGAAAAAAAAAAACTTGAAGTTGTTACAAAGATGAAAGTTGAATGTATTTCAGGTGCTTTTCATGATATATTATGCCATAATTTTATTTTATTTTTTTTTTAAACATTGTTATTGTAGTGTTTGGTGGAGTAACGTGTCTTCAAAGGAAAAGAGTATTAGTGCCGTAGTTTGAAAACTGTCCCTAGCACCACTTTTTGGACAAATCTGGTGGTAACATCCTCAGCTCAGTTTGTCAGAGCCGGCTTCCTGCTGCATCCTTCGCTTCACTTCTCCTTGGCTTTAAGTCATGTTAACCCGTGGAGAAGGCCGAGCCGTGCTGCAACGGCGCTGGCCTGTGCACAGGGAAAGCCCTGGGCTAGCACCGCTCTCTAGCCTGGGGCACTGACCCTGCAAAACCGGATGCACCGTACGCTCGAGGCTGCCTGTCCACAGGAAAAGTTGCACCGGTTTAATCGGAAGAGAGCCTCAAAACGGGTGGGATCCCTGCAGGGCGCTCCCCGTCCTGGGTATCCCGGGCACGTCTCCCTGCTGCCAAAACCCGGCTGCTCTTGAAACAAGATCAGCCTTTGAAGCGGTTGAACTCAGCAGTTCAAAAACACCCCTTAGCTCAAGCAGGTGCAGCTTCTAGGAGAAGGGCCTCCCGCCCCAAAGCCCTTGGACACCGCAAGGGAAGCCCTGGCCCGAGTCCCAGCAGGGACTGAGGCTGCCCTAAAGGGAAAGCGCGTGCAAGGGATGTCTGTGTTTGCAAGGCGTCCACTTCGTATAGTGCCCCAGCCCTGCTGTCTCAGCTTCCTTTGGCTTTTGGGGGGAGGCTTCTCCAAACCAGGCAATAAAAATGGGTAGAGGCCCCTTTTTGCCCAAACGGGAAGCGTCCCAGTCACTATTAGGAGTTGTGCATCAGGCTTTGTATGGCAGGGAGGGCACCCAGGGCTTGGCTGCTTTTACAGCAGGAAAAACTCCTTCCTGCCTTTTGCTTCGGTGCAGCTGGGGTCGAGTTGCTAGAACCAAAGTGACCCAGAGATTTTAGGAGACCAGCACTGTGCTCTTGGGATACTTCCCGTTGCCTTGCAGTTGCTTTGATGAGCTCTACGCGTTCTCTGTGGCCAGGCTCGTTTGACCTGGCTCTGGTTTGCCCCTCGTTAGTGTGTGCGCGTGTGCATGCCTGTGTGCCGCTTGTTCAAACTCTCTCCACATTCACTTGATACCGCCGCGAGCGCCTGGATAGGAACCTGGCCCTCGGGAACTGTTAAAACCGCACCTCTTTGGGCTCCTCCTCATCCCGCCTTCCTCCAAAAAGTGGTACTGGATGTCTGAAGACTCTTTTTATTATTATCATATTTGACTTTGTACATCCTCTGTAACCATTTCTACCTCATTTTGCAACATATTGTACATGAAAGTATTTAATTCATGTCTTATTAATGTCTGAAAAAAAAATGCTTTTGAGCTGTAATGGTCTACCTCAAGAAATACTGTATTTTAAAAAGAAAAGTATTACACAGTATTAAAGAGATTACATGAAAACACTGGCTGCAGAAGTGTGCGCTTCCTTTTGCAGGGCTTTTCTGGGTGGAAGTTGGGATCCGTGGCTGACAGCTCAGGGGTGTCGCGCTTGTGCTGCATGCCACAACCGTGCGCCGTGCGGTTGCTT
This sequence comes from Gavialis gangeticus, assembly GCF_001723915.1. Classification (NCBI taxonomy): domain Eukaryota; kingdom Metazoa; phylum Chordata; order Crocodylia; family Gavialidae; genus Gavialis; species Gavialis gangeticus. Next base: position 41,296 of record NW_017728981.1, read on the forward strand.
GAATCCCGCATCCCGGTGCGAGCGCTCCAGGATGCGCTCCACAGAGGAGCAGCTTTTCAAGACACGAGGCTGGCTGCCTGCACTGGGGGACCCTCGGCTGCCTTGAGATGACGGGAGAGCGCGCTGCCAAGCACACGACACTTTAGGCCCCCGTGGCAGCGTGGCTGCTCTTTCTCTCCTCCCACATCCGGGGGCAGCCGCATGCACACACTTGCTGCTCCAAGGCCCCTAGACCGTGGCTCGTTTCCCCCTGTGCTGGGGTGCTGAGCTGCTTCAGGAATCAGCCGCCACTCCCAGGACAGCTGGGGGATTTTACGGGGGGTTTTGGCTTGGGGGGATTCATGGTGGGGAAAGCAGGGGGCACTTGGGGAACGGTGAAGACTCTCTCCAGCTGCAATAGAGAGGGGGCAGCAAAAGGGGCCTTTCTAGTGTTTTCAGAGGGGTCTAAGGAAGGAGCAACCTGCTGAGGGAGGAGCTCCTACCAAGGGACAGCTGAGGGGCATGGTATCGAGAGCCAGGGTGCTCTTTGGTAGCAAGAACACCAAGGTGTTTAAACAAGGGGGAAGGATGTAGCTGTAAATCTGGAAGGACCGAAGGAGCGTGGCCTTCTCGTGATGCTCCTAGACCATGGCACTTTGCTCTCACACAGCCCCAGGGAGGGTTCAGCACTAGAGCAATCCCTGCATCCTCATGCCTCCACTGCCACTGCCACCAAGGACGCTATCGCTTGGCCGGACAATGATGCACGCACCGACCGACTGCTTTATCGGTGGAGATGCTGTCGTGTTCAGCCCGGTTCCCAGCACTACTTGGACACTGGAGTGTGCCCGCTGCAGGGAACGTCAGCCAAAGGCCAGGATCCTGCTTCTCGCGTGAAAACAGGAAAGCCAAAGCGCTGCTCAACCCTCCCAGTTCACTGCCAACTGGTTTGTGAGGCCCGTGGTGTAACGCAGGGGCTTCTACACGCTTGGGCACCCCCAGCATTGCGATGGGGAGGTGTCGGTTGTTTTTACCTGGAAGCCGTACCCGTGGACTGCGAGCGAATGCTCCTCACCTGCCGCGTTTGCTTTCTTGAGGGTCGCGCTCTTTTAAAAAGCGTTGCTGCTCTGTGGAAGGATCGTCTGCAATTTTAGGAGCACCGTGTGCTGGACCAAAAGACCTCACAACAATTTGCTCAAAGAAGGGGAGCTGTGTAGGTGAGCACTGAGTCGTTTCAAATTTGCCATGCGAGTCACGTCAAGCATTTGCCGGGTTGTTCGCTTGGCTGTCATTGCTGCGGAAAGGTGGCGTTCAGACTCCGAACGTCGATGGCCCGGAAGCCCAGCGGCTGTCCGCGTCTGGTCACAAATCCTTGGGAACCTGGGTGACAAGACGCTCGTGATTGCTGGTTGAACTCTGCCCTGCCGCGATGGCCTTCGGTGCTCTTCCACCTCTCCGTCTCCTGCCACTTTCCCCCACTGGACGCCAGGCGTGTGCTCGCGCCGCACAGGGGAGGGTCCAGAGGTGGCGGCAGCCCTGCACGCTCATGCCCCTGCTGTCAGAAATGAATGCGCACCCTCGCGAGGCTGGAAGGAGGGTCTATAAATCTGCCAGCACGTCGGGATCGGGGGCACCGAGGACAGCAAGGCCCTGAGCTATTGCAAACCAGAAACGTTTTGCTGGCATGGGACGATGCAGCCGGAGCGCTGCCCTGCGGTGGGGCCCAATGAATACCAGATGTTGAAGGGGAGCTGCTTCAAGCAGAGCTGCGTGTTGAAGGGCTCTTTCTCCTGGGTTGCTCAGGCTTCCTGCGGTCCTGCAAGCAGCCAGGGGCTAGTCTTGCTGTGCGGAAGGAGCCAGGATAGTGCAGAGCAGTGCTTTGAGCTCACCAAGCCGTTCTAGCCGATCTCAAGGAGAAGAACAAGCGTCAGGTGCATCCCGCAGCGTTCGGCGGCTGCGGTTCTGTCTCCGCCACGCGAGCGCCACGGCAGGTCCCTTCCTGCTTTCCTGCTGGAAACGGCACGGGCTGAAGGGGCCCCGTGTTTGGTCTGCAAGGCAGCCCGGGTGGTACCAGCACTGCCCGTATTTACGATGCCCATTAAAATTCCATAATG
>NW_017728981.1:48388-53631 GCF_001723915.1 Gavialis gangeticus
GGACTTGGAACGGATGTCGTCCTTTGACAGCCATATTAATGGGGATATTACACTAATGAGAGTCAGGCCTTGGCACCTCGGGACCCTGGCAGGGCCAGCAGAGTGGCTGCGCCGGTGCAAAACTCCTCCTGCGCCTCGTTCGCTGCAGGCAGGAGCCTGCACCTGTCACCCCGCATGCTGGCATCTCGCCCCTCCGCCCCTGCCCTCGAAATGGGGTACTTGAGCAAGGGACAGAGGCTCCGGGGTCCCCCCTGGGGGAGCAGCAGGGGTTGATTCAGGCCCTTTTGTCCCCCATACAGACCCCTTGAAGCCAAGGACTAAGCCCGTCAGCAGCAGGCCAACACCCTGCGTCCTGGGGGCTGGTGCATCTCTGCCGTGTGACCTGGCACTGAGTCCGGTGAAGAGCCCATGCGGTGCTCAGAGCAGGCTGTAAACGCAGGCTCGTTCCCTCCATCGCGGGCTTGCGAGTTGCTCGGTCCCGCATCTTCATCCTGTATAAAGGGGTCCTTACTCCCAGCCGCTGAATACAGACAGGCGCGCTGGGTCAGGTCAAGCCAGGGCAGAGACTGGGGTGGGTTCACGTGTGCAGGGGGTGGCCCTGGGGTGCTACGGCGCTGCCTGCCCCAAGCAAGGCCTGGCGAGCGCAGCTGCGGCAACAGGCGACGGGATGTACCTGAAGCTCATTTTTTTCTTGAAAAGGTCGGCAAGAGTGGTTTGGTGAGCTCAAAACACTTCCCTGCTCCCGTGCAAATGGGTCCTGGATTAGCATTCCCGCCTGCATTGAGTGGGACCTGGTTTCACGAGAGCCCAGTGCAGCTGCAGCCCTGGTCTAGCTCCGCGCCCTTCCCCTCTGGGGCCAGAGCGATAGTCGCTCCCTTCCGCCTGCCCTGTCTGTCCAGAGCGAAGGGCCGGGAGCCAGTGTTGGATTTAAAGGGTCTCCCTGCTCAACCTCAGCCCGGCCTGTTTGTTTTTGTTGCAGAGCCAGGCAGTAGCGAAGGCCAGTTTTCCTGCTGGAGCCAATCCCACATGTGGGAAAGTGTGTCCTGGCCACATGCACAGGGCATCCTCGTGCATCAGACAGCAGGGATGCGGCAACCAGCTCTTCCCACCCCGCCATGGGCCTGATCCTGAGCACTGCTGAGCTACTAAGGCTCTAACCCCAGGGACATGAGGCCGCACTGCCTGAGCGAGCACTGCCCTCCTAGCCGCCTGGATGTCAGGAAAGGTGTGCACAACCCCTCCTGGTGCTGCCCCCGCCATGGCACGTGCCTCCCTGGTGTCCCACTGCCCGGGCCCAGCCTGCCACGGGGACCTGCTCGGGCTTTCAGGCTTGTGCTCTGCTCTGTCCACATGCCCCTGGGCTGAGCAGAGCCGTCCCCGCGCGTCCTGCGCCAGGCTTGGCCTCTCGGAGCAAGGGGCAGCTGCGCTGGGAACAGGAGCATCAGCATTTCTTGCTGCTTGGTTTGAAGCTGCCGGTAAACAAAAGGCTGAGCCTGAGACGCGGCACGTTGCGTGGAAGAGGCCATCTCGTGGCCTTGCTCTGCAACAGGCATGCCCAGCACCGAAGCACCGTTCAGCACAGGGCCCCAGTGTGCATTTGTGTAAAAGCACAATAGCAATTGTGAGACACGGGTGCTGATGCCAGGAGCCGTGGTCTGACCTGACACTGGCACCTTCCTTCTTCATGGCTACGAAGTGCTGCAGGACTAAAGCCCTGGCCAGGACCTGGCGCTTAGCACTCATGCCTGCCCAGGGAGCTCAGAGCAGCAGCAGGAGGGGATCTGTTGGCCTCGTGGCTTTGTGCGTGGATGCTGAGGCCTTGAACACCTGGTCCCCAGGCCTGGATTCGACCTGCCCGGGGAATGAGTTTGACGTGCATGTCGTGGAGCAGAGCAGGGGCACAGACACATTAGTCTCCAGCGCAAGTACGCGGCAGAGAGGACTGCAGTCTGAGCGCAAGGGGCACTGGCCTGAAGCCGGGATGCACAGCAAGGCAGGGGCTTCCTTAGCAGATAGGAAATATCGAGAGAATCCTTAGTGGAAAAATCAGCGCTTGCTGGTTTGCGTGGATGGTGCCTGGAGAGGTCCCAGGCCCAGGGACAGATGCCAGTCGAGCCACGCAGCTGTGATCCTGTTGTGAGCACCCCACTACGTCACAGGGGCACGGCGCGGCCGCAGGACTGTGCATGGTGCAGTGCAGCCGGCTCGGGCGCCTGGCCCGCTGCACGTGCTCTGGTCGGCTCCAGGGTTTTCATCTGCAGCTGGGTTTCCAGCCCCCGTCTCTCTGCGATGTGCCGACCAGGGGAATGGGCCTGCTCTTGGGGGTGATGTGCATCTCCTGCAGGACGCTGGCAGCTGGTGTCCCCGAATCCTGCAGGACCTGCCACGCGGCAGATCTGCTGCCCCCACAGGGGCATTGCGTGTCGTGCGCCCGCGTCTCTGGCCCCGAGGTGGCAGTGAGGGTGCTCGGGCATGGCTGCGCCTGCCGCTCGCAAGGCCCCTGCAGCACAGTCCGGGCCAGCGACACAGTTGTGGGGTGCTGGGACTGTGGCTCCCAGGCCCTCCATCGAGCCCGGTGCCCTGACGTCTCCCGGGAGCTGGTGACATGCTGGCGCCAGGACAAGCACCGTGGGAGGAAGATGGAGGCCTCTCGCCAGGCCGCAGAGCAGCCACAGCCCCCGCAGCTCCGGGAGGACGAGACGTACGGGGAGAGACGCTGGCACGGCCATGCTGGGAGCGGTGGAGGGCAAGCCCAGGGTGGCACCAGCCAGGGCTGCCGAGATCATGTCGTTAAGAAGATACTCATTTGCCACAAGACTTTGCATAACGAGGCCCTGGGGCCAGGGGCTCGTGGGTTCCTCCGGGGGCTGTCTCACGGCTGCTGCTCTGGACTCTTGCTCTTTGGACTTGGGCCCAATGCCTGGCTGGTGCCCACCACTACGGCCTGGGTGCCTGGCTCCGGCGGGGGCTGCTGACAGCTCTGATGCCGACGGGGAGGATGCTTTGGAGGATGAGCTATGAGGACGCCTTCAGCAAGGGCAGCCAAGCTAGTAAAGTCCCTCGGGGAAGCCAAGGCCAGAGCTGTTTGCTTGCCATCGTCCATAATGGAGGTGGGGTCTAGCTGGTCCAGCAGCTTCCCGGGGCAGAGCCAGTGCCTGCATGGGGCTGGCTGTGGCCTGGCCAGGCTACCCCCTGGGCCCGACTTTGCTCAGGGCCGTGGCATTTCTGGGGCTGCATTGCCCCCTCGTGGCCTTGGGATGTGCTGCTCCGTGCCACGGATCCTCCTCCCCAATGCCCGCGACAGCCGCTCTCAGAGCCTGCCACAGCCCAGACAGAGGCCGCGTGCAGGGGAGGGCACGCGGCCTAGTGCTGATAGCGGAGGCGGGAAGCAGGACCCTGGGAGATGCTCCCGACTCGGGAAGGGGTGGACGTGGTGCATCCCCCACGTCCCGGCCTTGGGGTGGGGGTGAAGTCCAGCCTGGCAGCCCATTGCATGGGCATGGCCAGGGCCTCAGCAGCAACAGATGCCACCTGCAAGGCAGGAAACCGACTACACGGGCAGTGCAGGAGGAGTGGGGAGCGCAACCCCACAGCTCGGTCCTGCAGCTGGGTAACGGTGCCAGCCGGGCCTGGAGCTGAGCTGCCCAAGGGGGCCTGGGCCCTGCACCGCTGGTCCCTCACGCCACCTAGCCTCTCAGCATCCGACAGCTCTGCCCAGAGCTCTGCCCAGAGCTCGGCCGGAGCCCAGGGGTGGCTGCGGACGCTCCGTCAGTCCCATCGGCACTGATGCCAACCCTTGCAGGGGTGAGCGTGGGGCAGCAGGGCCCCTGTCTGGGGCGGGGGTGGTCCCAAGTTTGCTAGCCGCCCCTCCCCCCTTTCTCCCAGCTGCAAGGAAGCTGGGACATCCACGCCTGTGATGTCAGGCGTTCCGCCTGTGATGTCACACCTTGCACGCGGGGTTCTGTTCTGCGCTGCACCCCGGCAGAGAGCGCTGCGGTCAGTCTCACCTGCAGGGGTTTCTCCGCGTCCCCCTGCCAGCGCGAGACCATCAGGGCCCCAGCATCAATCTGGAGGCCCTGAGCAAAGGGGCAAGCTCAAGGGTTGTGCCCCACGCTGCAGGCAGGCCGTCCGTTCACCCCTTTGGGTGGCCCCCCTTGGTGCGCACGCTGTGACACGGTGGCACTCGGAGCGTCTCACCCTGCATTGCTCGTCCCCGGCACAGGGCTCTGGTCCTCACCTTCCCAGGATGTTCAGAGCTGCAGGAATCAGCCTCCTCTTGCTGGTCACCAGCACCGTGTGCGACGACACCGCAGCCGACGACATCGGGCCCCACACGATGGGCCGCATCGCAGAGCTCCTGTCCCCTGAGGAGTGCCACGAGTTCTACGTGGACATCACCAGCCCCGAGGAGGACGTGGACAAAGAGCTGGCACGCCTCTCCGAGGAGAACAACCCCATCCACACCCGCCCCCGGCGCGCCGTCGCCAGCACGGAGCAGTGTCGGGACATCCTGACCCGGTGGCTCAGGACCGACGGCGACGCGCTGTACTGGGACCGGCTGGCCCGTGCCCTCCGCCGCATCGGGCGCCCCGATGTCTCCTACGAGCTGGGCAAGAACCTGAACCAGGACAAGAACCTGGAGCTGAAGCGGAACGTGGATGAGTACCACGAGCGGGTGGCACACCTCACCTCCTCCCTGCTGCTGGAGGACGACGAGAAATACGGCGAGAGTCACCAGCGTGGGCAGGCGCGGCGAGCCCGTGGTGCCAAGCTGGCGCTCGAGGACTGGGGGGACCTCGAGCTGATCATTGAGAGGCGGCCACAGCCCCCGTACAACAGGAGCCTCTTCAGCTGGGTCGGCCCCATCGCCACCGGCTTTGCGGGCGGGCTCCTCGCCGCCGTCCTGCTGGTGGCTGCGGCCCTGTACTCCTGCCTCTGGGCCCTGAGCCCCGACACCTTGGGGCGCCCCCCTCATAGCTGTAGCTCCCTGCTGCCACCCCTGGCTCATGCCCGGTGGGGTGTGGACAGCCACGGTTACCCCTGGCCTGTCAGCCACGACTTGGAGGAGGAGGCCTCCGACGACGCCAGCCTGGATGGAGAGCCCTAGCGCGCCCTGCCCCACTGGCCCCGGGCTGGCTTGGCTCATGCAAGGTGTGCCCGACCGGGGCTCGAGCCCAGGGCCCCCCCTCCACCTGTGCCAAGAGCATTTCTGGGCAAATGGAGCTGAAGGAGCTGGAAGATGC
>NW_017728981.1:53891-56868 GCF_001723915.1 Gavialis gangeticus
GCTGGGGAAGGCATTGGCAGGCAGTGGGAGGGCAAAGCTGGGGGTGCTGGGGGGGAGGAGGGCATGGGGTGCAGACCCATGTTGGGCTGCTGATGCAGCCGTGTCCATGGATATTTGCTGGATTCTCCACCCCCGCCAGTCCCTCATGGCACAGCATTGCCCAGGCACCAACCCTGCCCCCCCATAATGGAGCAGTATTGTGTGGGGATCAGTTGCCCCCCCCTTTATGGAGCGGCATTGCCCTGGGACTGCTTTCCCATCCCCGACACCATAGCTTCACCAGGGTACCAACCCTGCCCCCCCATAATGGAGTGGCATTGCCCAGGCACCAGCCCCTTCCTCCCCCACCCCCATAATGGACCAATGTTGCCCAGGGACTTGGGGTGGGGGCAAGGGCTCAGGGGGTTACAAAGCCGACAAAGACAGCCCCACCGGAGAGAAGAGGTAAAACAAGATGGACGAACCTTTTATTGCAAATCCCAAAGTAAAAAGATGTACAGTACAAAGGAAATCAAAGTTCAGACATCGAACTTCCAGCCCACTTGTGTGTTTACATTCTTTTGCCCCCCCTCCCCCAAATCCAATTATTTCCTCCTCTTTCCTTCATGGAAAAACAGAACAGGAAGCAAAACCTAGGAGGTGCGGGGGGGGGGCAAATACAGCATGGAGAAAACCAAGACAGAATCCAGAACGAGTCACGCGAGCGATGTGGAGAGAAAGGAAAAGCTTTGCCCCGATGGCTGTGGAGAAGCTGGGCTGACTGGAGCAGTGCAGTTCAAAAATGACTCTCGGTTAGCAGCATTTATGGTACCATCACGTTTTCCCCTCCATTTAGTCCATGATTCCACTGTGCACTGGAAAGCACTTTCAGCTGTGAACCTCAAAGCACTTCACAAACATTAACTAATTAAGCCTCACAACACCCCTGTGAGGTAGGTAATTAGACACCCATTTTACAGATGGGCAGAACTGAGGCACAGAGAGGGTAAAGTGACTTGCCCAAGGTCACGCAACACGTCCACAGTAGAGCTGGAAGAAGAACCCATGAGCCTCGATTCCCGATCTAGCCCCTGGACAGCACTCCTCAGCTCACCCGCTTAGAAGACACGTCCCATGCGCACGCACATTCACACCGCGCTCTATAAAATCGCAACACGCAGCAAACTTGCAAAGGGGAAAGAGGAAATATTTTGCTCTTGTCTTTAACTTCTTTGAAAACGTTCTGCTCCAAGAGCGACACAGCGACGGCCCGAGGCAGAGCCATGCCGCCAGGGCCTGCCCATCCCACCACATTGTTCTTGCGCTCGTGGCTGGCAATGCCTGCCGTGCACCAGGCTCTGAGCAGAGACCAACGAACGGCAAGAAAGGTGGCTTTGCTGGGTACTAATTTTTGCTGTTTGGGCAAAATCACTACTTGGAAAAACAACCTTAAGAGAACCCCTCAGCCACGGGCCTTGCAAACGCTTGGACTCGATGCAGGCTGCCGGACACAGCTAGTGCGACCCTGCTGCACCACCCAGCCCTTCCAGGAAAGCAAAAATGAAGTGTAACGAGCTGCTCTGAGCCCTGGGCTGGTGGCGAGACGTGTGTGCCTACCACTGCCTTTACCAACAGTCCAGAAGAGCCAGCTGTGCCCTACAGGCCCTGCCCCAGCTCCAATGCAGAGAGGCTCTCCAGTACTTGGCAGAGCCGGGAGCTTGCCTGTTCCGGCCCCACGGCTGCTGCAGTCCCAGCTGCCCAAGTCTGTGTTACAGCAGCACGGGCCCCACATGACCTATGCCCAAGGCAGAAAAAGAATGGGATGGCAAAAGACCACAGAAGGCACCTTGTCCCTGGCACAGCTAGTGCAGTGCTAGCTGCTCCTCTTGAACCACCCGTGCAAAAGCCACCTTAGTCTGGGCCCTGCAGCAGGGGGGAACGTTGCTCCCCAAGGACAGGGGGCCAGAAGAGCTGGCTCAGGATCGTCTCCAGTGCAGACAGAGGGGTTGGGTGGCAGGCAGTGCAGCCTGAAGTCCCCTGCAACACAGCAGGGTCAGCCGCCACATGGACCCCTACCCATGTCCACACAGGAGAGAAGTCCAGGCTGCCTGGCTCTCCACTGTTGGGGTCGGCCGAGCGTGCCAACCAGCGGGACCATGCTGATGGCGGTTTCTGCGCTGCCTCTCTAGGCCTTTCCCAAGTCCTACCACTTGGCCTCACAAAGGCCACCAAACCGCCCTCAGGGAGCAGCACTGCAGCCGCAGCAGCAGCCTTTGCAGGGGCGCGCCACGCGCAGTGGTTCCAGAGCTGTAGAGACCCGTCTGCTAGATACCAGCAAAGCGCCACAAGCCTCTTAAACGCATCACATCAAAACCAAAACCACTGCCAAACCCTTCCCCTGCATCCTCCCCTGGCCCAGTCTGACTGGTCTCTATGATCCGTACTTCGAACAAACAACCAGAAATCAAAACCTTGGAAGCAAGGATTTGGGAGGGGGGTAAAGGAAAACCACCAGTCAGGCAAGTAACTGGAGCACCAAGGCCACCTCCCCCGGTGCGGCAGAAAGGGCGACGTTTATTTTATTTCCTTTTGGTGCATAGCAGCGAACAGTTTACCCATGTCTGGGTAAAATGGTTGGGAGCCACCGTGCCATCTCTAGTCTGCTCATCTTCACCGCTGCCCTTTCAGAGCTTGAACATTTGTTGCCGAGTAAAAACCGAATCATTCAAAAAAAACCCAAAAAACCAACAGAAAACACTCGGGTGTTGCCTTTGCTGTGTCAGTTCCTGGGTTTGTTTATTTAGGTTTGTTCACATCAGCATCTGTCTTTAATAGAAAACTGTGAACAGGAAACGCGAGCAAAGCCGCTTGGCCTGGCATGCTTTTATCCCTTCCCCCTCTCTGCTCTTCTAGAAGCAAGGTAATAAAGTAAGGAGAGAAGGTTTTATAGCACATTGGGGGGGGGGGGGGCGGGGGGGCATTTTTCCAAAAAGAACCT
>NW_017728981.1:57001-80991 GCF_001723915.1 Gavialis gangeticus
CTTATTCCAGACGAAACCTTTTGGCAATGCGCTTTAACTTGGCAACGGCACACTTAATTTGTTCTCACAACCCTGAACCCGCCGTCGTTTTTTCCACCTCGTACCACGTATCTGAACTGAGGCCATTGCTACAAAACATAATAATGGCTATCGTGCGTGCATTTCTATTCCGTGACTGCATATTAAACTCAAGTCTTATTTTGAACCAAAGCTTCCTTCCTTCCTTCCCTCAACTTCACCCGGTGAAGATGAACAAAAATGCAGACCCATTTTCTCAGCACCGGTGACCTCTGCCTGAGGGACGTATCTGCCACAGAACGGAAATGACAAAAAACAGAAACAAAGAAACTGTGAAACTTTCCCTTGAGCAGGAGAGCCGACTCCTCTGCCAGTCAACAGTTGGGGAAACCATTCCTTCATCTCTTTTCAGCAAGCCTGATTGTTCAGTGATACCACTGGCCTCTGTTTGTATTAAAGATCCAATATTTAAAAATATCTCTAGCTTGTAGGGAAGGTTAACTTCCAATTATTCTAGTGGCTTAATGGAAGTGCCAGCGTGAGCATTAGATGCACCAAGCTTCACATACGGACTGGTAGCCCAGCTTCAGAACAATTATGAAGTTTAGCCAAATCTTGCATAGAAGTGGTCAGAACTTATTGCACATTGGAAACCAAAAATAGATCTATTTTTGTCGTTGTAAAGATAATTTGCAATAAAGCTTTGTCTGTTTGGGGGTGGGGTCCGTTTGTTTTTGTGGGATGTACATTGGCTGACAACATCTAAAATCTAAGGAAAAAAGGAAAAATATTAAAAAAATAAAAATAAACATGGACAATGGCATAAGCCAGAAGCCATTCTATTTAATTTTTGTAATTCTTTGTATTTACAAAAAGGCATGCTGATAAAATAAAGTGATATATTACAGTATTTATAATATTCTCTTAAAAAGTTCAACCACACTTTTCAGCTATTTTTGTGCTGTTTACAATGTAGCCTGTACATATGTATGTAGTTTTCATCTTTATTATACATCATATCCTAGGAGTAACTGGAGTAGGATCTAACAGGAGAGAAATGGTTCTTCGCTGTTATCAGGTACAGTAGAGCTCCTCCACTGACATCGGCATGGCTAGACTGCATTTAGAAAGTCCAACTTGACACAGATGTCTCTCCAATGGCTTGGGGTTTTTTATGTGACACTTCTCTGGGTTGTGAGATTAGACAAACTGAACTTCCTGCCATTTACCTGTTCTGCTGTCTCAGCTTTTCCACTTCCATGGATCCCGTTTATTTGGTCCACATTCAAACATCCTACTTCCTTCATTATACCCTACCAATTCAATGCCCGCTACCATCACCACTCCCTCCTCCTCTGCCCAGCGGCACTGTAACCGAGATGACTGTCTTCCCTATTTAAGCTGCAGATGAAACTGTCCTTTCTGGTGCATCGTTACCTTACCCCCTTGGTAAGATCTATTCCACGTGCTTGCCCCGAAGAAATATCACCCACGTGATACTTGACAGCTGGTTTACTGACCGAGGAGGACACATTGAAACAGGGGACGTTTGAGGGTCTTGGATCATTAAGAAACACCAAGTTTTGAGCTTTCCCTGTGACATTCCCACACAGACTTACCCCTGCAGAGTTCAGACTAGTCAAGAGGTAGCTCTAATCCCTACCCAACCCGCAGGACCTTGAGATTACTACTGTACGACAACGTATGAAATGGAAGAAGGCGAAGGCACAGGATGTCTGACACCTGACTCCCAGCACTGCGCCCCATGTCACGTTGCTAGTTGACTGTCAACTGTAACGTGTTGCATTGTGTTAAAAACCTTGTGGCCACGGAAGCAAGGAAAACCGTCAAAAGTGCAAGCTGCAAAAAGCAGTAATCGATGGAAGAACAAAAGAAGAGTTTCAGCAACCTGCCTGCACCTCAGCCCACCTGCCCGCAGGATGCGAGAACGCCAACATCACGAACCACAGCTCTGCTGTGCGAGCTGTGCTCCCCATCCCTTCGTACGATTGCTTTATAGAAGTTCCTAAATTGCACCTTCAGTCAATGTGCTATTTCCTATAGCACATTAACTTCTATGCAAAACAGTGCCAATGCTGCTGTAGGGAGGCTGAATAATAATAACCAAGAAGAAGAAGAATGCTAAATATTGCAGGGTACAAATGAACTTATCAATTGGTTGGTACTTTTAAGCCCTAGATTTGGTTTTACAGTGACATAGTAATACAAGCCATTCTTGAATTTCCTATCATCTCCCCTCAGATGGGATCCAGAGCAGCATTTAGGTTTTTTTGTTCTGTGTGTTGATTTTTTTTAAATGTGCAGAAGATGGCTGTATGGAAAAGACAGGTTGTTAAACATACACGCACACAATTGCTTCATCTGCTTACAGTATTTCACTTTTCCCTATTGGCGGGTGTATGAAAGAGATCGTTAAGAATTGGTACATACCAGTGAAGGGCATGATTCTATTTAAGGTTAATCTCCAAATACAGTGTGTGGTGGTCAGTGGAGTGCCTTGAACTTATGGCTTAACGCACTGCTGTGGACAGAGTACTGAGTTTCTTGTGGATTAATGATTCTTCATGCATGATTCCTGGTCACAGCATGCCATCATGCAAATCATTTCTATGCATTGAACGAGCACAATTTTTTTGGAATCAGCCTGAGCAGTCTCCAGGCTGAAGATACCCGATTTCCCCAACTCCCAAACCAAGTGAAGCCCATGTAGAAAGTAGAATGCAGATAATAAATACCAAATAAACTATGACAACTGAATGCATGGGCTAAATGGGTGCCGTTTTGTTTCTTTTTGTTTGTTTGTTTTGCTTTTTTCATTTTTTGCTGCTTAACTAAATGCAGGAATGCAAATCTAGTTTTGCATGAACAAACCCTTTAACATTGTGACTTCTGGGTTTTCCTTTGATAATCAACAAAATGAGAAAATAAAATCCATTTTTGGCTGCTTTGGAAAATATATGACTCCTAGCAGCAGGTTTTCTTTTTTTGTGTGTGTGTGTTTTTGTTTTCTGTTTATTAATTTTGCTTGTTTGTCCTAAGTTGCACTGACTGATGTGGAACATGCAGTATCCACCTGCCCAAACAATAGAAAATCCATTTTTTTCTCTTTTTGTTTTTAAACATTTGTTTATAAGGGTCCTTTAAACAGGTGGTAGGTCACTGCTTTAGATGCAACGTTGTCACACAGTAAGCAGACTATGTTTGGTATAAGATCTTCAGGTAAGTGTCTCCACGGCTGTTCTGTATCGATATATGTTGTGAAGTTTGTAAACAATCTTTTCACTTGCAATTTTTTTTTTTATTTGTACAATTTTATTATTTTTGTTCATTTCAACACTTGGATTCCCTGACGTCTCTTTGCCTTTTCGCTCGTTCTCGTCTTCCTTCCTCTGCCCTCTGCTGCTTCTCCTTTTCAGGCTTAGTGACACTGTCATAGGATGGGAGGGAGGCCGTAGAGGGGGTGCCTTCTTTTTTCTCCCGATTCGCTCCTCCATTTTCCAGCTTTGTGGAGGCAGGCTTTCTGCTAATAAAGCCCCGTCGGGCTAGACGAACCCTGTAAGCCCTCTGAATAACCACTGCTGAGACGTCTTCCTGTTTACGCCGGAGCGTGGTTGTGATGGGCTCGTAAGACACTTTGGATGGGTTGGATGCCACAAACCTTTCCTCCATCTGCTGCCTCAAGATGTCCAGCTCCCCGCTGTCCCCCAGCACACGCTTGGTGAAGGCAAACAAGATGTCTAGGCAGTGGATCCTGTCCCCGCTTACCATAGGCAAGTCCATGGCAATGAGTTCAATGGTGTTGGGTTTTGGGACACGGAGAGGGTGCTCCAAAGCATCTGCAAAGTCTGCCAGCTTGCAGTACTCTATGAACTGTGTGGCATCGGGGTCAAACTTCTCCCAGATCTCATAGAAGGTTTCAAAGTCATCCTCACTCAGCGGGTCAGCGCTTTCCTCCGTAGCTACACTGAAATTCTCCAGGATGATTGCAATATACATGTTCACCACAATCAGGAAGGAGATGATGATGTAGCTGACAAAGAAAAATATCCCCACCGAAGGGTTTCCACAGTCCCCCTTGAAGCCACTCCCAGGATGCTCCTTATACAGGTCGCAGTCCGGCGGCCGGTTCAGAATGGGCAGCAGCAGGCCATCCCACCCAGCCGAAGTGGTTATCTGGAACAAGCAGATCATGCTGTTGCCAAAGGTCTCAAAGTTGAACATGTCGTCTATGCCGGCCTCATGCTTGACGTAGGCAAAGTTTGACATGCCGAAGATGGAGAAGATGAACATGACCAGGAACAGCAGGAGACCAATGTTAAACAAGGCAGGCAAGGACATCATTAAGGCAAAAAGCAAGGTGCGGATCCCCTTGGCCCCTTTGATCAGACGCAGGATGCGGCCAATGCGGGCCAGGCGGATGACTCGGAAGAGGGTGGGCGATACAAAGTACTTCTCAATGATTTCAGCCAGGAACATTCCTGAAGAAGGGAAGGTAGACGTGTTACAATGGAGCCAAGTGGAAACCCCAACATATAAGAGCCAGGGTGGGAAATACAGAAAGGGCCAATACAGAAATGCTGGCTCAGATTTCCAAATGAGGCCTCTATTTCCAGGTGCCCACCTTGACACAGGGAGTGGTGGCATTTGCCAGCCCTTCTTGATATTTCAAAGCAGTGTGGGATGGGACTTTTTTGGCAGGCATGTCACACATTAGCCCTGCATCCTCCCTGAGTGCAGTTCTTATCCCCTTCCCCTACTCAGTCTGCTGCTCTGCTTTGTTCCCTACCTTATGCTCCCTGCCTGATCCGCTGCTCTGCTTTCTGCTTCCTACCCAGCTGCTGCTGTGCTGCCTGTCCAGTAGTACTTTCCAAAATTCATTTTGTAAGACTGATCCGGCCTGGGTTTGGCTGCAGGACAATCTTTAAGCTCTGCCCCAGGTAGGCCAAAACCTGGGCTCAGCTGGGCCTAGTCAGTCTTGAAAAACCTTGTGTAATTTATACACTTGCCTTAAAAGAAAAGCAGTGGATGGAAAGGGGCTCCTGAGCTCCACTTAGCATTTCCAGATTTAATTCCAAACCAAACCGATGCTACGCATCCCATGCCAACTGAGACTGCCTGCATCTACAAAGACCATCTGAGCAGTTAGTAAGCATTAATGGAATTAGGTCTCCAGGTATCCTGGTGATATCCACCATGCTGCTGTTTTACAGACAGAAAACCAAATCACAAAGAAGCGACTTACCCACTATCACACAGTGAGAGAAAAGGAAAGGCAGGCGTCTAGACTCCCAGTCTTTGGCTTTAGTTACCAAACCATGCTCTCCTCACAGAGTCAGCAATAGAACTCAGGAGTTCTGGTGTCTGGTCCTCCCCTTTAACTGGGAGGCCGCTGTCCATCTCCTGCTATCCTGTAACCATCGATTTCTAGCAAGGACAGCCTTATCCCACACACCCCAAGAAACGTCACAACACAAAAGCCTCTGCCAGTTCCTCCACTTACCCACGATGGACAGAATCACGACCACGAAGTCAAAAATATTCCACCCGACAGTGAAATAATAGTGCCGCAAGGCAAACATCTTCAGCACGCACTCACAGGTGAAGAAGATGACAAACACCAGGTTGATCCAAGAGAGGATGTCTTCCATCTGCTTACTCTGAGTGTCTGTCTCCACCATCATGGTCACCATGTTGAGACAAATGAGGATCATGATGACTATGTCAAACGCTTGTTGTGTGACGAAGTCGAAGACAGCTCCTTGGACGCGGTTCTGCATTTTGGGAGAGAAGGCATGGAGGGAAGTAGGAAAACAAACAGAAAGTTCAGGGAGGAGCCTGCTACCTGAAAAAAAACAAAAATGGATGGGATGTTTCTGGTCCTTCTCAAGCCCAGAGTCCCAGGGAGGCTTTCAAGGCAGTCTCTACAAAACATTTCCATTTGTCAGCAGCCCAGATGATTTTGGGCTTCTGAAGGTGACCAACATACCCCAAAGCATAACATTTGTTACCAGCATTGCAAAATCCCATCCCCAATGTATCCATGCCTTTTGCTGAGAGTCTGAGGCAGGGCAGCACTAGTCCCCAATTAGACAGGACTGATGCTGACTGCAGGGCAGTGCTGACCTCCTCTGGGAACTTGTGCTGGGAGAAGCGCAGCCACGGCAATTTCCTTTTCTTCTCAATGAGCTCTGCAGCCTGTTCTGCACTCCATGCTGGCAGCAAGGCACCACTGGTGCCCGGGACCTGAACTAGCTCATGCAATGCTAGCTTGGCGCTGTGTCTGCCATTACAGCTTCTGAATGACCTGGCCACACTAGAAGTCTGTAGCAGATCAGGAACCTGCATGGACTGGCTGGCATCATACCACCTATGTCTCCAGTGCCAATCTTCTTCTGGAATAGCTCCACCCTGCTGCCCAATGCCCAGAAGCTGCACCACTGGTGGCTACCTCACGTATGAAGCAGCAGCCCCCACCCCACTCAGACAGATTCCCTATCTGTTCTGTAGCTCTTACCCTGGATTAAGAGAAAGGGCCATTTTCTCGAGTGTTGTAAATTAGCCAGAAACTGATTTACATCAAATGCTAATGTGGCTCCAAGACCTTTCCTTTGTATCTGCTCTGTAGAAGTGAACTAACCACACAGGATAAAAATGGCAGCTGTACTTTATTCTTCCTCCGATTCCATCTGCACCTTTTTGTCAAGGGATGGACGTTTGCAATGTAATGCCAGAAGCACAACAGCGCGGTCTAGAACCAGTCCTTACATGTGCTGTTGGGGGCTAAACACTTTCAAAACCCACGTTGGAGGACTGTTCCTACAAACTGCTTTAAGGCCCACACTCACCAGAGGGCGGGGAATGGGTTTCTGAGGTTTCTTGGAGCCCAGCTTTTTCATGGCGTTGTAGTATTTCTTCTGTTCTTCTGTCATGAAGATATCCTGACCTCCAAAGTAAAAGGGAGAAAAGAAGAAAGGAACCTGGTTATAATCAGTTCATTCATGTTGAGGGAGAGGGATCACAGTCCTGGCTGTGCCCTCACGACATGCAACAAATGGGAAGCTGCTGGTACCTTGCACCAACACATAATAGTTACTGAACTGCCACTAGAGCCAAGTGTTGCATTGGTCTGAACTGCACAGTTTCCCTAGCCCCTTTTCCTTCTCACATATGATTCTATTGAGAAATCACAAAATTTGCTCCTTTATTATCCCTTGAGTTGCAGATCATCTATGAACACTAAGACAAAGACCATTTACCCTGATGTGAGGAACCTCCCTGCTTCAGGATGTATGTGAAAGGGCCAGGGTAGGGAGGAAAATTCAGACAGAGCGGCAAGAGATTCTGTCATATCCTACTTTTACCTGCTTAAGGAACTTCAACCTTTCATGCTCTAACCAAGACCAGAAAACAGAGAAGTCCCTGAAAATCAAGGCTGTGGGATCCTACAGCTTTCCTGAACCTCACAATTTGAGAGAAGAGTCAGGCTGGCCCTTGTTTTTCTGAACAGACTTGTCCAGGCCCTTCTTCTAAACAGGCACTGGAGGCTAGCTAGAGAAGGCAGTGTGTAGGCCATTTGGGAATCCAAGTCCAAAGAGATGAGGCTCAGTGCAGGAAACTCCCCATTTGACAGCAGGGTGCCTCATGCCTCAAGCTCCACAAACCTACCAACAGTCAGCTTGGGCCTGTCTATCTAATCAATAATGAAGGTGACCTATCTTTTTCTTTTGTTGATTGAAGTTGTCAATGATGACACCAATGAACAAATTCAGGGTGAAGAAGGAGCCGAAGATGATGAAGATTACAAAGTAGATGTACATGTAGATGTTGTCCTCGTACTTTGGTTGCTCTTCTGGCTGAATGGGGGATGGGGTGGGGGAAGAGAAGAGAAAGGCATTTCAAAAAAGCTATGAAGTACATTTAACGTGATTTGTTAATCACAGAGGAAAATGTAAAAATCAAGGCAAGAATGAATGCTGGCACAGTAAAAATCAAGGTAAAAGATACTGGCTGATCAAGAAGTGGAAACAAACGCTGTTTGAATCTTTTCCTTATTCCTGCTGCTGTTTGACTTGCATTTCACTCGTGTGAAGTCAGAGCACCCCGTCCCATCTGGATGAAAAAAACCACACGTCTTCTCCCTGCTCCCTTTGCATTCCTTTTCCACTACCAGGCTACCCCAGCTGAGCTCTCCCTTGGTGACCCTCATCCCTTTTGGTTCTGTACAATACCCTTAAATAGTCAGCAACACAGAAACAGCAGGGAATGAAACATCTTGATCTCCTATTGAGATCATTACGAATAATGAAATGGACTTCAGTTCTAGGCGTTAAGAAACAAAATTAAACAAGTGGGATTCTCAGGAAGGGCTTTTTACAGACTTATACTTTACCTTTCTGGAATCTACTGCTGCATACATGATGTCCATCCAACCCTTGAATGTAGCCTAGCAAAGAAAGCACATACTCCTTTAGACGGAAGTCATTTGAAATGAAACTGGAAGGATCTGATCTGTGGTGCATAGTTGCCCGAGCAGAGGACTCATTTACTCTCTTGCTCTCCTTTTGTAACATAGTACTTAATTTCACTTTTTTTTTTAGGAGCTGTAATTTTATACATAAGTTATTTAAAACTGCCTGCTTCACTTAAGCTAAGCACAAAGCTTTATCTTCACTAATCATTTATAAGAAAATTTCTGTTTGGCTTTTGTACTGTTGCCTGATAAAAAAATAGAACTTGGTGTCTCTTTGTATATGTGAGGGATGAGAACCCCCCCACCCAGAGAGAAGTCAGTGTAAAACAACTAAACTATTTATAAGACAATATAGGACTCAAATACTTGACCCAAAGCCCAGTGAAGCCAATGCAGGTGTTGAACTAGGGCCTGATGAGAAGGAAGAACCCACAGATGGAGACAAACTGAAGAGCTAGCATCTAACAGCAAACACAGAGGTGAAGACGACAAAACTCACAACTTGTAGAAGTGCCAGGTATCCTGCCCCAACATTGTCAAAGTTAATTTTCACATTCTTCCATCGGATCTCAGTGGAGTTGGGTGGCATCAGTGCTTCACAGTCAGTCTTGTTGTTCACAAACTCTATTTCGAAGCGCTCCTCGGAGGTTTCGTTAAAGCAGTAATGGTATTTCCCGGCAAACAGGTTAACCCCCATAATGCTGAAAATCAGCCAGAAGATAAGGCAGACCAACAACACATTCATAATGGAAGGGATAGCGCCAACCAGGGCGTTGACAACCACCTGCGTTGGAAGGGGTGGGAAAAAGTTTTAGTACAAAACAGAAACTAGCAGGCAGCAGGCATCAATACAGCTGTTTTTTGGGGGGGAATAGGAGGTCAGGCCACTGACAGACCTGTGGCTTTTACACCAGGCAAGAGTTTGCAGGGAACTTATTTCAAGTGTTGCAAAGTTCTGCTCAGAAGCCACCTGCTGAGGTCCTGTTCATTCAAGAAACAGGGCAAACTCCTGCTGAGTTTGCTGGCTTTGCTTCTGTTTTCCTGTTGGTTTTTTTGGCAGAAGCATTTTTAAGTAATTTTGGTTGCCAAAGGGGAAAAACCAATGTTTGTGAGTGAGGCTGGGCTCAAACTCTCTGGGCTCCTAACTAGCTACAATTTACTCAGAGCCAGGTCTGTTCATGCTTTCGGAGGGATGTCTCAGCCAGTGCCTTTGTGGCCATTCCCCACTTTAAAACAAGGCTGTGATCACTTTGCAGCCCACCTCCTGCTCCCACCGAGGCCGACAATGAATTCTGAGCCACTGACTTCAATGGGAGCAGGATCAGGCCCAAATATCACTCTCTCGAGACTAAGCAGTGAGTCCATGTGAACACCAAGATTGTCGTCGTGATTAAGCAAGGCCAATCATGTCGTCTCAGGCAAAGAGCTGAGCATGCAGGTTTGCAGGCTCAAGAAGAAAGAAAAGCCATATTCCCTCCTCCGAACTGTAGCAAATAAGGCAGGAAGTGGCGTGCTTTGCAGTCACAGCGCATGTCTTTCACCGTTTTCTAATTCGAATCTTTCAGGATTTGAGCAGCGTTTCCCCAAGCTCCCTTCTGACCCAGGCCCAGGAACATTACACGCGCACCTGCCCTTAATGCAGCTAGCCTGGTAGGTAGCCAGTCTTTTGTGATTTCCTGCATTAGTTCCCTCTAATAAATGAAAGATGCAAGTCATCCTGTCCCTTCAGCCTAGGGACACAGGCCATGGGCCAGGCCTGGCTGAAATCACTTGCACCCTTGGCTCAGTGAGACAGACAGTGCCCTAGAAAGGAGAGGCTTGGGGTTCTGGCTACCGGTCCTGCCTGCAGTGGGGCAGCAGTTCTCCCATTAGCATCTATCCATTTTACCCATGACCATTAAGCGCAATGTGCAGAAACATCCAGGGGCAGAGGCCAGGACCGAAGGCCCTTTCCCTTCCAGGGCACTGCCCATTGGACTGAGTCTCTTGTTTGCTCTCCTTCTGGCCGCATATATCTTCCCTTCCTGGTTGTTGAGTGACCCTCCTCAATGGGGAGGAAGAAGGGAGGGGAAGGGTGCTTTGGGCAATGCCTGGCCCATGGCCTGCATTTCAGAGCTCTGTGCTGGGAAGTGGGAGATGCAGGTCAAACGCCTTGTGGTTGAGGGAGACCTAGAACCAGAGTGGGTCTCCCGCTCCCATGGCAAGTTCCCTAACCCCTGGCTATTAGGATAGAAGGCGGGAGAAGCCTCCTCCGGCATCTTCTGTGATTCACATGGGGTTAACATGCCTCCCTAGACGGAAAAGAATCTAACACCCATATGAAATGGTCTGAAATGCCATGTGAGCAGCACACTCTCGGTGGTAAGTGCTATTTACCTAGCTAATGGCAGCGCTGGATTCAGGCCTGAGCGTCAAGTAGTCTGCTCTGCAAGGTTTGATTCAAACTGCACAGCAGTTTTGCACTGCCTTATAATGGCCCATGGTCATTATAAGCCATTATAATGGCCTTATACCCTCTGCATGTAGGCTCGATGCAACCTCCTCTCCCATTCTATTTGTCACACTGTCCCACTTTGCTGCAAAGGGTGCACGTAACAGTGATCATCACCCACCTTACTTTGAGACTATTCAGATGCTGGCAAACCCCAGGCTAACACAGCTAACTACCTCTCTCCAAACCCCAACTAGTCACAGAAACAGGAAAAAGTTTTGCTTCCTGTAACCATTTACCAAAATAAATGTATTCAGCTTACACTGTTTAAATTGTTCATTAAAACCATAGCCAACTTTCAAAAGATCTGAGAGAGGGAACATGGCTTTTGTGTGCAGACTGTGCATTGGCAATTGACAAAAATGCATGCATGTTTCATAGCATTACTGTCATACTCCCTGAATAAATTTAAGAGCACAGCAAGCTCTTTAAAATGCAGATTACTATGGAGGAGAGAAAAGCAAAGAACTACATTTAATGTTTCCTTTGCAAAGGCATTTCGAATCTCTGGCCGTTGGGTAAGACTGACTGTTTTGGAGCTACAGGGCATCAACACGCTTCTCAAAGTCAGAACAAAACAAAACAAAAGCTTTTGGAAAGTTACCAAGTTGCACAGTTCCAGTTAAATGCTTTGCATCAATTCTGCTGAACTGAAGTTTTAACTGTGTGGATTTCTTGATTCCACCATTTCAAATCCAAACAAAACACTGTCAAACATGAGGTTATGTGTTTTTAAGTGGTGTTTATTATTGAGGAAGTTTCTGCTATCACTTGTCCTTTATGATCATACTGTGCTCCTTGACTGTGCGCTGTCATGCCTTAGACCACAGCGTAGAATTACTTTTAACCAACAAAAGCATGTGTGCCCCCATGGCAACAAGCACATTCATTTTGTGTTGATCTTGTACAACAGGTGAATCAGTTCCGCCAAACTTATCCTGAGCCACGGGCCCCTGCTCAGCATATGGCCCCATACGAGGCCATTGTAGGAAGAGCACGTACAGAGCATCTTACTGGCCTATGCGCCAGTGGAACTGCTGGGGTGCAGTGCCGGGTACCCCGTGTGTGTGGGACAGAGTCCTCCCGCACAGGGCCTGATCTCTCTCTCTCTCCTCGTGCCACTGAAACAAATGCCACTTGCTGTGATCGGGCTTTACCCTGGGTAGGCCAGAGTTTAGTGTCTGACTAAGGATCCTACAAGCTCAAAAGACACTACACAGCAGATTGGCTCAGCAAAGACGACATGGCCCATACAGGAAGACTGCAGAGATGAATCAAAGTGCATTTTGGTTTGGTTTTGTTTGGGGTTTTTTAAAGACTTAATAATATAATCTTAATTCTTAGCCAGAATCTGTGCACAGAATCTAAAATTAAGTTCTACCCTATTAAAATTACTAAATCTTTAGAGACACCTATGGAAAAATCCTGATACTATTGAAATCAAGGGCAATTTTGTCAGGATTTTAGTTTGGAAAGACTAGTTGCTTTCTGGAATAATAAAGGCAAAAGAATGACTTGTGTGAGTTTAAAGGCTCAGATAAAGCACACACATGCTCAATATCCCTAATCTGTTTTGGCAGATGAAAACACATTACCAGTAGCAGATAGGCTGGATAAAGATATTAATACTCTCTACTGTATAATGCCTGTAAGTATAAAGTCTGAAAGTACTTTACAAATACTGATTTAACTTCTCATGACCTAGTGAATTAAGTATCATTGTCCCCTTTCACAGCATGCAGAGAGGTTTGGCGAGTTGCCTGGGGTCATTCTCAAATCAGAGGCAAAATGCAGAAAACAACAGAGGAGTCACATCTCCCCTGTATCTTGCCCTGATCACAAAACATTACTGGCTCATTGTAAACTTAAGGTAAAATTGGTTCCTGTCAAAACGCAAGGAAAAAGCTTGTATATCCCTTAGACCATCAATTTAGAAAATGCATGGTATGTAAGTAACCATGGGATAAATTTAACTATTAAGTTTGCTGTATGAGAAAATTACCAACTGCAAGGAACTCATTTATAATGTATTTGGCATTAAGAGGCAGGACTCCACAGAATGCTATTCCAGCTATTTGAATAAGCTTAGGAGATAGATTTATAATTGCACTACAACAAAGCTAACATTGGCAATGAAGACCAGATGAACACGTCTGGCACTTAAGGGTGATGTGCTGTGACTGTGCCATTAAAGAAATTTGCAGAAAGTCATTTTTATGAAATAAATCTCATTGGGATCATACCTCCACATTTATGATCTCGATTGGCTTTCTGACACAGCTACGTGTGTCCATGTTTTGTAGCTGACCTGAGATTAGTGTATGTAGCCAGTAGTGCCTGTACCATTGCTATATTCAGGGCAGACTATTGCTTCCAATGTATTATTCTTATTTATACTCTGTAGTTTCTGTCACACCCTAGAGCTCTATTTGAGAACTCCTTTAACAAGTCAGGGCACACCCTGGGCCTTAATCTTCTCTAAGTTACACTTGTACAAAGCCAGAGTAAGTTAGAATGAGTCCAGTGGGGTGACTTCAGATGTATCCTGGAGTAAACTTAGACTATCTTCCTCCCATCTGTTTTACGGCATTTCTTATATATTGTTTTTAAAATGCAATTGCACATTTTCTTGATTTGTATTGTAATGGCTTTAAATTATTATTAGCAACGGTGAAAATCCATTGGTTCAGCGTACCATTGACCTAGAGAGATTTGAGGGTTTTGGCATGTTTTGTACAAAGTTATTTCAATACAAAAGGATCAAAAGCACCAACAAGTATCACTGGTAAAGTGTCAAAACAGTGTAATCATTTCAATGGCATCCCCAAGGCAGTGGTGCCATCTAACAATTTCAGGAAAGATCATTAAGTTCAATGCTTTGCTTGTGCTTCATTGCTAAGTTCACAGTGACAGGACAGGGGACCATAGAAGCATGGTAAAAGGGAGGGAGTGGAAAGGAAAGCTTCATTATCAGACAAGGCTTCCAGTCACCACCAGACTGGATTGAGAACAACAAGGTGCAACAAGAGGAATTAAACCAAAAAAGTTTTTTGAAACAGCTGAGCTCCCCACCCTTCCCTTCCTGCAGTTGCTAAAGGCCTGAGATACCCAAGAAGGAGAAACAGCTTCACATGGATTTGCACAGATTAGATTGTTTTTTCACGCCCTTTAAGATCTCCTTCAATCAAACCCCACCAGTTCCCACTGTGGCCAACACCTAGGGGAAAAGATATTTGTGGTGGTTCAAATTCAGCTTCTTTGCACCTGGTGATTCTCCCTAGATAAAAGTTACAGCTGAGAAGCCCCCTCGGATGCTAGAGGTAAAAGCCAGGCCAAATGAGAACAGCCACGTGTTAACATATTCTACGAATGGCATGTGGTTTGGGCCAGTAATTAATGTAATGAGGCAGCTTAATGCATCTCCCTTCTTTAAAAGGGGAGTGTGCAGCAGCGGGCAGGGTGACGGGGACATTGACAGAGGGAGGTGATCAAGTCAGCAGCTGCATCATGATTCCGTCTGGAATTTTCTTTCCACCAATTTGATCAGTTCTAGCATGCTTAAAAAAAACCGCTCCACAGGCATGCAGAAGGATCAGCTGCTAATGACATCTTACCCTCATGCCCTCAAATCGGGACAACGCTCTTAAAGGCCTCAAAGCTCTTAGTGTCCTAAGGGACTTTATGGCACCTAGTTCCGAGTAGCCCAGGGCATTAGCTATAAGGCTGACTAAAGAGACCTACACAGAAAACAGAAAAGAAAAGAAAAGGAAAAGAAAAAAAAAAAGGTTCCAGACTGTTAGAATTAATCCCCTACCACTGATTGCCCAGCCCAGACTGCTGGCCTGGGCCCCCAAAGAGAAATACCGAAGACATGACACCAGCTGCCTACTTCCCTTGACTGAAACGACCTGGAAGGAAATAATGTGGTTGAGAGAGGCATAAGAAAAAAACAAAGGGTAAAATAAGTGAGAGAGCAGAGACACAGACGGAGAAGGGGTCTGTCAGAAGGAGGAGCCCAAACGGATGACAAGAACCTTACCCTCGCCCTTTTACTGCCTGCAGGATCTCAGCAGCTCCCATTAAATTAAGCCAGACAAATTTTAAAGGTACCTATGAAAAAGAATACAGGTAAATACACACGCTGCACAAACTGCCCTGCTCAGCTCAGACAAACAGTGCCATACGTGTTGTTCCCATGAAATACTGAGCCTCCTTGGCTCTAAAGCTCCCAGGTCCAAATCGGCATGACTTTTAAACCTCACACTGTCCTGTTTACCTCCTGGTACTTCCCTTGCACCTCCCTTAAAGGGAGTAAGCTTTGCAAATGTCACTGAGCCTCCCAATCCTTCGGTGGAAGAGCCACTACAATTCTCCCCACTACACAGCTGGGGAAAACTGAGGTACAGCAAGGTGAAGCAATACCCCTAAGAGCACAGAGTGGGTTCCCAACAGATGGGGGATACAACCCAAGTCTCCAGAGTCTACTACCCTCTGCCTTAATCCCAAAGCTGTGCCTTTTGTTTCTTTAACTATTATGCCTTAGAACACAACTCAGGAGCTACTGGATCAGTGGGTGCTAAGGGCAGCTCGATCTTTTGCAGGGCTGACCCTACATTGCAAACTTGCAAGGCAAGAGGCCATCTGCCCATAAAGAGTTGTGTACACTTAAAGCATGATCCAGTGGGAATTCACAGCAAAGTAATGCCCCCCCCCACGCACACACACAAACCCTGCCCCCCAACTCACCTGGGGTGAGGATAAGGAACATCCCCTCCTGCCCCATATCAGTCCTTTTAATTGCAAACCTGTGAGTGGCATGCCAGAAAGATACAGCTAATAAGGACAAGTTTCTAATCCTTTAGAAAATATCTTTTTAATAGTAGTGAACAATGAAATGACCGAGCCCTCCTACAGTAATTTTTCCTTCTCGATCATTAGCTAGTTAATCCTTAGGAGACAATGCTGCTCCTAGCCATAATCTTTTCTCCTCCTCTTAAACACAGAGACACCAAGGCACTGCAGGGAGGAGACCAGGTCTCCTCAGAAATGGGACCAAACTCAGGACCCAGTTTCCAGTGCATCAATATTCAGGCAGGAACACTTCGATCCGGGCTGCTGATGCAGGCCTTGACTCATGTTTCTGACCTTCAGTGCAGAGAATAGAAGTCTCTACAGCTTTATAAGTGGGGGCTGTGAAAGATTTGCATCCTGTGCTGTTTGGGGACACATCCTGTGCAACAGACTTGCACACTCCCTTATCTACCACAGATTTCCAGAACAGTAACACTGCCCGGACGGCAGTTTGTGAAGAAGGTTTTGAACTGATCTGTTGGAGGAAAGGCTCTGCACTGTGTGCGAGGGCAGAGATCCACGGAGGGAGGAGGATTGCTGGCACTTGTGGAATGAAGATCCCATCTCACATTACTGATCATGCATGCAGTTACATTTCATGATTTTTCCATTTTCATGCTCGGCCATGATCTGGTGTCTCACAGGAAAAAGCAAGAGGGGACTTTAAG
This sequence comes from Gavialis gangeticus, assembly GCF_001723915.1. Classification (NCBI taxonomy): domain Eukaryota; kingdom Metazoa; phylum Chordata; order Crocodylia; family Gavialidae; genus Gavialis; species Gavialis gangeticus. The sequence continues at coordinate 73,521 of NW_017728981.1, forward strand.
GATTTTGTTCTAGGTGATCCCTATACAATTGGCTATAAAAAGGAGCCGTGCGTGCAACAATCCACCTGATGTTGGTGGGATTTAAAGCCATTCAGGCCATTGGCTCTGCTACCCCACCTATCCTCTGTTATCAATAGGGGCTATTGCTCAGAATACTGGGACTCTTCACTAAATCTTCAAGAAACACCTCAGATGAGACCGTTAGCTTATGCTAGAACCAAGATGAAAAGACCTTGCTGTAAGGTCTCATTTGAAGGACAAATTCCTCTAATGATGCAGTACCCAGCTCTCCCCGTGCTGTACAAGCAGTGTCAGCACAGGACATAAGCACGAGGCAAGAGGCCCACTGAATAGTAACTTCACTTCAGAAAAACAGATCTATACATAAGCAGAAACCAGCTACCAGCTTCCAAGAGGACAGCGTCGCTTCTGCTGAGACAAACCTGGCACTGCAGATTTCCCTGAGAATCACTGATGAACGCAGGGTGCAGTAAAGTGACTTTGAGGAGGATTCTGTAACTGCCTAGGGGGAAAGAAGGAAGGAATGAAGTGAGAAATGGCATCAAGGCAGAGCAGCCCCTGCATGTGTTGCTCATACAAGAAACCTGAGCCCTGCCTCTCTAGTTTAATAAGCTACAGGCATTGGGCTGGGCTGCAAAATTCAGATCAGGATTCAGAACCAAGCTTCCAAGTACAGGCTGGGGCATTTGGACCTGGGATCAGCTAGAATGAACTCACAGTGTGGTCATTCAGCATGTCACTAAGCAAGTTCAATATGTAAGCCAGGCTTCGCTGAGCCCAGATCTCCAAGTGTCTCACCCCTAGAGAAATGCCTTGCTCCTTAGTATGGAGCTGACACGGAGAAGTCCTGGAACTTACAAAGGCTACTTCAACTTTCTCTGGCATTTTTCAGTATTATACAATCAGTTCACTGGACATTCCAGCACAATGTGGTGGGCACTGGTATGAGCCAAAGACAACCCTGTTTGACTGAAAAGCAAGCAGCCATCATTACTATTATCCAGAAAAAGGCTCTTCATAAATGCACCCAGCAATCTTTGGGGATCAGAGGAACAGAGCTATCTGGCTAAGCAAACCTGAAAAATAACATTCAAGGGTACTGTTACAATGCAAACATTTATTCCCCCTTAGTTATTATTCCTACTGGGTGCTTCAGCTAAATCGGATGCTTGTGTCATTTTAGAGATTCTAAAAGGATCTAGTCTGAGAGAGGGAAAGGGAGAGAGAGGGAGAGAGAGAGAGAGAAGCCACTTGGTCGAATCTAGTTCAGCTTTGGCTGCTTAACACGAACTTGTCATGTATCTTCTTGCAGCTCAAACTCACACTTCAGATTTTTGCAGACAGCTCTGCCACTGTCCCAAGTACTGTAACAGGCAAGACCAGAATCTTCAGTAAGCCATTGTGTACTCAGAAAACCTAATTCCTCAGAGATAGCAATTGCATTATTGTGCTCCATTATACATAGAAGCCATTGCCTTACTGGGAAGTCCAATATCTTGACTCTGGAACGGGGAAAAAGTAAACAAACTTCTAGTAGATGTGCCAACTGCAAAGTACTGAACTTTCTTCCTAGCCCAAACTAATTCAGTTCATACCAAGAAGCGTGAGGCATGAGAATAGCTTTTATAGGTTGTTTTTATTTTAAAACTAAATTGCACATACTTTATTTAATCTCACTTAGACTGCTTTGAAGGAAATGGCTGAGAATGCAGAGGGTCTGGTCATGGAGTATTCAGTTTAGACTGCTGCTTCAGTATAACAATAATGAAAGAATGCTATAGGCTTTTTGGGCAAGAAGAGTCAGTCTAGGATCTGTGTTTAGAGAAGGGATATCAAGGAGAGCAGAAAACAGAGAATAGGCTGTTATTATATTCAGCTTTAATAATAAATTTGATGCCACTCCTAACCTCACACTAGCAATACCCCAAATGGCAGGGAGAATCTTCAGTCAACCCAGAGGTCTTTCTAGACTGTACGGTGTTGTCACCATACCGCATCTCAGCACAGGTAAATCCTGTTCAGAATTTCCCTCCCCCAGCAGGAGGCAGAGAAAAAGTCTCTCTTATTATTCTATCAGTCTCATTAGCTGGTGTCACAGGACCTTTGAGGCCTTCTCTAGCCCACAAACTCATAATGGAAAGTTTGAAAAGCATATCAATTTTTCAGAAGCCCTTCAGAAACCTTAAGTCACATTTTCTAAAGTGATTTCAGCTCTTAAAAACAAGTCGTATTGATTTTCTTTGAGCCACTTACGTACTTTGCAATGTTAGTCAGCCGGGTCAAACTGCCTTTGCTGTTTTTAAAAAACAGGTTTAGTTTTCTCGCTAACATTTTTCTCCTGCCATCCATCAATCTATTTGTCTCATTTGCACTCTCAGGCAGGTCTGAATGCTGGTTCATCCAGGCTGGAGGGCCACTCCTTCACTCATCTCACACCCTTCCTTCTACTAAGCTGCTGTCTGCATGTGCAGACATGGCTCAAACCTTTTGTCTGGGAACCGGAGCACCTCTTTTACAAGAACTGAAGTCAGACTTTGTTTTGCCTGATCAGTCTTTGTCTTTACTTAAACTGGAAGCACTTGGAGTTCTACAAACCTTTCAACAGATCCACTGGCCTGGGCACCCATCTTTCAGAACATGCAGCACTACGGGGATGTTGCCAAGCGGTGGCACTGAAAGACTCCACCTGCCCCACGCTCTCCCATGTCTAACCTCTCATACAAACTACATTGAAACAAATGACATTATTCTGGCTGGTGTGGAGCTAGGAAAAAACTACATTCATTCATAGCAAAGGGGTTTCTGGGTTTGGTTTTGTTGGGGTTTTTTTTTTAAACATTTTCCTCAATCTTTTCTACAGCTTCACCATATAGGTTCTTCAGAAATGCTCAGCAAGAGCCAGAGGATGGAAACTCTTCCATTGCACATGAAGAGCTCGGGGCCAGAATTCTGCAGGTGCGCAGGACATTCCCCAGCACCTCCAGCTGGCTGGACAGTCCTATCCTTTCTCTGGTTATGGAGAATTATAAACATGCAACTGATTCAAGTTAATCATAAAACAGAGCATCTAATTAACATGAGCACAATGTTACCCTTAACCCTACATACTTCCAAGTGATATGTTTCCCCACTAAAATTAAGAAGAATGGAATACATACAGCCACAATGAGGAAATCCAGCCAGCACCAGGCATTGGTAAAAAACTTGACGAATCCATAGGCACACCATTTCAGCAACATTTCCAGGATAAAAATGTAGGTGAAGACCTTGTCTGCATACTCCAGAATCGTTCGAATGGTTTTTCTTTGCTCTATGTAAATATCCTCAAATGCCTGGGAAATGATCAGGTACCCTTGTTATTACATTAGACTTTGCAATGGGATACGCAGTAAACCAGAAGCTGATTTAAACTAAGGGGAGCTGCACTAGTGGAAGTCATTTTTCTACGTGAGTGCAGCATCTTTGCCGTAAAAGCCTGCAGTGATTCAGCTACTCTGGTGCAAAAATTCCAGACTAGACACACCCACAAAGCCAGATTTTCAAAGAGCTCCACTCCATATCTAAATACAAGGGACAGCTTTTAAAGAGGCATTTCACACCATGATGCTTGCAGTGAAATTTTCAAAGCTCTGCACTCAACACTCACTTTACATGAGAAGCTCTTTGAAACTCTGTCCATTTATTTTGGTACCCGAACAGGAGATGGGCTTTTTGAAAAAAAAAAAATCTAGTCCTTGTTGCATTTTTCAAGCCCTTGCAAATATTCTAACTTTAGGGTCCAGAGGCAAGAAGAAAAATGCAGGGTTTCCATCTTACTAACATTTCTAATTTAAATGGGCTGCATATGTTTGCTTGCCACATCTGCTGATCCTCAAATACTTGGGAAAAGCTGAGATGAGGTCTTTCTCCAGGAGCAGGCAGAACCCTTTAGCCTCCAGAAGCATGGGTGCAGAGAGACTTCCTAGAAACAGCTTGCTCATAAGGCAACTAAGTCTTGGTTTCCCTACACTCCCAGAGCCCACTTACTAGGGCTCCACTGCTCAGCAGGATCATGAAGATGATGAAAGTCTCAAACCAGTTGTGTTCCACGATCAGAAAGCAGGTCTTCCTCAAGGTCCACCAGGACTTGCCCAGCCCTTCTTCAATATTCACTTGACAACACGTAAAGCGCTTGAAACAACCTAAGAACATAAAAATTAAGAACATAAGAATTGCCATTTACTGGGTCAGACTACGTCCATCTTGCCCAGTCTCCCATGTCACAGAAGCAGAGAGCAGATGTTAAAAAGGTAGAGTGAGCTGGGTCTAACCAGGGTTTTTTCCACTACTCCTCTCTCACTTGCAGCCTCCAGCATTTAAAGTCTAGGAAGTTATAATTCCTGTACTGAGTAGCCACTGCTGCCCCTTTCCTCCAAGAATGTGCCCAATGTCTTTCTCAATCTGGCTAAATGGTCAACTCCCACAACATCTGGTGGCAACGAATTCCACATTTTAAATTACTCATTGTGTGAAAAAGAACTTCCTTTTCTTAGTTTTAAAGATACTACCTGCTAGTTTCATTTTGTGACCCCTAGTTCTTGTACTGGGAGAGAGTAAAATAACAAATCCCTGGTTACTTTCTCCTCACCATTTAGCATTTTGTACTCTCGTGTTCCGCTGAAGCATCTCTTTCTAAACTGAACAGGTCTGGCCTTGTTAGTCTCTCCTCACATGGAGGCCCCTCCATACCATTAATCATCCTTACTGCCCTTCTCCAGACCTTCACTTGTTCTCCTAGATCCTTTTTGAGGTGTGGGAACCAGAACTGGGCACAGTATTCAAGATGTGGACGCAGTGTGGATTTTTAAAGGGGCATCATGATACTTTCAGCTTTGTTAACAATTCCCTTCTCAATAATCCCTAGTATTTTGTTGGCCTTTTTAACAGCTGAAGAGCAGTGAGCTGATGTTTTTAGCCAACTGTCCACAATGACTCCCGGATCTTTCTTTTGTGGTAACAGCTAACGTACAGCCCATCATAGTGTAGGTAGAGTTTGAGTTATTTTTGTACATGTGTATCGCTTTACACTTTTCTACCTTGAATTTCACCCACTATTTAGTTGCCCACTCAATCACACCAGATCCTTCTGTAGTTCTTTGCAGTCCACTTTGATCTTTACCACTTTGAATAATTTTGCGTCATCTGCAAATTTGGCCACCCTGTTACTCACCCCCTTTTCCAGATCATTTATGCATGTGTTAAATAGCACCAATCCCAATACAGATCCCTGGGGGCCCCTGCTGCTTACTTCTTCCCAACCTGAAAACTGACCATTTATACTCATTCTTTGCTTTCTTTCTTTTAGCCAATTTCTAATTCCCTAAGAATGACTCTGCTCCTCTGGAATTTAAAATTTACTACATTTCAGTTCAAATGAAGCTACCACCCACTTCCCAATTTGTAACCCTAATGACTATCACTGTAGTATCTGAGAAACAGGTCCCAACACCATTTCAAAGGCTCATCTCCACACAGGCTCACCTTCTGTGAAGCATGGGTCTGGGTCCAGATATTCCTCTGGTACCTCCACAGGGACTTCTTCCACCTCTGGCTTTATATCAATGGTGCTTCCTTCAGAGGAGCTGGTGTCATCCAGTTTCTTGAACACACAATACAACCCCACCAATCACCACAATTGATAAACTCAAGGACGGACCTTAAAAGTAGCTCTATATAGGATGCAGTTGCATAGCGATTACATTAACACTATCCCCATCCTCATGATGGTCCCAGCGAGCTTGCTGCTGCGTGTTCTGCATTCTGAACCAAATATTTAGTCATTGATTATCTTATTAAAAGCCTTAAAGATTTTAGCACAGGTAGAGAACCCAATCTATGGTAAGTAGAAGCTAAGTGTGGGCAGTTTATCTGGAAAAAAAACAACTCTTCAATTACTACAGAGTGATCAAGGGAGAGAGTGGGCATACAAAACAGTTACAGCTGAGCAAGTGACATGTAGTAAGCCTCTTTCCCCTCCATCACCCTCCCCCCTCCCCTTAAAGTATACGTTGTTCATTGTGTACAGGAATTTGGGCTATCTTAATCTAAGTGCTGGAAAGAGGGTGCAGTACTGATAAAAGCCAGCAAGCTGCCCAACACAGGGACTGCCTTCTACCGTTTCCAGCTTAAATGAAGCTCTAGACATAACAATAAATGAAGAGCCTTGCTCACAGTCAGGCAAAAATGCCTGTAGCTCAGGCACACAGGCTTATCCACTTATTGCCTTGGGTCTTATGTTTGGATTGTAAGCTTGCTGGGGCATGGATTGTGCGTCTGCACTGTCTGTATAGCACTCAGCATGCTGGGATTCCTGGTTAACGACTGAGGCTCAGAGGCATGCAGCCACGAGCCCGTCCTTCCTTCCCTTGCAGCGTTTGCTGCCCTACAGTGGTCATCTGCTCCTGTGAAACAGGCAAGTGGCTAGAACAAGGTTTAAGCATTTCATCTACCTCTTTGCTGCCATCAGGATCCGTATCGCTGCTGAAATCTTCAGTGTTGAGGTTTTCAAAATCCGACTCGCCCACAGCAATGGGCACCCTGACAGTGAGATTGGGATTGTTGATGAAGGACATGTGATCTTCATCGATGATGTATTTCTCCACACTACTCCCAATCCCACTGGTGGTGCCATTGCCATTCTTCTGATAATCAATGTCCCTGTTGATATCGGCCCCCATGTGGTTAGCAATGCAGTTCACCTTCTTGTCATACAGCTCATCCAAGGGCTTCACTTCATCTGCCTCCCGCTGTTTGAAGTGTGCCTGCATGAATTCATGCACTTTGATCTTCGTCCAGGCAATGCCCTTCTTGATGCGGATGACCGAAATCTGCAGATTGTTCATCTCCCCATCATCATCTGTTGCAGCTAAGTTGTCTGCGCTGAAGGAGCTCAACAGCAAAGCCAAGAACAGGTTGAGCACCTGGAGGGGAAGACAGCATACTTGTCTAAGCTCCAACACTGTGCTGATGCACTAGGGTAATATTTCCAAAACTGCATACAAGGATTTAGCTCCAGTGACGTTAATGGGAGCTGCAGAGCTAAACACCAGGCTGAAGGGCAGCCATGGTTTCCAGTAGATCTATGGACATACCCTGAACTTAAACACCAACCTCCCAGTGCTACAACAAGCTCCTTGGACAGGATCCCTGTGCAGCATGTGCCCCACTGGAATCAGCTGGGTTTGGGCAGGTGCAGGGAGGGGTCTAGATTAAGTTCCAAGTCAGCAGTGGGCACAAGCTGCAGCATTTCAAGGCACCAAGATCCTTGGGTTTGGTCCCCTCTCTAATTCAAAGAAAATGCATCCAAACCCAGCACTTGAGCAACTGCCCCTACACCTATGCCCTAGCATGTTCTCAGCCCTTGGCTCTCCTTTGGCCCAGAGTTTGGTGCTACAAGTCTTGCCACGGCAGG
>NW_017728981.1:81181-102792 GCF_001723915.1 Gavialis gangeticus
GTCTTGCCACGGCAGGCCGTTAAGGCTGCTTGCAGCACATGATTACTGAGCCCATTGGTTTCTTCTAGATCTTTGAGCTTAGATGGCTCAGAGCCTTCAAGGCCAGAAGGGATGATTGTGATCCTCTAGTTTGACCTTCTGCACAGAAAACCATGCAATTTCACCCTTCAGTTCCTAGAAGCTTGAGACTGAACTACAGAGCAGTTGCTGGAAAGGAATTACCAGCCTTGGCTTAAAGGCTTTAAGGGCCATTTCTTTGTTTCCTCCTCTCTCATTTTGTACAGATTTGAGGATTAATTTGGTTCCTGCTGGAATCTTTTATCCTATCAGGCCATGTGAGAGTCAGCCCCCTTTGACAAATTTGTACCTCTAGCTCTTTACTGTATAGTGCCTGGATGCTTTCATGATGCACAGTCAATAAGGCCTCAATCCAGCAATATATTTAAGTACATGCTTCACTTTGACAGCACAAAGTCAATGGGATTTATTCACACAGGGCCCAAATGCCATGGGGCACCTATTGGTAAGGCCTGGAAGAGATCCTATAAGCAACCATTCCTGGTCCTGGGCTTTCACCCCTGCCTCCCCACCCAGGAGCAACCAATAAAGACAATCAGTAAAACGTTTACTGACCACTAAATTCCCGATGACCATGACCATCATGAAGACAATCAAGCACATGGCCTGTCCTGCCACTTCCATACAATCCCACATAGTCTCGATCCACTCCCCACACAACACACGGAAGACGATTAGGAAGGAGTGGAAGAAATCGTGCATGTGCCAGCGGGGCAGCTCACAGTCTGGGCTGATCTTACAGACACACTCCTTGTAGCTCTTGCCAAAAAGTTGCATGCCCACCACAGCAAAGATGAAAACAATGATGGCTAGCACCAAGGTCAAGTTCCCCAAGGCACCCACTGAGTTTCCAATAATTTTTATCAGCATGTTCAACGTGGGCCAGGATTTTGCCAACTTGAAGACCCTCAGCTATAAAAAGAAAACAGAAACAGAGACAAATAACACTTAATTCTTCTTTTTAAAAAAATAGGTACATGCAGGAGAAATCAATGAGGTGATAAGTCCTATGCTCTAAGGGGAGCTGAGCCCAAAACCTCTGCCACTAGCACCCACTGCAGTGGAAGGTGATCAGATTTTTTGTGTTTTGTACTCAACTCAGAAGTCAGGGTACACTTGCACCTTGTGTACTAAATAAACCATAGATGTAATCATCCATACATCCCCAGATTCAGCTCACGTTTAAAAAAGAAAAAAGAAAAAGCAGCTGGCGTCTTCTGACAAAAGTGAGGAAATCATCCCCAGCTCACATGCCACAAAAGATTAATAGTTGTCAAAGCCGAATTTTCAGAAACTCTGAGCATTCCCAACATTCAGTGCAACTGCTGCACATTATTGGTGCCAGCACTGCAGAAACATCAGACCTTAAACTGCCCATTGCCTTGTTTTTCTCTTGTATCAGTGACCTGCAGAAAAGGATTCTTTGTGGTCTGATTTTGTGAATAACGCAGACCATCTCTGAACAAAGCCTACAGGCGAGGTAAGGATGGGCTTTTTGTTTCATTTTGCTGCCAAGCTGTGATCTCTGAATCAATAGCTCCTCCTGATAAGGAGCACAACCTGCAAGTGAGTGGATTCAATACATGTCCCTTCTCAGTCCCTTTGCAGAATGATGTAAATAGAGTTGGAAAAGGGAAAATGTTAAAAAACCCAAAAAACAAAACAAACAAAAAAACCTGACTCAAAAGGAAAAAAAAAAATGGAAAAAAGAGACAGTATGGGGCTGCTATCAATTAAATGGGGAGCTCTCATCAGCTTCAACAGGGAACCATGCACAGGGAACTTGAAACCTGCCCTGAAACAGCACCACCGAAATATAAAAATCCAACCTCATTCCCATCTAAGCCAAAAACAGAACTCCCTGACTGGCAAGCACAATTGGGCCTTCATTCTGGAGAGGTCTATACACTTCCAAAGTGAAATCCTGGAAGAAAACAAATGCCTTCCAGTTCCCACTGACTTCAATGCCATCTGAGGATTGCTTTGCACACACTGCATCTGACTTAGTCCCCTGGCCTCAGGACAGGATCTTTTCTACCCTGTATGCAAAACTGAGTGCATTTACAAAGCTCAAGCAACACAAAAAAGGGAATTTGGTAATGCAGGTTAAGATTTACATTGCAAATCAACCAAGCACTCCCCAGGCCTTTGGAACCTAAAAGGAAATGCTGGGAGGAGCCCAGCCCAAAGACAAAAGAAACAGATTTTTTAATTCTACTAACAGCATGGTCTTTGCACTTGACAGCCTGTCCACTCCCTGCTCATGCTTTGGCCCTGTGCAGAGGCCAGGTGATTGGGCATGCATGTGGGAGAGACAGAAAGATTATACTCAGGGTCATACATGTGCTGGTACTAAACCAAAGAGTAGCTCACAAATCATTAATAATATTTCAAAAATTGAGCTAGTTTCAGTGCTAAGAAAAACAGACTATTTCTGATCAGATGTAACAACCCAAAATACCCTCTGCCATTTTCCAGAGAGTAACAAGGCACCAAAATTGCCAGAAATAAACAATGAAAATGAGTATAAATTAAAACATGAAAACAGAAGCCCGGTTACCAATTCTATTCTTAGCCAACACAAATACCCCTCTTTGCAGGTTTCAGTCTGAAATAGGGCATCTTCATATTTTTTAAGTCTGTCGTTTCAGAGGGGTTTTTTGCCTAGGTTTTTCACTGAGCAAATGAAAGCAGCTTTTTTCTCTCTCTGCTTTAACAAAGGGTGCAGTGAATTACCACTCAATTTGGTTGATTTGATATTTTAAAGAAACTTTAAATTTGTTATTTAGGAGGAAAAATAGGTATTGAAAGGACTAGTTTTGGAAGGGAGTAGTATTTACTTATAAGAATTAGCTGATTTTAAGAAACAATTTTCTTTCCTTTTCAAAAGACCACAAACACAAGATTTGCCTTCCCCCACCACTCTGCTCCAGTTCCCTTCCAAGAATAGAACTGAGGATTTTTCTTAAATTAACTTATGTAAAAGGTTTTCTAGTAGCTGCAAGATAGGAAACTTCAAAAAGAAATGGGAGAAATATGGAATACCAATCGGAAAGATCGCAGCACTGAAAGCCCCTCCACGTCTTGTAGACCCAGTTCCATTAAACTGAGGGAGACAATAAATCCGTCAAAAATGTTCCAACCTTCTTGAAAATAATAGTAGGGATCCATGGCTATGAGCTTCAGGAACATCTCTGCTGTGAAAATTCCAGTGAAAACCTGGAGTGAAAAGGAGACACAAAAAGAAAGTGCACACACAAAGATGCACTTCAGTCTAGTTTCAGGTGTCATCATGCAAACATCCAAGAGAAGTTAACAGTGAGCTACAACCAGATGTCCTGCAATCTTTTTTTGAATCAGTTCTGTGGTGGTCTATGCAATGATATGGGACTTGCCTATATGAATACTTTCTCCTCTCCATCCCCACCCCTGGCGTGCATGACTACAGGAGCTACCCTGCCACTCCATTGTTCCCTCCTCATCTTCCTGGAAAGGCCACTACTGCTAAGTCACTTAACCTGGAAGATGTGTCATCTATGCTACTGCTGCAAATCTACTAATGCTGTTTGCTACCGAAGGAAGTTCCCTCCTCATGGACTTCTGGTCCTCAGGGAAGCAGCAAAGAGATGAATCCCAGTATCCATTTATAGCAAACAACAGCCTCTTTTCCCAAGCTAATTAAAGATACATTGCAATGCAAGACCTGTCCTGGGTGGTTTACTGACTAGTTTCCACCAACTGGGTGTGCCCATCACAGCCCTGCTGTACGAAGAGACAGACTAACAAAGACAAACGCACCTGGAGAGGTGGAAACTGATGCTCTGGAGCAAATAAAAGTTTATGGATAGTACCTACCAGTGTCTTCCCCTTCCCACACTGGAAAAAGGAAATCTTCACCCCTTCATATGTCTACACAAATGAATCAACTTAAAAAAGGTGGGTGTACTCATGGATTAGGAGGCATGGGTTGAAGCATGTTTATCACAGCAGAGACAATTTATGGCTCCACTCTTGGGCCTCTCCCTCACTGTAAAGTGGGGATTCCCTGGCAGCAGCACTTTCAGCAAACAAACCCTATACACCCTGTCCACACACCAGAGATGGACTTTTACATCCACTTAAGCCAGGATGGAGGGACTGCTACTAATGCCAGACCTCACATAAACACGTGTAACAGCCGATGAAGGCAGGGATGCATGAGAACACACACACAGACCTTCTCAAAGTATTTGCAAGAATTGATGCACAAGAGGACGATATGGTATCATTAAGATTGCTCATTTGCCCTTAAAAATGGATCTGCCAGGCACCATTAAACAATGTCCCCAGAGTTTTTCAACCCCCCTGACAATATTGGGGATGCTCTACCAAAGCCCTCTTACCAGATTTCCTACGGACAGCACATGTTCAAACTGAGGGGTCATGGGATGGTGCTCCATTGCCATGAACAAAGTGTTCAGCACAATACAGATGGTGATGGCCAGGTCAACAAAAGGATCCATGACAATCAAGTTCACTATCTCCTTCAACTTGATCCAGTGTGGGTGGCATTCCCAGATCAGGAAGGTGTTGGCAAATTTGTACCAGCAAGGGGGGCACTTCCTCTGGGACTCTTCCAACTCTGCAGTCATAAAACAAAATAGTAAAAATAGTTGAGCCTTGTCTTCCCAGTTCTGTGGGATCTGTCTTTATGTGTTAGCATGGGTCCAGCATTACTGCAACACCTGCACCCCTTTCCATGTCTTTCTGTTTATGCTTCCCTTTAAGCCCTTACAGTGAAGGCTCTCTTTGCTGTGTGTCCATTTACTGAAAACTATATCCATGCCTACTATGGTTTTATTTAAAGCATTAATCTTTTTTCTTGATGACTTCTGCAGTTTTTGTCCCTTTTTTGCCCTCCAGTTACCTCATCTGGACTGCCCTATCCATTATGATGCTAGCTTTCTTATTTTTTATGTGGGGGGGGAAGGGAGGAAACATTTGATGGATTTCTTCCTTTGCAGTTGGTATGCTGGTTGCTAAGAATATGGTTGCCTTGGTTTTTTGAAAGTTTGGGAAAAAAAAAAAAAAGGAACTGTGCACTGGAGCCCGTGGGAGTTTGTGCAGGAGGGAAGCAGCAAAGAAACCATGCTCTGTTTTCAAGTATATTTAGTTCTCATATAATTGCATTACATGAGCCAGTAAGAATCTGAGAACAACAGCCTCATACGACTAGTCTCCCGCAGAATATTTGGAAATAAAGGTTCTCTCCACATCTCCATCTGCTGTTTTTCGTATCGTATAGAAATTGTTTTCTCTTCTGAGAGCTGAGATTCAGTGTGGTTCAGGTCTGTCTTTATCACTGGGCTGTAGGCAAAGGAGGCTCTCCCCATTTCCTGCGCAAGCAGAAACACCTACATGACCAGGTTTTCTATCAACACCTCTAATTTCCCTTCTGCGTATTGTTACTGGAACCTTATGACTCTCTAGCTGCTTTTATCTCCCTACCTGTGTAGTTTGGATGCTCAAGCAAGTAAAATAAAGCCTAATAAATATACACAGTGCATGTATACAGAGAGCCACAGATTTAGGTGCAAACAAATTGCACGGGATGTACATTTTTCTAAGGGGACAGCCCTGCACCATTTTGGTGCCTTTGCATCAACACAATAGAAACATCTGTTTGTACCCCTCATTTTGGACTAGCAAACCCCCTGGCTGCTGTCAATTCTTTGCTTTGCTTACCACGGTTCAAACTCACCTTTTCCGTGACTACTGACAAGCTGTTGTGTTGGCCAGTTCCCTGCCTGGGTCCCAGCTGTTACTCACCTCCTTATTGTGAGGTACCCACAGTTACATGGTGACAGCTGTGTGCTACTTTGTCCCCCCAGAGCAATTAACACAGCTGTATAAAACACTCATGGGTCCCTGACTTTAAATCATGGGTTTATAATGAAAGCCCAAACTCAGGATCTAGGTCACAAGACTGAGCCAAGCTTCTGTGGGTAAGGGGTGAAAACAAACAAGCATTCACATAAGCCTTCCAAACAACCCTCTCTAATTATCGCACCATTGCAGTAATGTAACCACTGTTGCACAACAGTCTCCAGGCAAACTGCTTGTAGGGACAGCAGGGATCAAACCCACCACCTAACACAGGGCTACACTCTGCTAATACAGTGTTAGAACTGTAGGTTTTTAATCATTTCAAAGCTTGCCACAAGGGGACAGTTGTACCCCCCCCTCATTCCCCCCCGCCAAAAAAAGAATTACATAGCACTGTAACACACCTTCTACAAGGGTATTGGTCACAACAGTCATTATACTGTTGGTTCGATCCTTTCTTCCAAAGGAAGCATTCAGCTGATCCACTGAGACCAGGAGAGACCCAGTAGGTTTCTTTTTGATTGCCACTTCAGTAGTTCCCTGCAAAATTCACACACCGATTAGCATAGACCTCTGGTTTTTTTGCCACTTTATATGCTGTCAGGTTAGAGATGCCACATGCAACCAAGAGAAAAAAAACAGGTCAGGTTTTGTTGTTTTACCAAAATCCCTGTACCTCTTCAAGATCAAGATACCTGAGATAGCGTTACTGGGCTGCAGCAATAGAGTTTGCTAGTTAAAAACATAAATCAGGTTACTGGAAGTTGAGATCTCAAGGAGAAGTGTGGAGGATTTCCTGTGTGTTCTTCACGCAGAATACGTGTCTATTTAAGACAAGCTGAAAGATGTTCTAAAATCCATCAGTAGGTTGGCACCCTGCTGCTCTATTTGCACAGTATTTTACTCCTCAAGCAGGCTGCCCTTGTGTGTAATGTGATGACTGGGACACAAGAGCCCAGCTGACACAGACCCCTTGTGCATTTTGGCAAGACACTTAAAAACAGTCCATCCTTTCTCCCACCTTTTGTCTGTCTGGTCTGTTTAGATTTCATGGTCTTTAAGGCTGGAAATGGCTTCATGCAATTGTCCTAGTAGAGTGGCACCCTGCCCTGGTTAATCTTAGCTTCCATCGCTATAGAGAAATTCCTAATACAAACCAGCCCTAACAGAAGAGAGATCTGCTGCAGTGCAGCTGGTGGAGGAGAGGCCACAAGGAGATTAGTTTCTCCTGAATTCATATTGTCCACTTATACTCATTTTTGTTCCCCTTAGACATTTCACTCCCTTAATTTTCATAAGCAGGGGACAGAGCAGAAACAAACACTTTATTTTTACACTGGTATCAGCAATTTGCAACCTTAGAGAAAGGAAAGACCCTACATTTTAAAGAATGCTTGCACAAACTTTTCTGTAAATTTAACATAGGCGCAAAGCAGGCAAACTCTATTCTTCTGTTAAAGCAGAAGAAAGCACAGGCAGTATTTCATATATTCATCTATCTACTGGAAACCAAATAAAAGATGACAGTAATTTGAAAATAAAACATCAATAATCAAGGGGATGGCCTATATTCACAAATGCATTTGCAGTCATGAACCTGCATCTTGCATTTAGTAATCACTTGACCCTGTACGCCTATGTAACTTTGCAACTGCACATGTAAGCAGGACTAGACCTTTTAAAAAGTTTGGCTCTTACATGCTTAACAGCTTGACCTATGCCATATTAGAAGCCCATGCATCAGATGTAAAATGGAAAGTCATTGAACAGATCCAAGAGGTAGCAGGTGAATTACCTAGGCCACGTACAGACAGTTTCTCCTGGGAGAGTTGCTGCTCCCTGGAGAAACCACAAGTGTGCAGATGTTCAGGATTTTATTCTAAGAGCAAAAATGGCCGCTCCAAGAGCAAAATAACCTGGAAACAACCGGGGTTAAATCATTCCTGGGAGTTTTCCCTTGAGAGAATGAATGAATGTCTTTATACATTCAGAGCTTTCCAACCAATCAATTTACAACCCTCCAGATGAGAACATGAGGCTTCAAAACAGCCCCATTTGAGCTACTTGAATTTGGAAGAGTAGGGATTAATGATCTGCTCCTGAACACAGGATTCGGCTGCTCTGTTTCAAAACCTACATCTGAAAACTGGGGTCACAAGAGCTCAGCACTGAGCATTCCTCATAGATAACAGACACTTCCCCACAGGGGCCCACTGAGAACAATGGAGCTGACAACACTTCAAGACATACAGCAGTGCAATGATCTAATACTGCCTGGTGCCCTGTGCTCTCAATGCTCATTTGAGTCCAGAGAGAAATCTGGATTTTGCTAAACAGGACAGCTGTAATTATTTGCCATGCATCACACTAGTAAAGGGCCAATCCTGTCCCCTGGGTAACCAGTGGGGCAAGGCTTTTCCAGGGAGTCTAAAGGAGTTCTTCTCTTCTTTCAAGCCCCTTGAAAAATCCCAGTCCAAGTGTACTGTCCCTGACTTAAGTGGGACCCAGTCCAAAACTCTGAAACATTGTGCGCTGCTAATGGATCACTGTCTTGAACTCAAGAAAGGAGTTTGCTGTTGGTGACTGATGCACAGTACACACTTCCCACAAAAGACCTTTGTTTCTCCTTTCCCAAGGATACAAGATACATACTCTATGAGTAACTGAAGTATCCGTCAACTCAACAGTTCCTCAGCTGTCATGAGGTTAACCAGTAGCTGCATTGTTTAACTCTGGTGATAGTAGGTTACCAAAAAGAACCTCCAACCAGCATACCCAGTATTGCATAATACCGTCTCTCTCATGCATGCATCATGCAGATTACAGTTTCTATCATTTCCATGCTGTGTTAGAAAGAGAACTAAATCTTGAAAAAACACATTTTACTAACATGCTAACTGGAGCAGGCGGCAGTAACTGAAACTTAACAACTAAAGAAAGGCCAGTAAAGTCTCAGGGAAGAGTCAGGGGTTAGCAGGTATTAATTTAGGTTGCAAGAATTAAACAATTAAAAAAAACTGCTTGGAATTTTGAGACAGTATCCAGAGCCATTCTGGAAACTATGGTTTTAGACAGGTCATAAGTGACTCTGTATTTTTATCTTATCTAAGCTCCCAAATCAACTCCAAGTAGATTGTCTACTTCCTCATTTGTCCTGCTGAGATTTTTAAGAATGAATTCTCTGACCCCCCCCATTCATTCACCCCTCTTGTTTTAAAAGGTTACTGTCAAGAGAAAATAAAGATATTAAAATTATGATGCAAAAAAAATCCTACATTATGTTAAGTTTTCCCCTGTGGAAAAAATCCTATAGGACTTAACAGAGATGAAACTCCACAGATATTCCTCTAAGCAGCCTACGGAACTGAAGAGCCTGATTCTGCAAAGGACTAGTGTACTTGTCTGCAAATGGCCACGTGCAGAGATTCGATTACAGGATTAAGTCTTGGAAAGAATTATACTCCAGACCTAGAGTTTCATAACGTGATTTAAAAATTATATCGGTAGGCTGCCTCTGTTAAACGCTATAGGACATGCACACAAAGGGTGAGATGATTAAAACAGAAGGATTAAAAAAAATATTTTCCAACTACCTAAACTGATAGTTTCTTTTTCTGCATTTCATTCAGCTTGGACAGTGAAACTAGACGTGTAAGGGTTTCCTCATGTTAACACTCAGTTTCACGTCTTGTTATTCATGCACTCTTGCCATGCTGACAGGTTAAGACCCAAAATGAAACTGTTTTTATAGAAACTTCTCAGTTCCATGAAAACATTTCATTTATACTAGGTTTTGCAAATATACATATACAAAACCTAGACTTTGGACCTACATTTCTTGACAGTGCCCTGCCTGAAGCTGCTTTCCTCATTTCTCTTAAGTCCTGTTTCTCCCCAGAGGTCTGTCTTACTCCCTGACTCTCTCCTTTGTTTGAAATTTCACTTTCTCCTTCCTCCACTTTTTAGGCCCCAATCCTGCAAGCTGATCCATGTAGGAGGGTGAAGCCTAGAAGCTGAGTACTTATGGCAAGTGGCATGCCATTAACTTAATCTGGTAAGGACCAAAGAATTTGCCCCAGGGAGAAGCAATGGCAGGATCAGTGTCTTAGAACATAACTTTGTCTCGTCTTTAATTTTTTTTTATTTAAATTTTCTCTCCATAAAGATTTCTTCATGGTTAGTTGAGTTTTAAAAATTTCTCCTTTCTTATCTATACCCTTTAAATTCCCCAGCACTATTCCTTAGCCATGGGAAAAACTTCCAGTAAAGCCTGATCTGTTTTTCCAATGCCCCATCCTACTGAGGAGTCAACCCTGAAAAATGGCAGGCCTCTTTTTATTATTCCCTTAGTTAAAAGCTCAATTCCAAGCCTTTTTTCCCAGGAAGCCAGGAGAAGGATGTAGGTCAGTAGGTTAATTTAAGAAGGAAAAGAGGGAAACTGAAGCATGGTAGTTTTTAATCTGGTACAGACTATGCTGTCTGCGGTTAGACAAACCAATTTTCATTCCATCAGGGTGTCCATTTGGCTTGGAGACCAGCATACAGGGAAGCAGAAGAGGGCGGATCACCATGCCTAGACTTTGTGCTCATTGACTTCCTTACACTGTCATCAGTAGCTGCCTTATCTATTTTCACCTCAGGCAGAAGGCGGCCCCCAGGCACATTGGACGTGGGGCCGCCGATGAGAGACACCACGCCGTTGCAATCAACCGTGCTGTTCCTTTTCACATTCCGACGAAGGTTTGGGAAGATTCGTGAGGACCGGCTGCCCTGGCTGTAGCCACTGTAGCCACTGTAGCTGCTTCTCCGATCCCGACCACGGATAGGGATGAAAAGGGAGTCTCTCCTGCCTTCGCTCTCCTCCACCGTGCTGTGCTCATCATCAGCAAACTCATTCTCTGAGCCTGGGTCACGGAAGCGCCCCTTGTAGCTGAAGATGCTGCTCTTGCTGTTGTGCCGGGAAAGGAAAGGGGAGCCAGGAATGCTGAGGAGGGACTGTCAGGGGGAAGAGAAAGAAAAATAGTGCAAATGGTACAGACACAAACAGAACAAGATCAAAGGATGTCATAATTCAGTGCAAGCACTTGTCTGTTGCAGCGGGGTTCATGCCATTTGCAAGGGGACGTTTATCTGCATTGTAGGAAGCACTATTACTTAAGCTTAGTCACTCCCCAAAAAGTTTTGTTAGCATGGGTAGATCAACCAGGAGCATGAATGAAATCATCCCTCACACAACTCGGTCATGCCAGCAGATGCAATTTACTAACAGCAGAGAATCTCTTTTCTGTTTCAGAACTGGTTACGGCTCCCTTGTCAAAAGCACTCTCTTGCTGGTAAAAGCCAAGACCATTTTCACTTCGCCAGAAAACTCCTCTGAGCCAGCACACTACAGAAAGTTTTCTGAGGCAGGAACTGATTGGTCTTCCATGCCTGCCCAGTGAGGCTTTCATCCTGTTTTTGGTCTCTATGTAGTTACAGCACAGACACAAGTAACCCCGGGGAACAGGCTCAAAAGAGAGGCACAGGGACTGCGCTCTCTTTTTGCCTCTAGAAGGGCTCCTTCAAAACAAGGTGAGCCCACATCTGCAGGGCACTGTGGCAACAAGCACCCCTAGCTGTTGCTTTCTTGCTGGGCTCTAGGACAAGACTTCAATCCTGAACTCCTTCACTCCATCACCTTCAGCTGAAAATAAAACTCTAAGAAAACTATATAACCTTAGCAAGCTGGGTACAGTTTTCAAAAGGCCTAACAACTTATGCTCCTGACTTTTAACTGAAGTCACCTGGGTAAATCTACCGACTTCAGTGCTTCTTCCAATTTACGCTCCTTCATCTACAGGACTGGACCCAAGCATCCACTTGATCCAATGTCAACCAAAGTCAATGGACTGATCTCCTTGATATGCCATGTGCACTGAACCAGGCCTCAAAACAGGAAATTGTCCTGAGTGGAAATGAACGATCCTTTATAACAGCAAAGAATGATACCTGGTTCATGATGGAAAATTTCCTTCCCAGCCTGTTATCTGGCAGCCTGAAGGCCTTTCTCCTCATACCATCCTCTGATTCAGACTTGAACACTTTCTCGTTGTCGCACTTTTCGTCACCTTCTGACAGCTCTTTGTCCTTTCGCTTCTTCCTCCGGTTCCGCCGCTCCTTGGCGCTCTTAGAACTGAGCTTGGAAATCTCAGAGGAGCTTCGAGACACCCTGCCCCCACCATCATCCTCCACAGCATCTTCAGACACTGTCCCTGCTGAAGTGACCATGGCTGCAGCCTGAGGGAGAGAGAAGTACTATGAATCAGTTGAATTAACTCTCCACAGACCTCAGAGAGGTAGGAAAAGGGGTTGGGGCAAAACAGTATCCGTCTCACAGGCAGGGGCAGAGCCGCCGCTGCAGGAGGCTGACCAAGGACCCTGGCCTCTACTTTCTGCTCTGGGAAGGAACGTGGTCTAATAGGCATAGAACAAAACCAAGGGGCAGTGCTCCTAGGTGCTATGTTCTCTTCTTGGAGGAGTTACCAGGGACTTGTGGGTCTGCAGACTACCCTTGGCTCACTAAGCTTTGAGCAAGAAACTTCACCTCTTTGCCCCTCAACTCAATCTCTGTGAGGTGGGTAAAGTGAGGCTTACCTGTTTCGCATGGGAGTTACCAGGCTTAACCAGAGACCTTGAGAGGCTTTGATAAAAGGTGCTTTAAGACTACAAAGCTAATATAATAAACCAGCAGTTACCTAAGGACTTGACCATTACCAGCATGCCATACATCTAGAATGTCATGGGTGCAGGAGAGATCCAACAAAGACTCTTCTGACTACAAAAGCCCCAGCCCCTGCTACTTGAGTGCCCTTAAAATTAAAAAAAAAAAAAGGCCAGTAGGACAAGGCATGTGAACACAGTGTAGAAAGGTCTGCTTCCATCCCAAAGAGAGGAGATATGCCCAGATACATCATCCAGTATAAGACTATTTTATGGTAATATGGCTGTGCCCTGCACCTGAAAGGGAAATCTCTATATGTTAAAAATTATGAACTTAAAAAACAAAACAAAAACACTAACCTGTGCTTCCTCTTGCTGCTTTTTCAGCTGTTCCAACATGGCCTTAAATTCTGCCTCTTTCTGCTCTGCTTCCTCCAGCGTGGCCTGGTTCTGCTCTTCATAAGCCATGGCTACCACAGCCAAGATCAGATTGACTAGATAGAACGACCCCACAAAGATCACCAGGACAAAGAAGATCATGTAGGTTTTTCCCGCTGCTCGCAATGTCTGAAAAGAGACCGCCATTTCCTAATAAATCCCTTGACACAGAAGAATGACTACAACATGGACCTGGGCACCTGATCCTAGGCCTCCTGACATGGATGGTCCTACAGAAAATATACGGTGCTGTATGCACAGCAGGTTATCTAACATCTTAGCAGGTCCCATGATAAAGCATTAGGACACAGCACTCCCAGTCAACTTAGGCGCAAGGAATGAAATGTCTCTTCCTACTCCCTTTAAAAGCAATCTTGATGCAATATCAGGCAGGACTTAACATTACAAATCTGACCGAAGAAGACATGTTTAAAGAGAGTCAGAAGCACAGTTTGAAATGCAACACCAACTCCTTCAAACAGATGGTGGTTCAGCAAGATGGCAAACTGCTACAGAAGTCTGAATTGTTCTTACACATTATGGAACCACCGTGCCCTCCACAGCACCTGGATGCCCTCTGTTATGCTACAAGAGAGTGTCAGCAAAGCTGAGGTGCATGTCCCGTGTGCAACATACAGCAAGACTTTTTCAGTATTCACAAGAGAATCTGCTATAAGCTTTAAGAGCTTTAAGAACTGCTTTTGTAGGATGAATCCTGCCCAGGGTGCTACCATTTTTCCTCTCCTTAAAACATACCTCCTCTAAAGTCACACAGTGTACTTATGGGCACTCATTTAGGATACCATAAACAAGAATACAGTCCCCTCCCCCTGGCTCCCATTTCCCCCCCACCTCTCCCCGCCATACAACAGAGAAGCAATACATTTACTTACTAATTGATACAAGTTTTCCCAAAAGTCCTGAGTCATAAGGCGAAATAAAGCCAGAAAAGCCCAGCTGAAAGTGTCAAAGCTTGTGTAGCCATAGTTTGGATTCCGCCCTGCTTTCATGCATGTGTAACCCTCCGGGCATTGACTGCAGAAAAAATATAAGATGTCTCAGGGCATCAATATTGAAAAAGCCATAAGGACAAATTACCAGGTCACTTGTTCCTAGAGGCTATAGGGACTTCCACAGGACCAGGTCACAGCAGTTGATATACACTTTGATTTCCATGTGGGCTTATTTCCAAGTAAATAAAGGTGCATTGACAGCCCTAGAGTCTGGAACAGTGGCCCACAGGGCAAAGATAGCGCAGCAAGAGGCTGGGCCTGGAAGGCCTAGCAGTTGACTCCTTCAGCCCAAGGGATGACCTGGGTGAGCCTATTGGAGATAGTGGAAGATTTTCTATGCAAGTCAACAGGCCATGAGTTAGCGAAGAACACAGTGGCAGAGACCAGCATCCAGGAGGCAGGCAATGCCACTTGTGGTAGGGCAAGGTCATTTGAAACAGGCACTTGCTCACTGGAATACAGACTGAGAAATGCCAACTGATTTCCTGATCAATGCAGAATTAGTAAAACAGTAAGCAGCGACTAGGCTGGACTATGACCAGTGATCTAGAGGTGAGACAATTTCAGAGAATGTTCCCAGCCATCCGAGCCTCCCGGGCCTTCTGAATAACCCAAGGGTTCAACAAGCAGGTGGCTGAATTTACCAATAATATAAACTCTTCTTCCTGTTCCTACCCTTTTTACTAATCCAGCTCCTCCTTAAAGTATCTCTAACCATAAGGATAATTAACACCTTTGTTTTCTAGTAAACAGAACTCTTTTACAAATATTAGAGAATACTGTAATCTGTACCCATATTTAAATCAATTACTCTTCATCTAATTAAAGGGGAGCACTAAAGATTAGGGCTGGGATTTTCAAAAGGAGACTACAGGCAAAAAGGAACACAGGGTAGTATTTCTAAAAATACCGAAAGGACCAGATTTTTAGACTTATTTAGGCACCTACAGTCCTAAACGACAGGGAATAATAAGAGGTTAACAGGAGTTGTGCTCTTACCTTACATAGCCTCCTTTGAAAAATCCCAGCCTAACTATGATAAGATTGGTCCTTTTCCAAGTAAGCTGAGGGGAAATAACCTGTTTAATGCAATTTTCCATACAGATCAGTTGCTTAATTTTAAGTGGTGCAAAGTGAAGCAGAAAAGAATATATTTTTTAAACAGTTACTTTTAAGGTATAACACAGCAATGCAGCAGGTCTGTACAGCTGCTTGGCATCAAGCACAATGTATGCAGAGTAAAGATACCATTGCAGATGGGGACTGTATGACAGAAGCTAGCAACCAAAGAGAACGGGCTGCAGGCAACCTCCTCAGCCTCTGCTATCATTAAACTGTTGATGAAAGATGTTCTTAATTTGGCTAAAACTCAACACTTACCCTGCATCCGAGCTGTTTCCACAGAGTAAAGGATCAAGGGCCCCAGGGATTGTATAGAAATTTGCTAGGGGGGAAAAAAAGATTTAAAGGTGTTTCCATGCACACAGTTATGGGTCTGAGCATTTTGCAATACTACAGAAGCATTGATAAAACCATAATCTGGACTATTCTGCTTTAAATAATTTTAGCTGAGCTAAACAGGCCTGAGTTTGAACACCTCCCTGTAAGCCAACACAACAGTTTAAATGGAAATACAAATGCACTGCTGGCACATGGGAGCAGGTTAATACCCAAATGGGGAAGGAAGCTGCAAAGACCTGGAGCTAGATTCCCCAATACCACTCATCTTATGACATCAATTGCACCAGTGGATGCCATGTTGCACCTGCTTTAAGTAGGTGCAAAGGTTGATACAAGGCAGTGAGGAATCAGGCCTGTAACAACATCCAGCACAGGTTCGACTCAAGTGATAACTACGTGGAGACAAAAAATGGGCAGACTCTTGAGCTTCCACACTTCACTAAGCAAAACTAAGTGTCCACAAGCACCTTTCTTGACTCAGGATCATGCCCAGGTGTTATTCTAAAACCAGCTTTTGCTTATGTTTGAAGAGTATCTAGGCACACCCATAAGCACTTAGGATTCACTGTTCACACAGGTGACTACCTCCACACCAGAAGTCAAGATACTCAACACCATATGAACCATTAAAATAATTGTGAACCATGTGAGAGTGCACTGAGTTGGTCTAATAAAAGATATCAGATTTACCCAAAGAACCTTTTCTGCCTATACCACAAACACTGGAGCTTGGAGGCATTTTGGCTTCACAGTGCCAGTAGAGTGTGTCATGGCTCCATGGCTACTGCTCTATGCTGAGGGGATAAAGGCTTCTGTGAAGTTCCCATTCCTCACAGAATCATAGAAAATGAGAGTTGGAAGGGACTTCAGGAGGTCACATCTAGTCCAACCCCCTGCTCAAAGTAGGACCAGCCCAACTAGATCATCCCAGCCAAGGCTTTGTTTAGCCGGGTCTTAAAAACCTCCAAGGATGGAGATCTCACTCTATGGGTAACCTGTTCCAGTGTTTTACTATCCTTCTAGTGAGAAAATTCTTCCTAATATCTAACTTAAACTTCCCTTGCTGCAACTTGAGACTATTGCTCCTTGCTCTGTCATCTGTTACCACTGAGAACAGTCCAGCTCCATCTTCTTTTGAACCCTTCTTCAGGGAGTTTAAGACTGCTACTAAATCCCCTCTCAGTCTTCTAGCCCAGTTCCCTCTGCCTCTCCTTGTAAGTCATGTGCCCCAGCCCCTGAACCATTTTCGCTGCCCTCCGCTTGACTCTCTCCAGTGTGTCCACATCCTTTGTGTAGTGGGGGGCCCAAAACTGGACACAGGACTCCAAATATGGCCTCACCAGTGCAGAAGAGAAGGGAAGAATCACTTCCCTTGACCAGTTGGCAACACAGCTACCAATGCAGCCTAGTATGCTGTTAGCCTTCTTGGCAACAAGAGCCCACTGCTGAGATGCTTTTCAACTGAAAGGTACTGCATAATCTGACTCCAGGGAAGGGAGAAATGAAAACATATCCCCCCTTTGCAAGTAGAGTATGACAGTGGCTAGTATGAATCTGAACCAGTATGTGCAAAGGAAAACACTGAGCTTCATTAGGTCTGAGATGGGATGGCAATTGCCTTTCTTCTTTGGAATACGGAAGTAACTGTTCTAGAATCCATTTTCCTTGAGGTATGAGGGGACTTATTGTATTATCCTTAATATCTAGCAGAGGGGAACTGGACCCTTTTAACCAGGAGGATTGCCTCCTGACCATTGCTATGACTGTGAACCAGGAGAGAATATCTGTAGCAGCCAAAGCTACGTGAAGTGTAGTCTTAGTTCCTGATTGTTCTTTGGATACAAGGACTAAGAAGACTTCTTGCAATTCTGCCAGTAAAGAGTCCACAGCATTGGTAATATGCTTATAGCTGAAGAAGTGGTACATGGCAAAGAGAGCCTTCTGAACAGCAATTCTGATGTGAAGGAACAGGCGTTTCATCCAAAGGTCTAAGGATTTAGGGTCCTTCTCTTTGCAGTAATCTCAGTGGCTTTGCCATCATTGGCAGCAGCCCCTACCAGAGAGAAGTGTGCAGGATGTAGCACACACAGCCCCTCTCAGGGCCAGAAGGCTTCAAAAAACCCATTAACTTGTGGGCAGCCTCACTGACTTCCTCAAGGGAAATTTGCATGATCTGGGCTACAGAATGCCTTAAGTCCTGAATGCCCTGAAAATCTTCCCAGCTTCTGGGGCAAGAGTCATGGCCCCAAGAAAAGAAACAGAGTTCAGACAGGAGCAATAGAAAAAGCATAGAAGGGTAGAAGCTCCACAAAGGGAGGGCTTCAAAAGGGCTATAAGCTGCAGTTAGCATGAGTCAAGAGCTAAACTGAAACAGGTAAGGGAAATTGGGGAGCAGGAAGCATGCACCATCTTTTATCCCTTCAGTGTGGGGTAGGTATAAGAAAACACAGGGCCATTATACATCTGTAGATGAGGCAAAAAAAAATCTCTGAGTCTAAGTACTTGTGACACGGGCACCCAGAGTGAGGATGTGCATATAGACAGCTACTTGAAGGAGACCTACTGGTTACAAACAGACAAGCTCTGCCGATCAAGTTTTTTCTGCATAAGTCTTTTGCAAATACTTGCATTCTTTTTAAGCCAACTCTGACTGACACAAAGAAAAGGCTTTTGGAGTCAGGAGTGGCAGGTGCATGGGGATGCTAAACAAATACAATGAAAAAGGCAGGGGTTGGGCCCAGGCTTAGTGCAGGCACAACTCAGAGGGGTACAGAGAGCACTTGTGTCCCCTGCTCTAATGCCTGGAGCCTCCTTGCTGCAGAACCAAAATTTAATAAACTGAATGCACCAGCCACTCCAAGTCCTATGTGTGTTTAAAGTGGAGTTGTGCTTTGGCTATGCTGTGAAGGGTGGGACATGGCTAACTGGGATTCTGCAGGGTTAAAAACTCAAAGAGTGTTTTACAAGTCTGATTAGCTTTGCCTGATTTCTCTGGATATGATAAATTGCCCACAATGTTATAACAAGACAGTTTCTATTTGCAGTTGTCCACCTTTCTATACTGACTACCCAGAGAGCAACAGGTACTCTAGGCTCCTCATTCCCAAGGCTGGAAAGATCAGAGACAACTATTTTTAAAGTGTTTAGTAATTTTGGATGCCCAAGTTGAGACATCTTAATAAGACCTCATTTCCCAAAAGTGCCCTCTTCTCTGAGCCAACCCTCTTTAAGGTATTGGAAGCTGGGCACCTAGAATTACATGTGGACAACAATAAGTCATGTATAAAAGAAAGTCTTTAGAGAGCATTGCTGTAGAAATACCTACACTTATTGTTGGTGTATTCCTCCCAGTCAAACCCCCTGGAACCATTTTCTAGGAAGGTCTCATTGAGGTTAATTGGCCAAATCACACACTTGTTCCTCAAATTGCCCATAAACAGCTGCAGTCCAATCAAAGCAAAGACACTTAGGCAAAACACTGTCAAGATCATTACATCAGATAACTTCTTCACAGACTGAATTAGGGCACCCACAATGGTCTTCAAGCCTGCAGAGAAAACAGAGCTAGAAATCAATTCCACATCATAATCGCTCAAAAAAAAAAAAAAAAAAATCAGATATGTTGCACATTCCATTTAAAAACATGCAGCAAAAAGATTACTGCTCGAGAATGGCCTGGTCCGTGAGAACTGGAGCACTGTAGCCATCTATACAGGTTTTCTCTATAGTTCATTGTTTATGGCAAAATACCTTGGTTCTGAGAGAACCAAATTAATGCCTAAAGGATTTCCACTGACTCCAGTGATTAACTAGGAAAAAATGAGACCCAGATTTTAAATTCAATGAAAATCCAAAAGTTCACTCTTCAAAATACAGCTATACAGCATATTGAGGAGGCCATGGGACAAATGGTAGGACTTATCTGTACACAACTGTTAAATTAAAGATGAATTGGTGAAAAACCCTGATTGAACATACATATATGGGTTTAAACCAGATTTATATGGTATGAGCTAAACAGAAACAAGCCAAGCTGAAAAGATATCAGACTGCACACAAAGTTCCACCTGTTTAACTAACTTGCTTTAAAATCCCAGTTTTAGTTAAAGCAGTACAACTTTCCACCGAGACTGGGATTTTATCATTTCAATCTGGTATAAGAGAACTTCATTCATTCAAAGCATCAACATGCCCCCCACCCCAACCCCTTTTCCTCCCCGCCACAATAAATGTTTTTGGCACTTCATAAACTAGGTGCCAAAGCTACAGAGAGTGGCTGTGTATAAACAGACATCATGGGCATAGACTGTACATGCACACAGCAAGGCACAGAGAAGTCCAAAACAGAGCTCTGCCGGTATTCCCAATCAGTCTGTTCCACACAGGTACCATCTTTGAACTCAGTGGACATTTTGCATGGACAAAGAATGCAATTTAACTCCTCCTAGTCTAACCTGGGAGAAAGGTGTGCAGGATCAGATGCAGAAGGAAGACAGGGTTAAGCCAGTAAAACAAGCATATTTAACATCCAGTTGGACTGTCTTGAGTTCATAGTTTGGAGAGGGAGGGGGAAGGCAGGCAGAAGAGTTTTCTTATATGTGGGGCCCAGACAGAATTTTTAAGTATAGTTATAGCTAGCCCAGAAAATAACCCTGGGACACTCCCTCCTCTGGCAACTCCCAAATCAACTTTACTCTGATTACAAAATAGAACAGGTTTTTTTCCCACCAAGCTGCCAGACCCCACAACTTCAACAGATTAAAATAAAAGCCACTAGCATCTTTACTTAGTAACTAAGAAAGGGGAAGCAATGCTTCCCACCAAAACAAATCCAATTAAAATGAACCCAAGATAAAATACTTGTAACCACCCTCCCGCACAACAAGCTCCACATCTCATTTCTGAGAGACACAACAAAGAACATAAAAGTGCTCACCAACATTAGATCTTAGATTGAAAATCAAAGGACAGTTGCTCTAACTGCTCATTACAAACAAAAAGAGATAAGGCCTGATTCTTCTGGCACAAGATAAAAGGAGCTTTACTAATGCCAATGGTGAAGCCCACTGGGTAGGACTGGCACTGGTCTCACATGGCAGAACATGCATGGAGGCAGGCTGTTGACCACTCTCTTTGCAAGCCGTGGCAGTTTCTTCTGGTCTAATATTAAAAGGAAGCAGCCTCTGAGCATTTTCAGTGGTTGGATCAACTAGAAACTCTTGCTTAGCCTTTCTTTTCCCATCATTCACTTTGTGAAAACATACACTTCAGTTGATTTTAAAATGCCGAGTGATTCTCCTCGTTCTGCTGTCTTCCTTCTTCAGCATCAGTAAATCAGACCCTTTTTCAATCTGCAAAATTTTACTTGCCTCTAATTTCTGATCTTTAACCAGCAAGGAAAACAGTCTTCTTTTTCTCATCATCTTCCTCATCATACTACGAGTTGGATAAAAAAAGCATGCCCAAGCCAGTAAGCTTCCCCCATGACTACTCAACATGGATGTCAACACCCTTTGCAACACATCTTATCACTTGCTCTGGAACAGATGCACCACACCAGATCTTGCCATGGGTGTATCTAGAATAATTCCCCACCAGCAGCAATGGCATGTGACTTTCCATTGTTTCACAGGAAGGCTCTCTGGGTCCCCTCAAATGTCTCAGAAACTCCTCAACTACCTCCCTAAATTTATCCTCCAAAATATTCTTCCAGATCATGAAGGTGATTTCACTTCCTCTAGTCTTTAACAAGAGAAATGGATCATCCCAGATAGTAACTCTTGAAATTCTGATAGGAGACACTCCACCCTTAAACATACGTAGTAAAGTGTTGCTACTTTTCTTTTCATTCTTTTTTTAAAAATTGGCCAGACCAATAACTTACCTTTTTAATTTAATTCCTACTCCTTTACTTCATCATCATAAAAAGACATTAAATGAGTCATTAGACGTTCTCATTTATTAATTTCTTACTCCCTTGATCTACTGCTAGGTTTGAGCACTTTCAGATGCATTGTATTGTTCTCAGACCAGGCATGATGCTCATCCCCTGGCTTA
>NW_017728981.1:102903-113134 GCF_001723915.1 Gavialis gangeticus
TGTCACTGTACTAGCTTTTTCCTCCTTGCTGCTTTAACTACTTCTTTGCAGGGCTATGTTTAGAGACTCCACAGGCACTATGAAGACCATGCATTGCATCTTCACTGCAGATCCAAAGTGCACAGGATGTTTTGCCCTGGGGAGAATTAGACTTTCACCCCTGGCCCAGGCCAGCACACCAGCCTTTTTTAATAAACTTGATAAGCAACCCTTCCTATGCTACCAACAACCTGATGCTACTGGAAGTGCAGCCTTTTGAATCAGATGTGAAAAACAGAGCCAGTGGCTGCCTTCAGTTGCTCAAAGTCTGATGGCATCTTTATCCTTCAACGGTTATTTGATAGCCCCTGCATGAAGCAGATTAGGCTAGTTTCAACCCAGTGATTATAACTGCTGCCTGTCACTGCTGGCTGTTTTTAGTAGGGTGCCCAAAAATTAAATGGACTGTGAAAAATCAATCTACCCTAGACAGGAATTGTGCACCCTGATTCAAAGCCTCATGGGAAACTTTCCCTAAACTGCACTGCACCTGTTTGAGGATTCAGAACTTCATCTGCTACAATCATCACCAGCAGCAAATTCACAAGAAAAAAAGTTAAGAATGAAAAAAGATCAATCCAGAAGTTCTGTTCATCATTCCCAGCTGGAAAAAGTCTCACAGGCTGCAACTCTGCTCCCTCTGAGCCATTAAGGTCTTTCCATCTCAGCTTATAGTGAACTTGCCTCTAAAAATGTTTGAATACAATTAAACTCCAAGTAGGCGGGAGCTGAATCACATGGTCTTCCCTTTTCTCCAGGACTTTTTCAGACTTCACACAGATTTACAGGGGCCTTCAGAAAATCTCAGTGCTAAATAATGCAACAAGCTGAAAGATTTATGAAACTCTGTACATTTCCATCTGTAGTCAGGGAGATCATAGGTGCTGGGCACAGTACATGCAAGGCAGGTAATCACTCCAGAGAAATTTTTTTTCCAGCGATGGAAAAGGGTCTTGGGCAGTCTACAGATGGTGTCCTCTTATTTTATCCAAGCATCCTCCTTTTGGATCATGCTGTTGGGATGATCTCTCAAATGGTCAAATGCCAAGGCTGCATAATTTACCGTATTTCAAAATGATGGCCAAGTTATTAGCTGTATTACTAGTAGTAGCATTTAGGCTTCAGCTGGGAGTGATGGCCCACTGCAGCAGGTGCTGTACATACTCATAGTAAAAGACCCATAACAAAGTTTACAACAGAAAGATAGATAAACTGCACATTTTCAAGTGCTAACAGATCCATGGGTATTTAACATTCACTCCAAGCATCTCTGGTATTTCAGTTCAATACTGTAAATGCCAGGGTGTGACATTATGATGGAGCTTTATCTCTATTTCCAGAGTTCACTTTTCTTGATCTCTTTGTATACAGGAAGGTCAAAAACGGAGAAAGCGAGGAGGGAAGAGTATTGATCAAAGTGCATCTGAACCGTGTGTAACTTATCAGTCATCAAACAGTACGAAGGAAGTTGAAGAACATGAGCCGAACCCAAGCACAGGCAGAAATTTTACATCATGCAGTAAGTATGAACTACAAGATTCAGCTAAGCAGATTTACCTTCTGATTTGCAAGCTTTAAGACATTCAAGAGACTTTTTCCTGAGACTAACCTTTGCAATTATGGTTAGATGCATTTTAAAGTGTGGGTCCATGCTGTAACTTGCTACAGTTCATGCAGAAACAGAACATGCAACTACCGAGTGGTCCGAATGAGTAGCTATTCATCTCTAGCGAGATACTACACTGAAGTGAAAGAGTCTTGTTAGCAGTTGTCCATTTGACTTAGGCACTCCAAGGAGCCTTATTGCTCTTAGTTCCTCTACACCCAGTAGACAACTTTAACAATCTGTTCCCTTCAACAGCCTCACTCTTGCATACACATCTTTAATGCACGTAAGGTGTAACTGTCCATTGCCCCACACAGTGAACAGTCAATTATATCAGCAGAGTTCTGCCTGACATGTTTTAAACCTGTGCCTTACTGTCCAGCCCATATGCCTGGAATCACCTCCATGAATGAGGGGTCCAGTTCAACCCTAAGCCCTGTTTGGTGCTGGCTGACAATGCACAGGAACCTGGCACCAACTGAAGTATGTGCAATTCACCTGTGCGTACTCCCCAACAGGAAAGGTTGGGACCAACATATTCCTTTAACATGGGTCACCAAACCTTCAGATAGTAGTGCCTGCATGTTACCATTAATATGGGATAGGCTGGAGCTGGTGATGTAGAGGTAAGGGTCTACATAGCCTATTGCTGAGGCACTAAACTGTATAGACCCCTTGCTCCTGTGGAACATTAGCAAGCAACATATCTCCAGCTCTGCATGATTTTATTTTTATACTTGGTCTAACACCCACTCAGGACAATTTTAATTATTTATAGAAGGTTTATTTAGCACTTGTCACAATGATAAGATGATTCTCTCTTTGGCTTAGTGTGACGTTAGACATGCTGAAGCAGAAAGAGAAAGCTTTTCAGATTTTAACATAATCAAACGTATTTTTGGGGAAGATCCCCTTCAACCTTGGAGTCCATAGAAAGCCACCAACTAATACACCAGCTCTCTCAGCCCTACAACCTGCCCTTTCCAGTCTCAATGAATGATGAGCAATCCAGCAGGTTAATTACATAAATGTTCTGTGCCCAGTTCTTGGTGGTGGGACAAGGAAAGAGGTAGTCTCTTCTGGGTCTGAGCTTTACACAGCCAAAACCAGGAGTCATTCTGGACCAGGTTCAGGTTCACATGAATGATGAAACTCTGCCTCTTTTTCATTCTAGGCTTGAAATTCAATACAGTTAGCACTGCACAAAGGCAGTAAAAGCACAGCCACTTCCAGCTGCAAGGTTATCACCTCCAACTGGGTTTACCACAGGTGATTCAGCTAGAATGCAATTCTCCTTCTCCAAAGCACAAGTCCCTGCCATGGAAGCTAGAAGGGAATCTTAATTACATGTTAGCAGTATGGGGTCCATGACACACAGCTGAACAATACTAACCCTTTTCACAGAGAGCAGTAGCGCTCTCTTGCACAAATAGCCAAGGCACTACACTCTCACACTAATTTCATCCAGCTAGATAAATACAAGAACACATCTTAAAGCCACTTTCTGTTTGAGTGAGGCAGTTGTTTAGTCATTGTATTGGGCTGACAGCATCACAACTGTACTGAAAACACATTGTTATCAGTAATAATGAGACAGCTGTTCCTCGTCCAGTGTGCATCTTAAGCAGCTGTACTGCCAGGCAGCAAAGGTGGTTAAGGAAGAGTATTCATTCTAATTAAGAAAAGTTCTCTGTCATTCAATGTAATAAAAGCAGGCTACATGTAGAAGCACCATGCATCAGGCAACTGTATAAATAGGTAGGCTTGGCAGTCTGGAATGGGAAGAAAATGATTTGGCCCTCAAGACACTTCAGTTTCTTTCTTTCTTTCTTTTTTATTTTTTTTTTTGCAAAAACCTATGCAGCAGTACACTGGGAAAACAGCAAGATTTTGCTGGTGACTTCATTTTGCTAAACCCAAAGGAATACACTGCCAGTTAAATAAACAGGGGCACATGCCCTATGCTGGAAAAGTTCAAGAGACTGATTCTCTCCTTGTCCACACCAAGACAAAAAAACTCAGCAGAAGTCAATGCATTGGCATGGGGTATGATGCCCCTAGAAGTAAGCAAAGAGCATCTGCAGAAATGAGATGATGTGGAAAGACACTAAAGAGTTCCTTTGAGTGCTTTGCTTCCAAATTTTAGCCCCCAAAATGGTAAGCTTCCAAATGCATATGTACTGAAGAAACCTCTTAGGTGAACCCTGATCCTCTGATCACCCTGATCATATGTATGCTCAGTAAAGATTTCAGTGGTGAGGGGAACAGTGGAATACATGGAGCCCGGGTGGCCACCCCCTTCTCATATAATGTCTGCTAGGTCAACTGTATGACATTCTAAACCTAAGACTATCGATAAGACTGGTTTCCAGTATTCATTGAGAAGATCATTTTGGGGTCATGAAGCCTAAGCTTTCACATTATTGGAGGAGCCCCAGAGGAGTCCTTGGCATCATCTGATCCATGCTGACTTCATCCACACCTTGACTCTACCAATGGTGTTTCACACAGTAAATCTGTTAGAGAGAACAGGCTGGGTGAAAACTCCAGGCCTATGGGATAAAGGAATATCAACCAGGTCAGAACTATCCCTCTAGCTTTCAGAGCTACAAACTCTATACCTGGCTTTTCAAAGACATAGTAATTGTACAGGATTTGCTGGTCTAAAGTAATTAAGTACCAGTGTAAACTACCCAGCAGGTACACAGAATATAATAGTTCTAAAAGTAATTGTGCCAAGTAACCAGAACTGTAATAATCCTGTGTTTATTCTGTGGCAACTGGATATCTAGGAAATTATAATGGCCATACAGGGGTGGATCCAGGAGGGTGTGGTAGTGTGGTCACACCAGTTCACAGCTAAGAGCTCTGGTCTCGGATGCGTTATACAATTGCAGTGAGCCCCCCACCATCATCACACCCCATTTTTTGTCATCCTGGTTCCACTACTGTGGCCATACAGGCCATGTCTAGACTGAAAACTTCCCACATCCATGCCATACTGCTCTGCATGCACTACCCCCCATAAAGAAGTAGTGAAATCATGTCCATGCAACACTAAGGGTGGACTAATTATCCCTGCCAATTAGCCCATGCTCAAGTATTCAGCACCAGCTGCTTTAGATAGCAGACAGCAATGCGATACTCCACCTCCAATCAGGTCTTTAATTTCTGAAAATTAGGGAACAGCTTAAACCTTGTAAGCAGGTGGTTAAATATCCCTTCTGAATTATTTTATCATTGATAATTATGACACTGCTAGAAATTCACACTATCCACATAAATGTCCAATCCCCTTTTTTAAACAGTGCTAAGTTCTTGACCTTGAGTACTTCCTGAGGCCATGAGTTCCACAGGCAATCTACATGCTACCGGAAAAAATATGTTTTGTATTAGTTCTGAATTTGTCATTTTTGAGAGTGTTTCGGTTCCCCCAGCTCTGATCATCAGATACGTTATCCCACTGGAAGGTGGTGCTGCAGCTCTATTTAGAACAGCCCTAACATGTCAGATGGGTGAAGAAAAGTCTTTGATGCAACAAAAAAATATATGCAACCTGAACTGGCGAGTCAACACAACTTCTCCCCCATCGGCTCCAAAATATATCATTTCATGCTGTCTATAAACATTCACTTGGATTGTCAGAAAAGACAACACAAGGCACTTGGCGCTTTACGACCTCAAAATACTGTGCAAATACTGACTTATTAAAATCTCACACTGGTGAGGTAAGTAAGTAGGTAACTACACCCCATGTTACACATCAGAAGATAAAGCACAGAAGAGGGAGAGTTTCACTCTTTATTACCAAGTGGCTTCTAAATTTGAATGCCCACCTTTAGACCTAAAGTACCTAAAATTTCAACTTGAAGCCATTTGAAGCTGTAGGGGGTTGGTGAAGGTATCTTGTTAGTCGCCCAAAATTAGAGTTGCATCTCTACTGGCAGCTCTGGAGAAAGAACTTTGCAGCCCCCAGCTTCAAATTGTGTGCTCAGTCCACTAAACTCTGCTGCTTCTGGGGTCTCTTACAGTGAAGGAAGCACCATCACTCAGCATTTTAAAAACCAGACTAGACAAAATACTGGAAAAAGCATGGTGGAGGCTTACACTGGCTGCATAGGAAGTGGCTGTACTGGGTGAGCTAGTGGCCTCATTTTTATGATTGGATGAAAACTAAAGCATTACATGATCTGTGATGCTAGAAATCAAGAATGCCCTGGGCCAGATTCTGTCACCTTTACTCACACTGAGTAGTACTTTCCCCATGAGCAGCTCCTGGGAAGAGCAGGAAAGCCTAAGGGCACGTCACTCAGGTTTACCTAGATTAGTTTAATATAGTCTGCGCCAGACCAACCATCCCCAATAGTTAAAAACTTGTTTGTGCCCTAATGCAGAAGGGTTTAACTCTCCCAGGATTATTAGCTGTTATTTAAAATTCCCTCACTATTACTCCTGTGGAAATTCCTGAAATCAATGGGATGTGACATGGGATAAGGGGAATACTCAGTTTGAATAATGGTGAAAGTAGCTGGTCCTTTATTTGTTAAACCTTAGGGTCCCTCATATAGACTGGATATACACATACAGAGAAAGGTGAGTTTAAATCAGTGGGTGTTCATCCAATAATTGTTAATTGTTCTGTCACAGCACCTAAAGGGCCTGACATTATTTCCTTGTATCACTTGCTATTCATGCAGACTGCAAAGCCCATCAAAAATGTCCCAGTGTCATTTTTGAAAGGTAAGTGGTAGGAAGGAGGGAAAAAATACAAAAGAAAGAGAAGCACCCGAGACACCAGGCTTAGTGCTTAAACGGTTTCTCACCTGGAATAACAGAGATAGTTTTCAAAGCTCGGAGAACTCTGAAAGTTCTCAATGCTGAGACATTCCCAAGGTCCACAAACTCTGTGACATATCTGCAATGAGGGAGGTCACACACAAGAAACACAATGACAATACACACACCAAGAAAACAACAACTACAGACAAAGCAATACATCACTCACAGGGGCCTGACCCAACAGCTAACATCAACCGGAGGCTGCCTTACCTGGAATTACAGAAATAGTTTTCAAAGCTCTCAGAACCCTGAAAGTGCGCAGAGCTGAAACATTGCCTAGGTTTACAAACTCTGTTATATACCTGCAGAATTAAACCAGAGTTAATGGTACCATTGGGGTCACCTTCCTTTTAATATAGTTGTTTGTAGGAAACAGCTTGTAATTTAAAAGGCTTCAGAAATTGCATTAAAAAGAGAGAACTAGACAGACAGACAAAGCCAAAACATAGTTTTAAAGCATTTCAACACTACAGGCTAGTTTGCCCAGTTGCGTGTTTTGCTATTTGTGCTCTCTCCTATTTGAAATCTAACATTTTGTTACTATTGGACCCAAGGAAAGCATTTAAGAAGGATTTTGCCAAGGAAACCAGGCAGTCTGGAGAGAGCACCTCCTCGATTCAATTCCATCAGCTATATTTGCTCCACTTTCTTCCCTGCTTTTAACAAAATGTCATCATCCCTTGCAGTTATTAAAACCTTTCTTCCACAAACTTTTTGGATGTTAATTCCATAGCCCTTCCCACCTCTTCATAAGCCACAAGTAATACAATCATACAGCAACCTTTATGGGTCAGGAAGGAAAAAACTTTTACAAGACACCAAAAATCTAGATTTCATCTCCAGTTTAAATAACAAATTAAAATATCATCATGCCATAAGGCAGCTGGGCTTCTTGTTACTTATCAAACCTGGTAGGCAAACTGATTCAAGCAAAGGAGGAAAATATGAGCTGGGAGAAAATAACGTAATGTGCAGTAGGCTTCATTTTTGTCACCCTCTGCACCTCTTTACTCACCCATGAGTACTCAACATGCAGGCTGAGAAAATCTTAGTATGTAAACCAAGGTTCCAGAAGAAGTGACCAACAGAGTATTTAGAAAAATTCCTAGATCCTAGCCCTGTGCTCTGTTCACTTGAACATACCACCACTCTTGCACAGGAAGACAAAACCCTCCCTCTGCAGAGGTGGGTATTCAGAAAGTTGTTAATTGCGTAAAATTTGTCCAACTTGGAGTAGTTCATCAGCAGGTGCAGCTCTGCTGACTTCAGTGGAGTTGTATTTAACTCTGTGTCTGTGTCAGCACTGCATGTATCAAGTGAAAATTAGGAGCCAGAATCTGGATTTTGACTTTTTTGTGGGTCTTTTAAGATTTGATTGGCTTTAACCTCCTTTCCCCCATCCCTGAAGAGTCAGCTCTCCCACACATTTCATTCATACCCCGAGTCTAACTGGAATAACTTGAAAATTCAACTTACGCCATCATGATGACACTGAAATCTAACCAGTTCCATGGATCACGCAGGAAAGTAAAACCATCTATGCAGAAACCTCTTGCAATAATTTTCACAAGCGATTCGAATGTATAAATACCAGTGAACGTGTACCTGTTAAGGAGGATGAAAAAAAGAACTCTGTTACAAATAATAAGAAGCAAAAATTTCAATCAAAAAGGAAAATTAAGGTTAAGATATATAAAATTTATGAGCCAAGGGGATACTAATGCCCAATCCCACTGATGTAGAAAGGAGCAGAAGTGGGACTACCAAATAATGACAAAAAAAAATTCTGGAAGAACTTAAAAATGGGGGAAAGCAGAAAACACTTTAGAGAAAGCTACAATCCCCTTACACTCCCCCCACCCACAAAAAAAGAATTAAATTAAAAACACCCAGTACTTACTCCACATTCTTCGACCATTCAGGTGGGTTACTAAAAGTCATGAATACACAGTTGGTCAAAATAGTGCACATAATGATCATGCTAAATACTGTAAGGGCGAAGTCAAGGAAGAAATGGACACTCTTGTTTGGCTATTTTAGTCAGTGTCAAAACATTTCCCTAAAACACACTGCAGTACAAAGATACATACAAGGTTTGGGATGCATCCAGCAATCACAGGAGACAAAGAAAGAGAAACAGATTTTTTTCACAATTTTCCCCATTCACTTGATTTACATGGGCTCCACTGGGCTCTCTTGTCATGTGGGTGCTCTCAGCCTTATAGCTTTCACATTCATTTACAGTCCTACAATGCACTCCCATTCTGCTTAGGTAGCACTGGTACATTACACCCACTCTGTAGCGTGAACAGCTGATCAAGGCACTCAGCGACAGAGAATGAGACCTAACTCTCCAAAAGGTACTGAAAGACAAAGGCCCAGACAGGGAGTTCAACATGTTCACATACATTAATGTTCACGGTAAGTGACTATTTAGAATGGGTATATGCAGCGCCCTGGCAGCAAATAGAGAAGCAGGTATAAATGCATGAAAGCATTCACACATACCCATTCATATACAGCCACCACACAGGGAAAATGAAAAATATTGTCCTTCACCTCTCCCTAAGGTTAGAGGCTTTTTGCTGCTAAGTACTAAATGTGAAGGCTATAAAATTATATTGTAAGCAGAGAAATTCAGGTACATGAATAAAATATAGAATCTCTACCTCATATTTCATAACATTTTACAATCATCTTTTAAATGAAATGTTTCCCCAGACAATTCCATCTACATTCAGGAATCTCGAGACATGATTTGCTGGTAAATGAAGTAACAGAGCAGCACTGCATTACATCATTTGTAATGGAGAAACCTAGCTGGATTTCACTATGGGGAATCTTTAATATCATGAGACATGAGGTACAGTTGATAGCATGTGTGTAAATACAAAGTAAATCCTACCGTGTCAGAGCTAGCATGTTAGAAACCCAATATTCATCTCTGGTTTCTGATTATGTACACCCTGCTGAACACGTAAACACAGTCACCTTGCACTAGCTGTTAAGTGAGTGACAAACTGTCCAAACTTGTGTGCTTGGAAGTCCCCCACTATGTTTGCTCACTGCTGCAGGTACAAACATGTGCACAAGCAAAAAGTGAACACATCTAAAAAGCATTACTCAAAAAACAAAACAAGCTTTTCTCAAAGGCAGCACAGGGCTTTCTTACTTTTCTGCTACAAGAAATGAGGAAAAAAAATCTCTTTGGCTCTTAAAATTGAAGATCATTCAGAAGACCGTGACTGCTTCATTTTAGTCCAATTCTGCCCGTTTGTAATCAGCAGAAGTCTTTCCACATACTTCAGTGTGCTTTGGCTTACGTCCAAGTTCCAACCACAGAATTTTCACCTCAACCTGTCCAGATACACACCCATCAATGAAACATCCCTTGCAGCTGGGTTTACCAGACAAAAGACGAGCCAAAAGGAATCCAGTTACATACCCAGACCTCAACCTAAGTTAGAAGTACTTGTAGATTCATAGATTAAGGATCGGAAGGGACCTAGTAGATCTTCTAGCCCGACCCCCCGCCAGGGCGGGAGAACAACAAAAAAAACCCAAAAAGAGAAACAGGACTCAAATGAGTCCAGCCAGGTAGGCATCCAGCCTCTTCTTAAAGACCCCCAGGGTAGGGGCCAGCACCACTTCCCTTGGAAGTTGGTTCCAGCTCCTAGCCGCCCTAACTGTGAAGTAGTTCTTGCGGATGTCCAATCTATACCTCCTCTCCATCAACTTGTGCCCATT
>NW_017728981.1:118134-124699 GCF_001723915.1 Gavialis gangeticus
CACTTCCCTTGGAAGTTGGTTCCAGCTCCTAGCCGCCCTAACTGTGAAGTAGTTCTTGCGGATGTCCAGTCTATACCTCTTCTCCATCAACTTGTGCCCAACTTGTAGATTGAGCCAATTTGATATAGAAGCCTTTAGGATGTCACAGATACAAGACTCAAGTAGGTCTACGTTCACTTTCAGAGTATAAAACTGGGAATGACCAGACTAGCTAGACCAAGTTCATCCAGCATTTTCTCTTTTGGTAACATAAGCATCAGACACTTCAGAAAAAGTTCCTGGAAGCCCAGCATGGATCATTTTGGAATAACCTACCCAGACAGGGGAGTATGAGACACACCAATAGAGATGGATAGAACATAATCATAAATAAAAGCATGCTTGGCTGTATTTCCAGCTCAAAATCTGGTTAAAGATACTGCCAGCTAGATAAACCTCAATACCTCCTCTTGCGAAGAATAACTGCAGACCATTCCTATTCTGACATTTTCCAGTCTTTGGACATTGATTTGGAGAATGGACACAGGTATACACAGTGTACTGCACGCCTTTGTAAATGAAGCGTACCTGGTGTGTCATGCCTAGAGGGGTATAAATATTTATTCATAAAAAGTTGCTGCTGAAGTGAACACTATGCATTCAATCCATTGGGAAATCCTGAACCAACTTCATCAAGTGCAGGACCATGCTCTATGTACATAACAGTTGAACAAAGCAGCAAGACAACAGGTTGTTAATTAAATTTCTCAGCAAAACAAGACAACAGAAGAACAGAAGTCAATTAATAATAAAAAGGATATGAATGTATCAAAATTTTAATAGCTATTCTCCTAAGCAGATTAAAAGGACTTAAAATGTACAAGGCAGGTGTGGCACTAAATCGGAAGAGTGTTTTCCCTCTGTTTAGTACTACAAAGGTCTGCAGAGAAAGGAAGAAAGAAAGAAAGAAAGTTAAAGCATGAAAATCAACGTGTTAAACACATAAGAAAAAGACAACTTTCAATGTAAGAATTATTTTTTGTGAGGTTTTTACGATCTTACCCTTTTAAGCAGTTTTCAGTTATGATGCAATGTACATACCGTGACTTCATTAGCTGTTATTACCTGTCTTATGGTAGTTTCTAGAGCCCAAACCAAAATCAAAAGCCCACTGCACCAGACAGTATGTATAGGTAGGGGCCATCCAATCTCTGTCCTCAAGGGCTCACAATCTAACCACATATGAGAAACACAAAGGGTGGGAGAAAGGAAGTACTTCTACCCTCATCTTACAAATCGCAAACCAAGACACACACAGGTGAAGCGACTTGCTCAAAGTCATACAGCAAGACAATTCAGCTCTGCTGCTGAGACCTCAAGTCCTAGTCCAATGCTTCAAGCACAAGACCATCCTCCTTTCCAGTGGTGGGAGCTTGTCTGCGTTTCCCTCCCCTCCAACCTCTGGTAATGACATTGCCACCATGCATCACCTTGTGGCAAGATGGCAATTCACTGCCTGCTTGAAACCCAACCCTGACACAGCTGAACAAGCCAGTAAGGCATGTCTGTGGTCCACTGTGCATCCTCAAGCCATAATTATGTATTTGCATTATTTTATCCTCCTCCCCAATTAGAGGTTCATTAGGATTATTTGGAAGCACTACAGTTCTTCTCCTGGTGCTTGTATTAGCTGGGAAATAAAGTGGCTAAAAAGTGCAAAACCAATCTTATTCTACTTAAAGTTCACCCCTCAGACTAAGCTGCTCATTTCATCAGTTTATCAACAAGTGCTCCTTATCAGACCATCCTTGTTCCTCATCCCCACCAGTGCAAGCACATGCAGCTACACCTTTTTAGACCCTCCCTTACCCCTACTCCTACCATAATAGCAGGCAGGTGCCCCTGTTGATCTGGATCTAGATTTCTTTAAAAGTTCATTCTCAATAAATCAAGGAACAATAGGAATTCTGTACGTTCACTTTAATGAATATAATCCTCCTCAGAGAATTGTCAGCAAAATGAATAATATACTATCACATATTAGCATCACAGAAAAGCCAGTCTCTCCTCCTCTCTGTGTTGGGACTCTGCAGATGGTCTCATGTGTGACCCACTGAAGCATGAATAGAAATTTTAACAAATATTCGCAAGGTAGGAAAACACACTCTCACCCAGTTCCATTCCCAATCTTTTGTTCCTACTTCCAGATCCATGTCTGGATATCTTTAAAAAAAAAAAAAAAAAAGAGATGTAAGCTCACCACGGAAGTGGCTGGCATATAGATCCCTGTGCATTGTCCAGTGTTACGTTATGATGGATGGCTTTCCACCCAAAAGCCCTTCAAGCAGAAGACCTCCAACAAGTCACAAAGGCAAATCAGTCCTGCAGCAACTAGCTCACTGCAGGATAGCTTGTGGAATGACTATTTGGATCATGTTGGTTAAACTGAAACCAGTAAGTGTCCAAGTTGCCATTAAACCTGTTTAATTCCAAATGATTCAGTTTTTCTTCATCTGTGAGTTGCATTAAGTTCTAATGGCAGACAGCCAGCAACAGAAGGGCTGCACATATACCCAGGCATGCAGAACAGCTCCCACCTGAAAGAATTAAACCGGGTACACAAACCCAGTCTGGAATTTCATAAAACTAACAAGGAAGCAAAGTGAAGGTCCAAGGAATGTCAGAAGAGAAGCTGCTAGTTCGCTACAAATTGCCCAGATGAGGGGAGATGCTAGAAATCGTTGACAGGGTGCAAGTTTATAAAATCATTTCAAAGCATGTAATTGAGTAAAGGGCAGTCCATGGGGATTCACCAAGCAGAGGATCATACACTCCACATGCTTGCTACACTTCTTTGAAGA
Source organism: Gavialis gangeticus (assembly GCF_001723915.1). NCBI lineage: Eukaryota > Metazoa > Chordata > Crocodylia > Gavialidae > Gavialis > Gavialis gangeticus. Next base: position 120,975 of record NW_017728981.1, read on the forward strand.
CTTTATTGTCTTGGTAGATAAGCAGGGCTAGGGGAGGGGAAGAAAAATTAAAATGAGTGGATCATGTCTCAAGAAGTCATTTGAGGCCATAGCATAAGTGATTGATTTTACAAGGTCAGACTCTAGGAAGTACAGTGCAGCACTGAAGAGACACAACAACTGAAAGAGGTGAGCAACCGACTGAAGGATTGACAGTAAAGGTCGCTGCAAATGGTTCCAAATCCAAAGGGATTAAAGAAAGTAAAAGAAAAAGCATCTGCAGTGGAACAAGGTAATTAGTGTGCAAATCACTATGGCAGGATCAGCCTGAGAACCCAACTGATTCAGGATCTCTCACATCAGCTGGTACTAGATGTTGCAGAAGAAGGTACAACAAACCCCTTAATTTATCTTACATGTAAAGTGCTCCTATATATTTTCCCAGCTATCTAGAGGTACTTGGGCTGAAGCCTCATCAGTGAACAAACTGTTCTGTTTACTGTGCAAATAGTGAGCTGTACATTAGAGTGCAAACACAATACCAACTCGAAGTTACAGCCCAGAAAGAAAGAAATTCTGAATGAACCAAGGAAAGAGAGAAGAGGAAACTGTTTCCAGATGGCTTATCCAACCAACCAGCATGCAGGGACTGGATAAAACAAGGCTGTAACACTTAAATGAAGCTCCATTTGTCAAAGGGATCTAAATTCCCCTACTGCATGACACCCACCAGGGTTCCTCCAGCTCAAAAGCAACCATGAGCCGATTAACGTTGTCTACACGCTGTCCTAGCAATGAAAGAGTAGTTTGTCCGCTTACTTTGGGGAGGTCAAAAGAAAACTTGATATTCTTCAGAAATTCACCCAGTATGCATGAACTACAATTTTTTCATGAGGAACTCCACAAGGCCACTGCTCCAGGATGCCTTGCATAGCACCCGAGAGAGTACAGTCGCTGTGCCTTCTCAAATGTTCTTGGATCTTCATTTACAACACACTTTTTTTTTTAACCCAAAAAACAATCAACGTTCTTCAACCCCAACAAGCACCAAAATCACAGCAAAGGAACCTAACAACTTAATCCCACGTGTGCTACACCTCCTTGCACACACAAGGAAAAAGATTTCCTATGGTCCATTAGACACACCAGCAAAACCTCTGAGCTGGAATGAAACTCACACCCCTGCAGCAGCCCAGCACAAGGCTTAGGCCTGCTACATGCTACTTCAGTACTTAACTCAACCTCTAAAACAGTCCTTGGCCTCAAAGTCCAACACAAGGCAACCTACAAGAGACCACAGCCATGAGCTCAGCTGCTTTTCCCAAAGGAAAGGTCTCTTAAGGAGTTTGCTATTGCACTCCCAGTAAGTGCAACAACATATTTCTCATTTAGTTAAATTAGACATCAAGTAGTAAATTAGTTGAAAGGCAAATCAAAATCGGATTGTGGTTTAGTGCCCAGGGGAAGAATATTAGTTTGCACATTCATTAGCTGTTGTGCTTCTCTCAATAAAAGGCACTTTAAAAGCACCTTGGATGGCTCTTACCAAATTGTGGCATCAACCATTAATCAAACTGGAGTCCTCTGAAAAGCTAGACATTTTTTCCATTTCTGAGTAGAAGGAGCAGACTCAAGTTGAGAGATACGACCCCACCACAATTTGAGACTCTGCCCTCCCCCACTCTCTCATTGCTGCCAGCTCTATAGGAGATGTTAATACTATTCTATATTCCTCTTTCACTGTCAAGGGCCTCAGGACAGGTAAGCCAAGCAATAGAAGTCAAAGCCAGCAGGGAAGCAGTAGGGCATTTCTGACAATGTAGTGACTAAGTACCACTGGCGATGTGTAGGGGGTGCACGTGGACCCCCTGAGCTTGGCAGTGCACCCCCTGCAAAAAGCACTGCCAATGCTGGCAGTGGCCGCTCACCACCTGCCCCCCACCTCACCGCCAACACCATTGCAGCGTCTGGGGGTGGTCGCCGACTGCTGGTCAGTGCTCACCACCCCCACTGCCTACACCACCATGGCCACCTGCGGGAGCTCCCTGCTCACCGCCGCCACACTCCCACCACCGACATCACCGCCTGCGGGAGCTCACCATACCCCCCAGCCTCCGGGGGCATGCAGCATTCATGCTAAGTACCACTCCATCATTCCTACTCATTGCCAAAAATATCTGGTTTGTAAAAGACATACATCTTTGGCTGCAGTCTACTGGGTTTCTCATTCTTCCATGGAGTCCCTTCCCTTTCACACAGCCTACTTACCTTCTTCTACAAGACCAAATGAGTTTCCATATACAGCTAAATACTGAGCCTCAACAGGATGAGGCCTCTAACATGACATGCAGCCCCAAACACATTGGTATCTTTGTAAGCAATGAAAGGTGCTCAGGCACAATGGGAATAAGAACCTCACAAGCACCTGGTGAAAGGGAGGAGAGCAGACTTTTTGTTCCTGCCTCTCAAAGTGCTTTAAAGAGGTGGGTAAGTCTCATTATCTCCCCTTTTACAGGTAGGAGAACCACAGAGATGCAGCAGGTCTTGCCCATACACAGCAAGGCAGGGCCAGTTCTCAAGTGTTATTAATGTAGTGCCATAAATGCTTCATGGACTAAGACACAGTCTCAGAACTGAGCAGCTCAGATGTGCATTACCAAGAGAAGAGGCCAGACTCGATGCTGGCTTTTTCCTTCTGCAGTCATTCTCTACAGTGCAAAGCAGATGCAGAACGCTAACTTATTCAGAGTAGCAGTGTAGGGGTGGAAACGTCTACATGAGGTGCAGGACAGAGCCAAATCTAGCTCCAAGTTCTTGCCTGAACAGTACTCGCAGGTCACCTTGCCTCAACTGGAGCTTCAAAGACAGAAAGTCCACTTTGGGGGGACTGAAAACTGTGGAATCACCTTCAGAAAACTTCATGTGTTGTTTGCTTTCCCACCAGAGGGGCAGAGAAAAGCTTTCCCAGGAAGTAAGTATTGTCCTGTGCACCATGGAATCTCTCACTTGTATGACATATGCACTCCTCAGTACTTGGGCTCTGACAGGGATTCAGACAAACCAGATTTTTAAGCTTCCTCTTACATTCCCCCACAAACTGACCCTCTTACCTTCCAAAAAAAAGATTTCAATCTTGTCTACAGCCTGGCCCTAGAACTCAAAATATGTACAGTCCCTTTAGGTCTAGAACAGGGGCAGGCAATTATTTCTGGCGGAGAGCCACTTACCGAGTTTTGGCAAGCTGTCGAGGGCTGCATGGGTAGCTCCGCCCCTTGACCAGTGCCCTGCCTCCTGGTTGTCATCTTGTGACCGAAGTCCCGTCTCCTAACCCCAGACCTTTGCCACCAGAAGTCCCACCTCTTGCCCCCAGAAGTACGCCTTTCAGCAAGGGGTTTTGCCATCTCGGAACCAGACAAATACCAAATTATATTCTAAAAAGTGACCATCTACAACATTCATTTATTTTATTTCAAAAAATATTTTTGTCCTGATTTACATGCGTTTGTGCAGTGCACACAGAGGTGACTGCCCAATAGCTAAAATGAAGTCTTCCTCTTGTATATTGTGGGTGGAGTGGGTATAGGTTTTTTGGGGCTGTGGGTGTGTAGGTATGTAGGGTGAGGGAGCATGTGGGTGTTATGAGTGAATGTTCTTGCTATAAGTTATCTGTGCTCCTGATGAAAGAACATAGAAAATTGTTTGTCAGTTGCTTTTAGTTAAATGTTTTTCCCACCCAGTCTATCTCC
>NW_017728981.1:129699-132041 GCF_001723915.1 Gavialis gangeticus
TATGTATGGCACTGTGACAGGGGTGTGGGTGCATGTGTATGGTGGTGTGCATGTGTGGGACTCACCCCACAAACACACACACACTCTTCCCCTGCCTACATACACACACACACACAGATTGGCACAGCCCTGTGCTCCCAGTCTGCCAATGCAGCCGGAAGATACGTGGTGCTGGAGCAGGGTGGGGGCAGGAAGCAGGAAAATGGCTGGAGGTGGGGTGGGGTGAGGCTATGCTCCTGCCTTCTGCTGCCAGCTTCCCCTGGGTCCTACTGCCCTTGGCTCCTATCATGTTTGACAGGCAGCCAGGAGCAAATTAATATTGATTTCCTAAACTTTTTTTAGGGGCCCTGCAGGCCAGATAGAATGGCCTGGTAGGCCAGATTCAGCCCACGGGCCATATTATGCCCACCCCTGCTCTAGAAGAATACAGGCCTTTACTACTCAACTTAGGGAAATCTTTGGTTAGAAACAGTAGCTCAACTCTTCTTTCTTGCTAGGAGGCACTTATAAGCACATACACATAATAAGTTACAACACATAATAAGTTTAGTCTCACAACTGGTCCTTTGGTAGTAAACTGTAATTCAGCAACAACTACCTTGTCTGGTATTTTACTGGCTAGCACAGTCAACATCCTAGAATACTATACAATTTGGATGAAAATGCATATTTTCATCAGTCATTTCTCCAGGGTTGATCTAAATAAGGGAAGGTTGTGTCTGTTAGGCAGAGGGTTCCAATATCTCCTTTGTGAACCCTGCATTTACTATGTCTCGATTCAAAATCAAAAGTAGGGAGCACATTTTCTATTTTACAGCCCCCAACTTTCCATTTTTAATAAATAAAATCAGTTTATTTTCACCAACACAAAATAGGACCATTTTCAAAAAAGCAAAACCTCAATTTTTGAGGTTTCTGATTTATTTAGGATTTCCCCTTACATAGCAGACACATACTTCAATATATAATGAATGCAGTGGGTAACCCTTAGTATTTGTGAGGAAAGCAGGGTGGTTTGCTGGGGAAAGCGCAAGAATGGGCAACAGCTTTTAGGCCCAGTTTAGCCATTACTCTGCTATGAGACCCTAGGGAAGCCATTTCTCTGTGTTCATTCTCCCCCTTTGTCCACCTAATCTATTTAGATTCGAAAGCATATTGGACCAGAGACTTTCTGCCTTATGTGTGTGTTTAGTGCCTATCAAAAAGGGGCTCCTAAGTGCAATAATAATACAAATAATTGAGAAACACACTTGACTATTTACAAGTCTGTGACTGTGATTCTAAACTGCACTAAAGTAATTCCCTAGCTTTAGCATTGGGTCTGGGAAAGTTTTAGGTACATTGTTACCTAGTCTAACAAGCAGGGTGAAGCCAGAGAGAAAAGCCAAAGTATGCAGTAATTTCAAAATAAATTCCAATTTTTTTTACACTGCTGGCTTTTTAAAATTAATCAATTTCAAAATGGCTGCTTGCACTTAAAATGCTTGCTGGTTCAGATCCAAGAACATCTTTAGGATCTCTGAATATGTGCTGAGGCAAAGCTCATAGCTCAGAGAGAAAGACAGAGGACATAGCTGGAGGAAGGTATGTAAGCTCTCATAGGGAAGGAGGCAGAGCCGGGGGGACTTCGAACATTTCAGTCGTTATTTGCTGTTAAAAGCCCCATCTATTTTAGTTCTTTTTCATTTAGATATTTTTGAGAATTTTTGTCTGATTTGAAAAAGCAGTGGCATCACAAGAAAAATTCTTAAGGAACTGGTAGTAGGGTCTCTGTGTTGTTGTAGGTACAATGGTGCAAGGAACACAAGAGAAGCAAGGTTTGCTTGGGAATACCTATCACTGGACCACCCATATAGTTGAGAGAGATATTTGGTAAATTTTCCAGACACAAAAAGTGATGATTTTCATTTACATAATAGAGTTAGACAAAAGATACCGTTTTACCTGGTATTTAGCTTAGGCTGTTTCAACTTCTTTCCCAGATCTGAGAAAGGGCACCTTGTGCCTGGAAACTTATCTAACCTCTTCCTCAACTACATAACTGTTCCAATAAATTATACTCCCAAACACACCTTGCTTAAGAAACAGGGTCATTTAGGTATTTGTTTTAAGCTTAGGGAAGAGCAAAGAAATTATGAATTTCCTAAGCTAACTGTATTTTTTAGCTTACAAGAAACTGGCTAGTTTATACATATATTTTAGCTTTATACATATTTTCTCCAGTGTATGCAGAGCCAGGAAAGGCATTAGATTGCCTTCTCACAAATGGAAATGTCATATAACCTTTCATAGCAATTGGTCCACCAAGGCAAAGTGGTGGGTGGCATCCTCCCACCACTGCA
>NW_017728981.1:137041-143890 GCF_001723915.1 Gavialis gangeticus
AAACAGGGTCATTAGAAAACATTAAACATTTTAGGACATCAGCTTGAAAGCAATTTGCAAAACAGCCTACAAAAGATACTATGCTACAATAGATCAGATTCATCAAGCAACAGTAAATTAACATCGCTTTATGCCCTTTTAAACTAAGGACTCCTGTGATGGGCAAAGAGCAAGGACACAGCAGATGGGGTGCCACCAGATCCTTTGAAGGGTGCCAGGAGAAGGGGGGAAATAAGCAGCTAAGTGCGGGTCAGGCTTGTCTCTGCCTCCCAATCAGTCAGCCCCTCAGCAAGGAGGCAAGTACTGAATATATAAATTAGTTTTTGAAAATGAGTGTCACTCAATTCACCAAAGATATGGAGATATGCCTCAAGTCCCGTGAGAGGTGCCTTGAGTCAAAAAAGGCTAAGAACCACTGTTCTGGTGGCTGCTGTGATAGTAACAACATAAGTGTGAATACAAATGACACCATTAATTTTGTCAGGTCATGAGCAACTTTAAAAACACAAACACACACACACAAAACAGGGCATCTATGACTTAGACTCCTCTCAACCCTATTCACAAAGGGGATAGCGCAAGAGGTGATAGTCAGGATTAACAGGGTATCACCATTCCTTCCTCTGCTGCTATGCTGCAAGGAGGAAGAACAATGGGATCTCACACAATTAAAAGGGGCTGGATACAGAGACCCAGTGAAACTACATGAGAACACCATCCCTGAAGAGGGATGCTTTCTTTACAAATCCACTGCCCCAAGCCCAGACTTTGTGCTTCATACACCCTCTCATCTGATTGTTTCACATAATCCTCTGGCAAGACACAGCAGCAACACCTCTCAAGTCCATCCTGCCATCACCAGCATGTAGAGAGACTGCCTAGGAATGCAAAGAAGTCAGAGGAAAAGACTCCTTTGAGCAGAGACTGAAGCTGGATATGCCTCTCCCAACTATTCTTGTATGGCCTCCCCCCAACCACTCTTCAGCATCTCCCAGTTCCACAGCCTCAAGGTGACACTCGAGCAGGAAGTCTTCATTCCAACACTGCATGTGATAATGTGGATGCAAGTCACTCTAGTGGCATGCACCTGCTAGAAAAGTTCTCAGCTGCACATCCACAAGTCAAGAATCATGTTGGCCAATCCAGTGTTGGCTTTTGACACCCAGATATTTATGCACTGGTTTTCACAAGTACTTGGCAACCACAGGTCCTAGTGAAATCAATCCAAGTCCCCCATCATCACAACACCTGTGGGCCTCCCATGTATTTTGAATCAGAAAGGCAACAGTGACAACTTTTCCAGCCAATGGCCTCCCAGGCTCCATGGCCTCTTGGGAAGTCAAGCCAACATCACTAGTCTAAAAAGCTACCCAAGGAACATACAAAGTGGAGGTGGTGGTCAACAAACACCCGTTGTCTGATGAGAATTCAACAGCCAAACTCAATGGGCAAAGATTGCATGAAAATAACCATGTACATACTGGCTAGCCAGCCTTTCAAATGACAGCCAAGTGCACCTCTCACCTGTCTCTGAGTTTTGAATGGGAGAGGTGAAAGAAAATGTCTAGAGACCCAGTACCTAATTCCACATCAACAATCCATGGGGAGAAAAAGGAATTCCCAGCATCCAAGCTCATTTCCATTATGCTACTACCCCTAGCAGTATACTCAGGCTGGGCACAGCTTACAGATTGCTGAGGTTTTGCAAACTAAGATCCCAGGTCAGCAAGATGGAGCACGCACCTAACACTAAGACCCACTGACCTGGATGGAGATGAAAACAAGAGACAACAACAAAGATCTCCAGGCTCTTCACAAACAGCTATCAATTCTCACCCGTTCACTCTAGGTAGGAAGTAGTTGAGATGACCAAGGGACTGAAAACCCCATTTGCAAATACTGATCCACTGTTTAGTACAATTATAGTCTTGTCCTTGGCAATTGTTTATTCTTCACGGTTTTCAAATGGTTTATATTAATTCTTTGGAATATTTACAAAGATGATACTACCTGTCTGTACCTCAGACACATGTAGACAGGGGTGACTATGTGCAAATAAGCTTTTTGCCACTCTCCTGCTTCAGCAATTTAAGTTAATCAGAGAAGAGAAATGTAACACAGCTATTAGAGATATCAGTTCATAGAGATTCCCAGGAACTGCAGTTTGTTCAGATGTATTATTTAAACAACAAAGAATTGGGGGAGAATTCATGCTGGTATTTAAAAGAATAAGAAAAAGGGGCTAAATTAGCTCAGTGCATCATTAGTTATGAAGAAATCATTTGCTTGGTTCTAGTAAGAATCATTATCTCCATTTTATAAATAGGAAAACTGGGGCATAAAAAAGCAACTACACCAGGACAATATTATTTACAAGACTAGGGACACAAACCAGGAGTTCTGACTCCAATACCTCACTCTAGCACCTAGGTGACACTGCTTCTTCTCTAAATATTAGTCAATGAGAAATTAAGATTCTCTGTTTAATCCTGGATTTATTTTCCTGAAACATCCAAGAGTGCAACTGCCTACAGTTGTTCCTAAGAAAGGTAAGAGTGGCCATCTACCCAAGTGCCTATGCATGCTGTATAGTTAGTATGAAAAGAAAAGATCCAGGGTCCAAAACTTTTTGGCAGATGTTAAGGGGAAAAGCAATATGAGCAAGTTTCCCATAATTCAGACAGATTTGTGATTTCTGATTCAGAGAGGGCTTTTTTAATGGACTGAAAAAACACCTTGTGGAAAGCTCTAAAGTCACTTGCTATTTGAAGAATTAGTACAAATCTAACATCATACAAGATGAAGAGGATGGAAACAACAAAACTGAATGACATTCCAATATTTGTGGGAAGAGAGGTATGAAGTCAGCTGGGCTGGGTCAGTTTGTCACCAACCTTCTCCAGAACTTCTCCAGCTGTTCCAGTTGCAAGGAGAACGTATATTCTCAGCACAGGGTGTGCGCTGAGCAAGCAGAAATCCTGCACGTGGCTCTGGACAGAAATGCCAGCTCCCTTCTAAGGATGCGACAAGGTGCCTCCAGATTTAATCCCACACAAAATGTAAATTTAAAAACTTTCTGTTCAGATAAAAAATATCAACATTTGCAGTTTCAGAAGATCCCAGAACAGCTTTTTTTTTGGTGAAAAACACCTAAGCTTCCTTCCTCTAGAGGAGGCTTGACACAGTCTGTAAGTGTCCCAACGGTCAAAAAGAGTAGAAGTCCATATCACACTTTCTCTGCCTGCTCGATCACCTCAAGGTCCTACCTTCCCACTTCCTTCTAACTTAAAGTCATCATATGGGGCAGTTCTCCCTTGCCCTGCATCTTGTGCACTCCTTCACACCAGTGCAAAGTGACTATAAAATCTGGCAGCTTTCTAGTATGTGTTGTGTGTGTAAACAACTGCACAAAGACTAGAGACAGACCCTTAAAATGCACACTTCCACATCTCCAAAGTTTCCATACGAAAAACATTCAACAGTAGCTTCTCTTCCCTCCACCATTACATAAGAGAACTGGACTTGCATTAAATGCAAGGATTCACTTTGCACGATAGGATGAGGTTACCGCATGCCGTGTTCAGAAAAAAAATTCTGATTAAAAAACCCGTAAATATTTCTCAGAGATCATGCAGGTATCCCATTCCCCTGCAGGAGCACAAAGTCCTATTGTAACTTTAATAAGGGTGATATCTGCATTAGCAAATGTGGTGCTTTGCTCTTAGCATTACTGTAGCTACACTTGTGCAAGCATTAGTGCTAACAGGCCTTAAATGTTCCCAGTACCTGAAGCCCTGCTCTGCTTGTACATTGCCTCATGCACGGGTTATTTATCTACCACTTTCTTGGGAGACTATTCTACTTTTTAACAGATCTCAGGAACTGTTTCTTGTTATATTACCCTTCTCTTTCCCATTCTTACTTGTATCCCTATAGTTTCTCTGCTTCTTGGGGTTAAAAGTCTGTTCTATCTTTTCCCAATCAAAGACTGACCTATCCCACACAAATAATAAATCTACCCCAGGGAGAGGGTCTCTCTCAGTGGTACTTCTGAGGGATTTTGAATCAACACAGTTTTCTGCGTTAGTGGGAACATCCTTCATCTGGGTGCAAGCTGTGCCCAGTAACAATCTGGTTTACCCCACAGTACGCAAGATACCAGCTTCACGCCACTTGTTCATTGTCAGAGACACCCATGAGGCAAACCACTCATCAAGCACTGTATTAATAGATTTAAAAGGCTAGAAAAGAGCATTATGATCATTTTGTTCAACATTCTGCAAGATACAGACCATAACACCATCCAGGTTCATGCATCAAATATGTACCTCATGCGCCAAGCATTGGTTCCAATCCCATGACTCATGGGCAACATGTTGCCTGTGCAACTTGCCCAACATCACTTGTGACCACAGGAAGATAAAACAAGTAAAAAACAAAGCAACAAGCAGAGCCAGGAATAGCGTTACCTACAGCACATTACTTGCTTGGCATTGCTGCACAGAGGCCAGTGGACGATAAGGACTGCTGAGCTAAAGCATATCATTCAGAAAGATGTTCAATCTTGATTTAATGTCTGACTGATGGAAAATCCACCATAACTAGGGACTTACCAAATTCACGGTGTAAGTGCGGTGCGCTGTGGCTCCTTCAATCTCACAGGTTCCCCCATGCCTCTGCCCCACTAATTGGTGGAGGGGTCCCACTTGCAGCTTGCTCCTGATCAGCAGGGAGGCAAAAAGTGCCAGGGAGGCAAAAAGTGCTGATCAGCAGGCTGGGGTGGGGGAGGCGGTAGAGGGTGAGGTGTGTTTGGGGGAACATGCAAGATTAAAGGAGCTTCTGCACACTATACTTCTGCCACAAATTTGGGAATTTGGTAGGTCCCTAACCATAATCCTAGGTATTTTTTTCCAATGGTTAGTTACCCACACTCTTAAAAAACTGCACTTAAGTTCTAGGTCCAGTGTATCTAATTTAAATTTCCAGCCCTTCGATCTTGTTCCATCTTTGTCTGCTAGATGAAAGAGCATCTATCGGAAACCTTCTTCTCACCGGTTCCCACTCTAGGACTGGTCAAGTAAGTGCTTAGCTTTCTCATTATTAAGATGGAAACCTGTTCTGAAGACGCACAAAAAACAGGAACGGCATTTGTTAAACTTACAGACATAATAATAACGTTTCAGAAAGAAAATCCACAACCCAACACAAAGATTCCATTCTTTGTCCCCATCTTAAATATATTGTTAAGAAATACGAGGTTGCTCCTGTCACCTGAACTGGTAATTTTCTAAGAAAGAGGTAGTTTTAGCAACTTCTCTGCTGCGGACTCACTTTCTGGGTCATATAATAAGGGTCAAAGTCCTCCAGTGGTACAGCAACCAGGCCTTTTGGGATATCTCCATAGATGAAAGGCAAACTCTTCCCTGCCTCGAGGTCACTGTTTGGTTTTGGTTTGCTGTCTTCGTCGTCATCCCGGTGGCTGCTGTCCTGCTTTGGACGCTTCCTCTTCTTCTCTTCTGCAACGCGTTTCTCAATGTTAGCCAGAGACTCTGGGGTGAAACGTTTAAAACTATCAGGGCCGGGTGGTGCAATAAGCCGTGCTGCCATCTTTTCATCCTGCAGCAGCTTCTTTAGTTATGTTGCGCCCGGGACAGGTCAGCTCTGCATAGAATAAAAAAGTACAGACAAGACAAATAGTCAATCACTGCCCAAGAGACAGACAAGTGCATCTACTGGACAACCAAAAGACCCGTGACAGCCTTCAACCTACAAGCCATTACTCAGTGCCACGCAGAGCAAACTGAATTAGGGACAAGGATTAGCATCTACATTCGAAGAGGGACTCAGTCTCTGTCCTTTGCATGCCAGATCCCTCACTTCCATGTACAGCTGGATGGAAACAAGCTTTCCTGCCCTGAAAAAACTTGGATATAAAAAATTCCTCTTGTGTTGAGATGAAACAAATAATTTTTGAAGGTTTTTTGCAAGAGTAAGAAAAAAGGAAGTAAGGCCCTCACTTGGATGTGGGAGACCCAACTTTGAGCCAATGAACATCTAGTTACTTATGCAAAGTGCAATAGCTGCAAATAGGGAGCTCACTCCAGAACAACCAACACCCTCATGTTTGGACACCCCTCTGGGCTATGAGATGGGAGTAGTGCAGGGGCGGGAACCTGGAGAGCCCACATTCCAGGACAACACTAGTGGCCATTGCTTTCTCTCTCATCCTGGAACTGAAAAACCTCTCAACAAGAGTTACATCAGCACTAGTTACATTCCCACAAAATGTTGATTTTGACACATCATTGTTTTCTGACCAATTGTTTTGCTGCAGACTTCCTTACTGGCTCAACTCCCAGTGCAGAGACAGGATGTGTGGTTGGGGGGGAGAGTAGATGTGCCTAAGAAGGGTTGGCTGTGAACACATTCCTCACCATCCCAACCATATACTGATCAAAGCATACCTTTGTCTAGGCTCATCCATGACAACAAGCAGGAATAACTTGGGGGTGGTTTTTCCAAAGCTCAGACAACACCAGGAACTAAACATGCTGAGCTTTTTGGAAAACCTGGCCTGTTTGGCCCAGTCTGTATCACCAAAGTTACCTACAAGTTCCCCTAGCAACTCCAGTGGGTAGAGGGCTAAGTCTTTTAGGGAGCCTAAAAGACTTGTTGATAGAGTACAAGTTCTTTTACATGCCTCAACATACACATCTTTTTCAACTCTGAAATCATTTGCCCAACATATCACCCTTCCATTATGTAAGAACAAGTCTTATGAACTGCTTTATTAGACATACTCATTAACTAATGAGGTTTCTGGAAAATGGTAAACATAGGACTCCAAAA
>NW_017728981.1:148890-152599 GCF_001723915.1 Gavialis gangeticus
GTCTTATGAACTACTTTATTAGACATACTCATTAACTAATGAGGTTTCTGGAAAATGGTAAACATAGGACTCCAAAATTAGAATTTCAATATTATTAAGAGTTTTACAAAAAAGGTAAAGAGCAATTTAAAAAATAATAATACATGCAGCATTGGGTTTAGATGTAAGCATCCTCCCTACACCATTTGCAACACAAATGAATATTGCCTTTTCTTCCTCCAGTGTACAAGAAGCAGAGAAGTGAAGCAGACTCAGTGCAACAGAACACGTAGTTAAAGCCCCAAAAATCTCCCAGTCTGTAAGGAGTAGCAGAGGTCTTTCACATCCAAGCTAAGCTACATTTAAGCCAAGAGTGCTCTGTTCACAGCACCTCACAAAATTAGGGCCTAATAAAACTCTCTATGGCATATGTGAACTAAATGTGATATTTTTTTTTTTAAAAATCACACCAATGGTAGCAAAAGCAGTGCATTTTCAGAAAGATGGTTTACATTAGTTATGAAGTATATTAAAAAATATGTAAAACAGCATTGGCGAAGTCTGCCAGGTAGATTTGCACTGAAGTACTAGGTTGTAGTCAGTAGGTTTCATGCTGTCCTCTCAAAGAGAAAGACTATAATGTACTAACTGTACTTGTAGCAAAAAACCCCAAAGCAGCTAAAAACTAGCTTGTCTACATCCAGCACTCCAGCAAAACCCCTGCAGTTTTGCACCATTTGCCAAGGTTTTGCTTGAGAAAGAGCAGTAAGGATGTACACTGCAATTCTACAGTGAGGGGAGGATATCCCTGCTTCAAGCTTTTCTCACTATAGAAAGAGACAAGCAGAATTCTAGAAACCTTGCACTGATGCAACAGCACTGCAGTATTGCAGGCTGGAATACAACAGAGCACAGACACTGCTTGGCACTTCAGGGAGAAACTCAAAACACTGAAGGAGTGAGTTTTAAAGGAAAAGACAAAATCATGACAGTATGTTGGACACATTTACATGGGAAAGCTGTGCATGCCGAGGTCTCTTGTGTAAAGAAAGTGGATCGGATAGGCAAAGACCTAAATTGAGTTATCTGAACATGCAGAGCTTTACAGTAAATATTCAATATTGGGGATCTCTGGACGAAGAATGACTTTCATCTTCCTTGAAACCAATGATCAGTATAGGGCCAAATCATTATGATTCAGCTATTCCAGCACAAAGTCAGTCATCAGTAGCTTGCACACTCCTCGGCTTGGAGGATGTCTCTTTTTAACTTCACCTTGGCAAAAAGCCATCGAGTCCTATGAGGTCATCAAAATGGAGGAACATCCTTATTCGTAAAGAGCTAAATGGGGCATATTTTTTGCGCAGCCTTTAGCAAGGGCTCAACTATGGGGACTCACAATGCCCCTCTCAGGAGTTTGTGCCAATGCAGGAGGATATATCATGGCGGAGTGGGAGAGACGAGTAATCATATACAGCCCTTTCCAGGTTACAGCATAATTCTGACTACTAAACCATGGCTCCAGGAACCTCCCTGCCAGGAACACTGCCACACAGTCCTTTATGCTCCCCCAGCAAGTATCCAGGTAAGAAAAAGGGAATCCTTGCCCCCTATATATCCTCCTCTACTCAGGCAAGCAACATACAACATTGTTCCAATATTCAACAAAATGTCCTACTATAGATCCCTGAAACACAGAAGATATCGTATTTTAGCCATCTGGGGGAAAATAAACTTCATTGCTAAACAAGAAAGAAAGATTTCTGTGCCTCCCTGCCTGCTTCTGACGTCTGACACCTCCAGGGAAGAGGAGAGCCTTACCTGCACATCAAAAAGCAACTCGCACAAGGACTCTCTCAGACCCAGGGGAATATATGTCCAGCCTCAACTTCCCCTGTGCAAAATGAAGTTTATTTTCTACCGAAGAGAACTTTTACCATCTTTGATTTCTCCTCAGCCTGAAGAAGTGCGTGTGTGCCCGGAAGCTTGCAAAGAAAGTATGTTTTTTGCTATTTATTTAATTAGTCCAATAAAAAGGTATCACCTCTGAACCAAGAGTTTTGTATTTCTATTTGTACTACTCTCATTGCACTAGTGTCATTTGATAAAAAACAAACCAAATGAGAATGCATAATATAACCATTAATGAGTATTTGACACTTTCATAACAAGGTGATTCTGCCTTTTTGTTACAGTGGGAGGTCATAGCATTTACCAGGAAACTGCAATGTCCAATTATCTGGTGGGTCCTAATTTTAACCCAAAATAAATCTGTATCTATTTGGCTGAAATTATTGTTACCTAAACTGGTATTTTTCTGAAGGCTCGAACTGCTGCTGAAATGCTGTGAGTACATGAGAATTTCTACTTTTCTTACAGTTGGTTTCTAGACTTCCAGTTTATGGAAAAAGCTTGAAAAAGTAAACTATCAAGACTCAAAAAACAGAATACATATAAAAATAGCTCCATTTTGAAAAGAAATCAAGATTTTAAAGCCAAATCTCAATTCTTACGTCCTCGAGGCTATAAGTATCAAGTACACTGGAGAGCAAGAGTCCAAATATGAGACTTCACATGTTCCTAGAAACCCCTGTTGTAATCCTGAACCCACCTGCTTTCCCTTACATTCAGTAACGGTTATTTTTGTCTCTAATGGCCAACATAACAGGAACAAAAAGTAAAGCATCTACCCAAGTGAAATGATCACCACTAATCTTATGAGCAATGAGTACAAGCTACTGATATGATAATTTGTGTGTGAGCACACACGCAGGCGCATGCCAATGACCCCCTACAGGATGCAACCTGAATTACGAAACTGTGTGTCCTATGCTACACGCTGCCAAGAGTTAGCAAACAGATCTCTTTCATATTTGCATGATAGGGACCTAACCTTATTATCAAATGGAAAGCTATGCAGCTTAGCCACAAACACAGGGCCAATGTGGTTCGCATCTTCAAAAACGAGAGGAAGGAGGACCCAGGAAACTATTGGCCAGTCAGTCTTACCTCGGTCCTGGGTAAGCTTTTTGAGAGAATTAACCTGGCACATGTCCACGAGGGGCCAGCGAGGGAGGTTATGCTTAGGGGCAACCAACACGTGTTCATTAGAGGCAGATCCTGTCAGACCAACCTGGTGCCTTCTATGACCAGGTCACAAAATCCTTGGATGCAGGTGTTGCGATGGACGTAGTCTTTCTGGACTTTAGGAAGGCCTTCCACACCCCCTCACCGCATTCTCATTAAAAAACTAGGGGACTGTGGCGTCGACACCTACACAGTCAGATGGGTCGCTAATTGGCTGGGTCACCAGAGAGCGGTGGTGGACGGGTCATTTTCAACCTGGAGGGATGTGGGCAGTGGGGTCCCCCAGGGCTCAGTCCTCGGGCCGGCACTGTTCAACATCTTCATCAGCGACTTGGACGAGGGGGTAAAAAGCACCCTGTTCAAATTTGCAGGTGACACAAAGATGCAAGGGGGAGGGGGCATGCTAGAAGGGAGGAATAGGCTGCAATCGGACCTGGACAAGTTACAGGGGTGGGCAGATGAGAACAGGATGGGTTTCAACTCTGACAAATCCAGGGTGCTGCACCTGGGGAGGAAGAACCAGCACCATACCTACAGGCTGGGGAACTCCCTTCTCGTCAGTGCAGAGGCAGAAAAGGATCTTGGAGTCATCACTGATGCCAAGATGAACATGGGCCAGGAATGTGAGGACGCAGTCAGGAAG
>NW_017728981.1:162795-175564 GCF_001723915.1 Gavialis gangeticus
AACATGGAGAGGGTCCAGAGGAGGGCCACTCGCATGATCTGGGGGAGCAAGGCAGGCCCTACGGGGAGAAGCGACAGGACCTGAACCTGTTCAGCCTCCACAAGAGAAGGTTGAGGGAGATCTAGTGGCCATTTCCCAACTAGTCAGAGGGGACCAGCAGGCACTGGGGGAGTCCCTGCTCCCCAGAGCACTGCCAGGAGTGACTAAAAATAACGGCCATAAGCTGACAGAGCAGATTCAGGCTAGATATCAGGAGGCATGACTTCGCTGTCAGGGCGGCTAGGATCTGGAACCAACTTCCAAGAGAAGTGGTGCTGGCTCCTACCCTGGGGGTCTTTAAGAGGAGGCTGGGTAAACACCTTGCTGGGGTCATTTGACCCCAGTACTTTTTCCTGCCACGACAGGGGGTCAGATTTGATGATCTGCTCAGGTCCCTTCTGACCCTACCAACTATGAAACTATGAAATAAATTTGTGCCCAAGGGTTTATTTACAATGTCTGGCTATGGAGGTAACCATCTTCAAAACACCATTACCAATTTTCATATCAAGCATTTTGCTCCTGCTGTGAATTGTGCAAAACAGAACTGGAGTTAATCCCTGAGCAAAGCTATTTCTGTTACATGCCAGTATGAGCTCAAAACAAAGTTAATGCAGGCAAATAAATTCTCCAATTTCCTTCCCCCTGCTCAAACGGAACAAGGAGGGGTCTAATCAGAACAAAACCAGACAACCTCAAACCTAGAAATCAAGAAACCAAATGGAATGGAATTAATTAAGGACCAAGCGGCTCATGCTAAGAACTTCTGAGCTAGGCACATGTGCAAAGTTTGGTTTAGATTCAGGAAGAGATACAAAACTTCAGACTTGGTAGCTGTTATTTGAATTTTAGAAGTGGCCAGAGCCTGTGCAATTGGGCTATGCACAGTACATCCCACACTGAGACAGGACTTTGTCATGTTTTTAGACAAGAGACAACATTCTGATTCAGACCACTGATCCATTACGCTGGAAAACCAAACTTTGAACATATTTACACAGCATTTTCTCACAGCCCCTCCTGCACAGTTTGACAGGGCATTATCCCCATTGTACAGATATGAAATTAAGGCACAGAGACTGAGTGACTTTATTCAAGAACACATAAGGATTCTGCAGCACAGCAGGGAATCCAAGTCCCAGGTTACACCTCTAACAACAGAAATATCCTTCTTTCCCTAGTCTGAAACTAAAAGTTCCCTAGACTGGACCAAAGGGATGCAATCTGTTGCTTTGCTCCAGATGTGTTACAAAAGTAACCTCCCACTACTCACAGTACATTTGCCAAAACAGAGCCAAAGTCAGACTTGATTTGCTTTTTAAAAAGAGTACCTTCCAAATGAGAGATACTAGACTAATGGCCCAAGAGCCTATACCACAATACGATTTTATGATAAAAACTACTCCACAAAACCAACAGGTAAGATAGAGATGAATATAGGCTACCAGGCTGCCCTATTAGTATGTCTCAGCATTTGTTCTATAGGGATCATCTAGAGAAAGCAAAACAGAGTTGAGTATTCAGGACTTGCTCACTGCCTGACCTAAGCACCCCACTGGGCTAGGATTTTTATTTATTTATTTAATTGAACTCACTCACCAACACTTCCCAGGTAAGCAGATGATTACTTACAAGGTGGTGATGATTCTCAGCCACTGGCCTGTATCCAAACCAATTTCATTACAGATCCCTTGGCCCTCCAATCATTCCCATCGGGCTCCTTCGAATCCTATGTCCCTCTCCACTAAAGGATACATATTATGCCAGCAGCTAGCTTGTTAAGGTATACTGTTCTTTTTATAGGAGATGGTGCGTTGGGATTCGTTTCCCACATGGATAACTAAATTTGGCTTCCTTAGGTTTTTCCCTGCTTACTGCTGTAGTTGGCTTTAGGCAGCCTGCACTTCCTGGCCTGTGGCCCTGTGTCATTTTGCTGCTGTAAGAGAAGGAGAGTGGCCAAAGAAAATGCAGATTACCTACTCCAAATCTGATAATCAAGCAGTGCTGCAAAGAGCTAATTCTATCTTCCTTTAACCTTCTCCATAAATTTGGACTCCACTGCAACATCTAGAACACACTCTACTGGGCTGGCAGATTTTCTGATCTTTTCCTTTTCTTAATTCTGCCCCTTTATTCTTTGTGATAACCTTCTTTATACTCATCTACAAGGTCCTTTTGTCCTTTATGTAGAGGATCTGGGGGAAAAATCCAAATTAAAATTAAATAGAGTTTTATTTGGGTGGGTGTTTTTGTTTCACCTATAGGCATATTAGGAATTCAGGTCTTGTCTCTTCCACCCCCCTTCCTTGGAAGAATCTTTAGGAGACTATAAAATTAGCAGTCTTACAACACTAGAGACACCAAGCAAGTAAAATTAACTGAAAAAGACAGTAATTTTTATTCAGAGTGTTTAGAAGAGTGTGGGGAATACTATTGTTTTGTAAACCTATATTTAACTCAAATACCTAAGAAATATGCTGGAACAAAGAGAAAAAGACTCAAACAATGCTACCTGTTCACAGAAATCTCACAAAGGTCTCCAGGAATTCTTTTGGACAAACTGTACCTCGATTCCTAATATTGCTATGGTAATCCCAAACTCTTAAAAAGCAGGCTTTTAAAAAAAAATGATGGAAGGGGATGAAGGAAAGCCAATGATTTATAGCTGCATCATCTTTAAAGAATTATATAAGCACTCTCATATTGTAAAAATAAAAATCTCCTGTACTTACTCTACAGTGGCAACATTAGTACACATTTCATTATTAACTTCCCCACATACTGTGAAGTTTTACACTGGTGCAGAACATCTGGTCTTGCTGAATGACACAGATAAATATACAAGCCCTGAATTTAGAAGCCACAGTAGTTCAGGGACACATGGAAAAAAATGCATACACAACTGATTTACGTGCATCATTACCCCAAAGAAAGCAACCAAATCATTTGGTAAGTGGTCATTTTATGCAAAGACCAGTTTTTATATGTGAGAGGCAATGATCTTTGGGGGTAGTATCTTTATTGAACCAACTGCAGGCTTGGGATAAAGTTAGAGAAGCTTTCAAATGCAAGGCATTCCTCATCAGGTCACTTTTTAGATGGGCAAATCTGGTTCACAATTGTCCATAGTCTTAGAATACCTATTCATCAAGTTTGGGTTTATGGATTACTGGTTCTGTTGTTCCCTCGGTCCCTCAACCTTCCTGGAGCAAATGCAGGAAGAAACAAAGACTGACAAAATATATGGCCTGAATTCTGGCTTGTGGGCAAGGCAGAAAAATACATCTTTGGATGGACGTTCCTTTGCCTACAGTCAACATTGAGCTAGCATCTCTGATGCAACAGACCCCACACAGATCTTGGATACAGGACCCTAATTCATTCAGTATGGGGGTGTTTTGTTTAAGTCTCCCTTAAAATCCAGCCCCTGCTCCTCCTCCCCAATTTGGTACCTACAATCACACCTCTAATGTACAAGAGGAAGCAGGAAGCAGCCTGGGAACACCATTGTACGCTGTGGAGATGAACTCTGAAAGGGATCCATCCACATCAGTATAGGCCAGACAGATGGGGGCAACACCAATGATCCCACAACTAGCGACAAGCCATCCAGTGGCAGGCAAAATGAAGCAGGGGCAGCAGCTGTAGAAACAGCCTGGGGCACTTTGCCTCTCCCACCACCACAGAGCATCACTGCATGGTCTCGTATTCAGAATATGAATAAATAAGGCATAAATAAGCCTTCATCTTCTATACAGCACCTTCACTATAAGAGCAGTTTCACTGTATTGAGCTGAAGAACAGCACAGCTCAGTTTACAGAGCAAATACCCTGGTCTATACAAACAGGGTACAACCAGGTTCATGGCAGCTCCACATGGGTATCAATCTGCTTTTGCTTTTCTCTGCCAACAGCATCATTATGCTCCAGGCACTGGCACTATGGTAGAATGGATGGTTTAGCAATTAAGGCCACAATACTGAGACTCTGGATAAATGGGTTTAAACATTAGCTCTGTGTGACCTCTGCATCTCACTGAACTGCCTATGAAATGGAGATAATACTTCCCTATCACAGTGGGTGTTGAAGCATTTTGATAGTATGGTAATGGGAGTCAGATGTGCACGTGACACACATCTGTTTGTTCTCATACCATTTCCACCTTCGCCTAACTTTCTTGGCTACTTGTGTTACAAGTAGCGACTGGTTTTGCTACAGCATGCAGCACTGACAGGAAGACCTTTTACTTACTCAGTACCAATATATAATGCTGATCTGGCACTATCTTCCCCCCAGGAATTACTTGCCTGTCCTCATTTAATTTGCTGTTTTCCCACTGTAAATCAACCAACAAAGATAATGTACAATGTTAGTAAGCAAACTGAAAGCAGGGGAATGGACCTCCTACTTCAATGCTCAAGTCAGACCCAATTATCAGCTCACACACCCTCCTTACTTTGGCTTTACATGCAGTCATGCACATCAGCTCTGCTTTTCAACTTCACTGGAAACCCTCAATACCAACCCTCTCATACGTGGTTTCTCATTCTTCCCAACTGGCAAAGATGTGGGGTGGAAAATTTTCCGGAAAATTTTCCGGTGCTTTATTTTTCTGTGGGAAATTTTCCATTTCTAAAAATTCATTGTTTCATAAAATTTGTTCGTAACAATGAATGGATGCCAATACAATATTAGCTGGGCACTTTCAAAGTTGTAATTAATGTTTTTCAGGTGATTATCCCTAGGAAGTGTGAGAGAGAGTACATATATGTTTTACTGATTGGTAAACAGGAGGGTAAATACACTCTCATAATAATTCAAACCAAAAATCAAGTTATGAATTCACCTAATTGGCTGTGCAGGTCAAATCAAAACCAAAGCACGGCATATCATACACAGTTCCTTGGGTGTGCTAAAATTAGTGTGTTAACAGTTTTCAGTGCCTTTGGGGCAGTTTTCCTTAAATTTAAACAAACAATGTAAGGAAAGTACATGCTATTGTCTTTACATTTTTACAAGTATTCTAATAAAAATCATTTCTTTCCACATAAAGCTTTGAATATAACATTTAAGCCACATTAAATGTGTTGTATTTAATTTTTTTCCAAAACAAATATTTCAGTTCAAATACTTGTGGCTATTGGGACATAAAATTAACATGGGGGTACTTTTTTTAGTTTTGTTTACTAAATATAAGTCAAATACATGTGCTAAATCAGAGCACAATCTATTTAGGGCATTGGAAAATTTTCCAGAAAACCCACATTTCTGCCAACAGGAAAAACTGTTTCACACCTGAGGATCTCAAAGCACTTCTCAAGGATTCCCAGTGCCTTGGAAAGGGAGTAATTCTGTTCAGAGTTAAACAGAGTTAAAAGGGTGTGCATGCCTTCTGTGAAAATAAGCTATTGTAGGTAGGAACGATATAGCATGTTCCTACTCAGCACATCTGTTTCCTGGGTGAATTCAGACTGAGATCTGCTTATTTCAGTAAAATTACACTTTTTTTTTTTTTTACTTCACTATAGTCTGTAGAGGCAGCACAGCTAAGTGAGCTGAATTTCATTCCTTCTTGTGCTTCAAATTTGTTAATTATTGGGGGGATTTTCAATGTTGCTCAACACTGGATTCATTCTCCCCTCAATTGTAATTATTCATATCACAGTGGCATCTAGGGACCCCTCTATTAGTCTTCATTGTGTTAGGCTCTGTATGTTTTCCTACTTTCCTGATCCCAAAGAATGCTATCTAAATAGATGGGACAAACCCTTGATGTAACAAGAGGTATAGAAAGAGGGAACAACTTATGCAGAGCCACACACAGGAGATTAGTAGCAGAGCTGGGAACAGAATAAGTCTTGGGATTCCCAGGCAAGGACCCAGAAACCTTGGAGTTTCCAGTGAGGTAACTGTTCATTAGGTATGTGGCCAATGAGGAATCTTGGACTTAGAGATTTCATCACTATTCAAGCCAGTAAAAACTGCTATGATCATCTAGTCTGGCTTCTTGCATAACATTGGCCAGAGTATGTCACCCAGAGCTTCCTGAATTGAGAACAACCTGTGGCTAAGCCACGGTATTTTTAAAAAGACATCTAGTCTCAATATAGTCCCAACTGATGGAGAATTCACCACACCCCTTGGTGAGCCATTTCCATGGCTAGTTATCCTCATGATTAGAACAACTGCATCTTATTTCTGTTTGAGCTTTACTAAATTAACTTTCTGGTTTCTTAAGATACCATAACCCCAGTGCAGGACACAGACCCAATATGGGGGACAGCAGTAAGGAAACAAGCACAGGATGCTATGCAAGGTTTGGATTAGTCTTCTCTGGTACAAAATCTTTTTACACATTATTTGTACTATTACACAACCAAGAGGCCAAAACGGAGCCTGGGACCAGTTCCCTACCACCTTGGTTTCATGATTCAGCATAAATCAATGTAAATAATTTAAAGCTGTAAAAGCAAGGCTTGACACAGAGGAAATGAAACAAATCTGAGTTTTAAAAGGCACATTCCTAAATGCTTATGTTTAAACAGCAGGCAGAGCTGAGCTGAGATGAGATGAGAAGAGGCACCTCCTGAGCAGGAACCATCCTGCATCAAGACAGGCTTTATAAAATGCAAGGTCTTTCCCCCAGTTCCTACCTTTCAGAACTTTTGTACACTAGAAAAAGTGAACCATTGATAGGTGGCCCAGTTACATTGCACAGATTTAAACATGCTGGCCATGTGGAATCAGGTTAATAATCCCTGCGGGCCTGCCCTGCACCATTTTAGCTCTCATATATACAACTTCATTCCCTAAACAGAACCTGAACTGTTCTAGGGATCACTGTCAAGACTTCTAACAGCACCAAACTGACCTAGAAGCGAGAGTCCCACTGAAGGCTGACACACGCATTTCTCATGTGCTTCTCAACAATGTAGCCCCTGTTTAGCAGGATTCAATAAATGGACTGCACATTTATATAGACAGTAGAAACACCCAGAAATATATCAGTAAGAACAAAAGCTAATCCTCTGGAAAGTCCATAAGTCCTCTTTTAGGGCAGACTAAAAACTCTTTGGGCAGGGACCATTTCTGACCAGTGCTTATATAAAACTTTGCATCCTGGGAACTGGTCCCTGGGTGGGAATCCTAGGTGCTACTGCCATACAAATAACTAACCTCCTTTAATAAAGGAATAAATGAAGAAATGGGGGAAGGAGGGAAACTCCCTATGGACAAGCTATCTCATCCATGCCCAACACAAAGTTCAGTGCACCTTCCTTCACCTAGAACTTGTCATTATCAGACACAATACTGGGTTACCTGGGCCTCGTGTCTGATCCAGTCAGGCAATTCTGGGTCTATGCCGGTTTCTCAGCTCAACTCTCAGAAGCAATACATACCAAATGGTCACCGGGACAGGGCAAAAGGAATACTTCAACTATTTCAACTTGTCTGTGCCCACATCACCATTAAAAACACTTGTGACCCGATGTGCATGTAGTCTTACTGAAACCCAGCCTATTCCAATGCGCGCTTAGCACAGTCAGTCTCTCTCTAAGATAGAGAAGGCATAAAGAAATCAATCAGAAGAGATGCTGAAATCATTAATGGCAAAAGGGAAATCCTCAGTGTTTCTACTGTTAGCTACTGAAGAATTTAGCACCTTGTTGCACGTCCCAATAAAGCACCATTGGCTTGGTGGACTATCCAGTGGAATCAGTGGGAACAGTTCAAATCATCTCCACCTAAGAATAAATATGTATTGGCAATGAAACCCTGGCCTCCCTGAAGTCAGTGGTATAACTTCCATTGGCTTCAATGAAGCCAGGATTTCTCCCCAGAAGTCTGGAGCTCAAAACACAAAATGCTATCCCCTCCCAACCTACCTACCTATGCACCCTCAAAAGTAAAAGGTTTACTAGGAAAAGAGTACAATATTGAGGTGTCCACTTATCAAGATTTAATTATTTTTGTAAGTATTCCCTGCAGAGTACTTATGGCCCATTATGTAGCATTATCATAAATCATTAAGGCTGATTACCAAAATAAATTAACAAAACATATTCTGAGGCACTATCTTTGCTTTAATGCATTTGTCCATTTATCAATTTGCAAGATTCAGTCATTCACAATTGCATCTCAGCTGCTTGCACCGTATGTATATAGTTTATATAGCTCAGAGGCGCACCCGTGCATGCATGCGTGTATCTGTATCTAAGAATGCCCTTTAAAATTAAGTTAGAAAAAACACCAGAAAAGAATTGTAGGGAACAATCCTTCATAGCACATAGATGGCCTGGAAGGAACCTAACAGACCTTCTCCCCTTTCAGTAAATTGTGTAATGCAGACAGACTCCACCAGGGAAATGAAGCTACTGAAGAGGAGTATCACTTTCCCTACATAGCTTCATTCTGTGCTTCTGTTTGCCATCCCATCCTATGTCTATGCTATTTGGACTATAAGTTTTTTTGAGCAGTGACCATCTTGCACGGTATGTAGGATCCAGCAGAGCAGGGCTCTGATCTTAGGTGGGGCTTATAGGAGCTATCATAACACAAATAAATGATTGACAGACAGAAACAACTAGGCTGAAAGCCACATTTTCTTCAGCAATTTTTAAACCCACACTTGTTAAAAAAGCCCAAGATTACTGGCCTGGTTTTCAAACACCCTTACTCAAGGCTGTCACAGCTATCATCTCTCTGGCTAAAGAAAACTAGCTACTGCCAGAGGTGGTCCTTAACTAACTGCAGATGTTCTTGAATGTGGCGGCTTCATCGCACTCCCAAATATGTATATTCAGGTTTATAAAACGCATTTGACCCTAGGTTTTGCCCTGCCTTAAAATACACATAGGATGACAGACCAGTGGATGGGCTTTAAAGAGCTTGGCAAAAACTTCAACAAAAGAATTTCATTTTTTATTTAACAACGTATGACAGATGTAATGGAAGGCATTTAACATTGCAATACCTAACCAACTCAACTGTTTATGTGCCAGAACATTAGGAAACCTCAGATGCCGGATTCATTGTTGATTTATTCACACAACATACATGGCCTGATTTGCCAGCAGGAGTTCTCTGAACTCCCGCTGAAATGGAGGGGACCCTCTAGTATGCAGCACTTCATGACATTAGGTTCATTTATACAAAAAGCTAGCTATACAGGTAGTTAGTGCAATGTAATCGCTATTTACCACATGGACTAGCATCATCACTCTGTTCTCCAGAAATGCCATGTAAAAAAAAATAATAATCAAGGAGTACATCTTCTATTTGGATCATTAGCACTTTGGGCAAGGACCAGATTTTTTCTGTGTGCTAATACTTTGCCTTGCGCTGTGGAGATGTCATCTGTGATTGAGGCTCCCAGCAACTACTGGAATATAAATAAATAACAACGTACCTAGGTTGAGTGAAAGTAAGTGGGAAGGCAGCTAGCTTTATTCATTCTCAAGATTTTCTGCTTTCCTTTCTGATAAGGACTGTACTTAAGAGTATAAAACCCAAAGCATTATTATCCCATTTGAAAGTGATTCCTCTTGGAATTAAAGATGTTAAAATATTATTTTCAAATATAAAACACTTGCATATGTCTGGCTGCACAGCTTCCACAAAAGGAGTGCAACTACCCTGGAGCAGGTGCCTAAAATTGCCAGCTAGTGAAGACTTCTACACACTGAAATGTCCTCCCTTCAAAAGATACAAAATAGCAATTTTAAACACCCGCTGTGGTCTTTGCCCCTACTGGCCATTAGTGCCCACCTGCAACTCATGTACCAAGATGTCCCTTTAGGCAGGAATAATGCTCTGTTATGGGAGACAACTGGAGAAAGAACAGATAGATGTTTCCCTAACTTTGGGTCAGTCTTTTTACAACAACCTTATTTGTAATAAGACTTTGTTTAGTGCTAGGGAGGAGGAAAACCTGACACAGCCTTGAATGGTCAAGAGGGCATTTTGCCATATGTATTCCTAAATGATAAACCACTTGCTCTATGATCACCGCAAAAATCATAGAAGATAGCACCAAAAGGGGACTTCATAGGTGCTCTCATCCACCCCATCCCCAGGCAGGATCAGCTATACTTAATGTGCACAACAAGGAGGGTCCCTTCACCAGTGGCCACACAGAATTTCACATAACAGAGCCCAGGGGCAGCTGGGAGTCCTATGTTACTACAAATGTTTATACGTTGATAATAAAACAACTTTTTTTTTCTAAATTGTACACAGTTAAGCTAAAATTCCCATTCCATAACATACCCAACTTGCAATATCATAAGATATTAACTACCAGTACTACTTGTACCCCTGACTGGCAAACTCCGAGAAGCACCTAATTTGTCATACCACTCTTTAATGCACTGCGCCTAAAGCAGCAAACTACAGAGATGAGGTAGTTTAAATTAAACACATGCACACATTCTTTGAGGCATGTTTTATGCCTTGGGATCCTTGTTGCCTCTGTGAGAAAAGAACAGATTTCAAAAGGAGCTCAGAATCCCACAATTCCCATTTGGGCACTAACATAAGTGCCTATTCTTGTAACAGAGCACATCTCCCAGCACCCCCTCCACTCTGAATGGCTATGCCAGGGGCATGTGGAAATGGGGATTTCCTTTTGTTTTCAATGGGAGATGCCAAGACCTAAGAATTTTTTAAAACCTCCCCAATCTGCCACATATCTTCTCCCAAAAAAGGACCAGCAATGGCCTCAGAAAAAAAGCAGTTTTTTCTATGTTTCCATTTTTTAAATTGCTTATTTCATGCTTGTTAAAGGTATCAAATTCACAGTCAAGGATCCCCAAACTTCTCTGATGCAGGATATAGTTTCCTTTGAGTTTCTGATATAGATACTTTCTCACTAGGGAGTAGGGCCAAGACAACCCATTCACTGCAAGAGGTCAAACAACCATCAGACCGGATGAGTTTTCAGTCACTTCCAAACCAGGCTGGATTCAAACCAATAGCCTGGGGTTTATAGGCTCCGTATTCTAAATACAGGTCATCTGTGCTTTCTAGTTCAACCTACTGAATGCTTTCTGTGACCTTTAGCTTCTACATACGAATTCTTACTTGCCAAGAACCTTACTTTAATTTTTAAATGCTTTTGTTTTGTTCTTTTACCATGCCTTTCTTAATCCAGACCATTGCTGTGAATAAATCAATAGGATTATTGATTCCAGTGTATTTACTTATTTCAATGACTATTGCACCCACCTCAGCAGGAAGGCAATCAATAATGAATGGAAGTCACGTGCCTATGGGCAATGTATGCCCTAGGATTTACATACAGCCCTTGGTGCTGATTATTACACTTTAGACCACTCAAAAGTGGTAACCATCAGCTGGTATTTACTGGAATCGCATTCATTTTGTATACAAAGACTGCATTTAAAACACCTCCAAGGACTTCAGACAAGGCATCTAAGAAAGCGGGAGACGAGTTAGAAAGTGGATCTATTTCTAACTCACTGGACACTGACTTACCTTCAGCTGAGGCTGGAAGGAGGACATACATCTACTTCTACTTTCTCACCACACCCAATCACTCTCTCTCCTTCCAGCAGTTATCAAGCATGGGTTTGCAGCTCCATTCAAGAAGCCTCATATAATTATCCCTGATCCGCTAAGAAATGCTTGAGCAATAATATGAGAGAATTGTAGTTTCTGTTTCATGATCTAGCAATTGCCCATGGGTAAGAATTCAGGTAACAATTTAAATGACTTGTGATGGGACTAGTCCTTTCACCCAATATAAATGAGTGTCTCTATGGTACAACTTGCAAACAACGATCAATCCGGTAAGTAATAACCCTACCGTAGCCCCCGAAAGCTAAAAATACTAAGCATCTACATAGGCAGACAAGGCTCTTTGGGTAAATCTGATATCTTTTATTAGACCAACTCAAATAGTTGGAAAAATTCTTCTTAGCAAGCGTTCGGGTTTAAATACCCTTCGTGAGGCTGAGGAAGCATCTGCAGTTGGCGTGTGTTCTTCCTGGATGGAATGAATAGTAAAGAAGCCACTAAGTATCTACATATGTATTTTGATGCAATGTGTTGGTAGATAAGGCCTATCAGCCTGCTTACAGCAGCTCCACATCATATGGTATTTTAAAGTAGCTATGGGTGATGCCGTGCTGTTTATTACTTTAGAAACGAACGCTGTCATTTGATATCACTGAAGTTATTGCATCTCAGAGAATTAAGACACTTTTAAACCGCTCTCTAATGCTTTATAAAAGTTTTTTTCTGGAAACAAAATGTCACTGCCAAATCGGAGAGGGCACGCGGTAGAGAGCAGGCAGCAGGCCCAAGTAAGACCCGGCTTACATAAACCGGCTGCACCCTCAGCGGCCCCGGCCGGCCGCCTTCCTCCGGACACGGGAGCTGTCCTTTCAGCACCACGACCCGCACACCCGGGCGGCGAGGAAGCGAAGCGAGCTTTCCCCGCCAGAGATCAGCCAGCCCCGGCTGCACATGAAACCAAGCTCCTAAATACAGCTGCCTGGGAGAGGAATTCAAAGACAACGACTGCCATGATGGGCTATTCCCCGACACTGTCCACACACCGACAACTTGTCCTGTAGCTTGATCCGCTTCCACGAGACTCCAGCACAGCACAGAAAATGCAAACCTCCCCCTGCTCCGCCAGCCGCCCCACGCCCTGCCCCCGCGCACAGGACTTCTCTTACCGGGCTCATCTGCGCGGTGAGGACCG
>NW_017728981.1:180564-180998 GCF_001723915.1 Gavialis gangeticus
TGCAAACCTCACCCTGCTCCGCCAGCCGCCCCACGCCCTGCCCCCGCGCACAGGACTTCTCTTACCGGGCTCATCTGCGCGGTGAGGACCGGAGCCGGCAGGCATGACCCCCTCCTCCCTCCCAGAGCCTCTGCTTGGGGACCGGGGGAGGGGGGGCAGGCCACGACAACCCCCTCCCCCCTTTTTTTTTTGCCGTGGGAAGGGCAGGGCGCCCGGCTCGTGGGTCCCCACGGGGGAAATGCTGCAGTGGTACAGGAGCCGGTCACAAGGCAGGTCCCCCCCGAGGAAAGCTGGTCCCCGGCGGTCTCATGCCGGCCATTTGCAAGGGGCCCAGCCCCGGGCAGACGCTCACCGCGCCCGCAGTCTCGTCCCCAACCCCCCCGCCGCCCCTGCCCGGCAGGCCGCCCCCTCCAGAAGCGCTGCCAGGCGCCCCC
>NW_017728981.1:182168-184025 GCF_001723915.1 Gavialis gangeticus
CCGGGGACGGGCGCCAGCCGCTTCCCCCCTGCTCCGGGGCTGTGCAGAGCGGGAAGGGAGGGAGGGAGGGAGGGAGGGAGGCGGGGGCAGGCCCGGCCGCGATCGCCCTCGTCCCCGCTTCCAAATGCGCACCGGTGCCCCCGAGGGGCCCGGCCGGGACACTTCCGCGCCGCGTTCCGCAACTGCTAACAACCCACCGTGCAGCCCCGAGCACACACTGGAGAGCTGGGCCCTGCACAAACGCAGGGCTTCCTTTTACCAAGCACTGATACCCACTGTCTACCAACACAGAGGTAGGGACGTTTTGTTCCCCTTTGCCCGATAAGGAACCTCACCACTCAGCGAGACCTCAGCATTACAGGAGAGCTGCACAACTTAGCTCTCGCTTACAGTGCTGTAAGTCTGGAGCAAGTTCACTGAAGTCACCAACATTTCTTATCAGATTCACCCAGAGAACCTTGTCTGACATCTTGTATTAGACCAACATTTCTTAACATTTACAAGAGTGTAATGAAGCAGGATTTGGCCCACAGCTTCTCTAAACATAGCAGAAAGGAAGAGGCAGCCTGGACAGAGCCTTGCAAGGCATTTGCAGCCTGGTTCGGATGCAGACAATGCACAGCTCAAGGAGTCTGACTAGATCCAAACCAATCTAATAGTGGCTGGGCTTACCAGTAATTCAGAAGCTGCATCAAAATGATATAAACCAATGGTGACCCAGTGTAAGTGTATTTGCACCAGCTCCATTAAATCAATTCGAAAATGGATTTCAGTTAAACTGGCATGCAACTGGACATGGCTTTAGCTTCCCTTTACATATCAGCAAGTTGGTCTAGACCTGTCAGAGCATAAGGCCTTGTCTACACACAGTTTTGTACCACTTTCCTTAGTACAGAAGTGGTTTCCTTAGTTCATTTTTACCACTGAGGTTAAAGGGCTCCAGTCCCCCTAGTGCAGAAGCAGCTAAACAGGTAATACGTTATAATGGTTACTCCTCTTCCCCCAACAGGACAGTTACACTGATGTAATGCACTTGCGTACAAATATAGTTTTGCCTGTATTGTGCAACTGTGGTGTTGTATCACTTTGCTTCCTCCAGTGAAGCTAAAGTAGCATACTTTGTGTTTAGATAAAGTACACAGCTTATATACCTTGCTACTGAATTTGGTCCAGATGTTCTGATTTGAAACCATTTGGAAAAAAAACAAAATCACAAGTTACTTCCCGGCCTCCTTTTGGGAAGAAGGGAGTTCTGGAAAAACTCTCCCCTCCAGCTGGACCTGTGTGGGCTGTACGCCAGGCCCAAGTACAATCCCAGGTCAACACTTGTCTGAATGTTTTTTGAACTAGTGCTTCCTTTGTATGTGTAATTAGAGCATAAAATGCTTCTCTTAGTTTAAAATGTCATTACAAAAGTTACTTTATTTTAAGCCGTGATATATTTTATTAGGCCAACTGAGTAGCTAGGAAAAGGTTTTTAGCAGCCTTTCGGGCGCAGCTACACTTCTTCAGGCACAGGGAGTCTGCTGTTTAATTTCAGCAAGCACTTAAGTCTGACCTGATGTCAATTAGATGAATTTTTTTCAAAAGTGTCCAAGTATCTGTGAAAAAGACTTAGATTTTACCTACTGTATCCACTGCACTGGAGGCTCTACAAGTGTTTGTAGGCTCAGATTAAGGCAGCACACGTGCTTAAACCCATTTAAAATTCTGAAAAGCAGCCACTTATTTTATGGGACCGATTTGAGACTTGCTAAGGGCCCCAGCTCTGCGGGAGAGGGGCGCGCTCACAGAAGAAAGTGAGTGCTGCAACTCTTGGAAGTGGTTAGGTGATCCCCAGACCTCTGGAAAAAAAAA
>NW_017728981.1:184696-192772 GCF_001723915.1 Gavialis gangeticus
TCGGATGCAGACAATGCACAGCTCAAGGAGTCTGACTAGATCCAAACCAATCTAATAGTGGCTGGGCTTACCAGTAATTCAGAAGCTGCATCAAAATGATATAAACCAATGGTGACCCAGTGTAAGTGTATTTGCACCAGCTCCATTAAATCAATTCGAAAATGGATTTCAGTTAAACTGGCATGCAACTGGACATGGCTTTAGCTTCCCTTTACATATCAGCAAGTTGGTCTAGACCTGTCAGAGCATAAGGCCTTGTCTACACACAGTTTTGTACCACTTTCCTTAGTACAGAAGTGGTTTCCTTAGTTCATTTTTACCACTGAGGTTAAAGGGCTCCAGTCCCCCTAGTGCAGAAGCAGCTAAACAGGTAATACGTTATAATGGTTACTCCTCTTCCCCCAACAGGACAGTTACACTGATGTAATGCACTTGCGTACAAATATAGTTTTGCCTGTATTGTGCAACTGTGGTGTTGTATCACTTTGCTTCCTCCAGTGAAGCTAAAGTAGCATACTTTGTGTTTAGATAAAGTACACAGCTTATATACCTTGCTACTGAATTTGGTCCAGATGTTCTGATTTGAAACCATTTGGAAAAAAAACAAAATCACAAGTTACTTCCCGGCCTCCTTTTGGGAAGAAGGGAGTTCTGGAAAAACTCTCCCCTCCAGCTGGACCTGTGTGGGCTGTACGCCAGGCCCAAGTACAATCCCAGGTCAACACTTGTCTGAATGTTTTTTGAACTAGTGCTTCCTTTGTATGTGTAATTAGAGCATAAAATGCTTCTCTTAGTTTAAAATGTCATTACAAAAGTTACTTTATTTTAAGCCGTGATATATTTTATTAGGCCAACTGAGTAGCTAGGAAAAGGTTTTTAGCAGCCTTTCGGGCGCAGCTACACTTCTTCAGGCACAGGGAGTCTGCTGTTTAATTTCAGCAAGCACTTAAGTCTGACCTGATGTCAATTAGATGAATTTTTTTCAAAAGTGTCCAAGTATCTGTGAAAAAGACTTAGATTTTACCTACTGTATCCACTGCACTGGAGGCTCTACAAGTGTTTGTAGGCTCAGATTAAGGCAGCACACGTGCTTAAACCCATTTAAAATTCTGAAAAGCAGCCACTTATTTTATGGGACCGATTTGAGACTTGCTAAGGGCCCCAGCTCTGCGGGAGAGGGGCGCGCTCACAGAAGAAAGTGAGTGCTGCAACTCTTGGAAGTGGTTAGGTGATCCCCAGACCTCTGGAAAAAAAAAAAAAAAAAAGTAGGAATTTTGTAAGTGCGTTCCTTTAATTATTTTTAGAGGAATCTGAGCCCTGGACCAACTTCTTGAATCCCAAACACTAAGAAACTTTTATAAGAAAATGCAAACCTCACCATGCCCCACCAGCCGCCCCACGCCCTGCTCCCCACGCACACACAGGACTTATAACAAAGGAGCTATACAGAAAAAGTGATGCTTACTATACATAACATTTGTTATAAACCCTTTTTCCCCAAAAAACAACTAAAAAACCCTCCAAAACAATAATGACAAAAAAACCCCCCAGTTTTTAAAAATAGTTTACACCACATCTTGTGTCTTAAGAAGACTGGCCAGTTGTGCAATACATTTGAGCTATTCCTGGAGATGTGTACTATGGTACTTTTGAGATCATTTGCATATAACTGGGGCAGGGACTTCCATTTATGACATATCTGTGCACTCTCCAGCACAAGAGGCTTACAACTTGCTTGAGCCTCTAGCTGATATAAACACAGGACAATTTATTTTATTTTTTTTTTAATCAAAAGACAAAAACTGTTTTTGTACTTGCTAATTAAAAGTCCCATTGCTGTAAATATAAATAGAATTAACCTTTTAAACCATTTCAGTTATCTTCTCAACTCCTACAATAACTTCCTCTAAATCTATGAGAGCTGCACGCACATCCACTGTTTTCTGCATCATCGCCCTTTTCCAAATCCTGATCTCTCAGACCGCTATCTTTTCTGCTGCACCTTCATTTCCCGTTCAGAGAATAACCAGAACTGAAGTATTTTCCATGGCATGTCAAGACCCTTACCCAAAAGTTCAGGTTGAATGCAAGTAGATTACAAACTCTTTGGAGCAGGGATTTCCATTTACTACATGTTCATACTGTGCCTAGCAAAAGTGAACTGTGACTTGGTTGAAACCCCTAGATCAATGTTCCTCAAACTGGAGTACACATAGCCCCTAAAGACTGCAAAAAAATGACACTTAAAGTGGTATTGCAAAATATCTATGATATGTAGACAAGGGTGGGCAATTGTTTTCATCCTGTTAGAATTTTCAGTAATTTTCTAGCCCTGAAAAAAGGGCAAGGAATTGAAGTCTCAAAAAATATTCACAATTCAAAAAACAAACAAAACAAACAAACAAACAACAAAAAAAACCACAAACATTTGGATCAGGTCAATCAAACACATTCACACTTTTTTGTTTAAAATTTTACTTTACTTAAAATTATGTTTCATGACAAAAATATATTTTGAGCAGAAAGAAATAGTTTCTCATGTGCTCATTTTGAAAATAGTGAAAGGGACATTTTGAAACTTCAGAATTTTTTAAACAGGAAGTTCACCAAAACAGATTTTTTCCAGCAAGAGCTTTTGGTTTCAGTAAAGAGGCATTTCTTGGCTAGCTTTTGTCAAAAAAATTCCCAAACAACTCAAATCCTAACCCTAATGACATGCAACTACAGCCCACAAGTAACGCATATAACCGACTGCCATATTCATGACTGAATATTGACCATATTGAAACTGTACAGTCCTTTTGGGTGATATCACAAGAAGCAACACTAGGTTTCCTCTTTAAGCACACAAAGGAGATGCAGCCAGTGCTGAAAAGAAAGAGTCGAAAACTGATATCCAAAGAAAATTGTGGCTTTTTAGATACAGAACTAAAGTATCTTCTCTTGTGCTTGGGCAAACAGCTACAAACCTTGCTTGCTCTCTTTTGAGAGAAGTGTCCAAGTTCTGATGCTTCCTGGCTAGAAGTACCAACAGTGAAATCCTGGCTCTGTTGAAACCGTGTCAAAACTCCCACCGATTTCAAAACACTAGGATTTCACCCAAGCCTCTAATATTCAAAGCACTCTCAATGCCCACTAATGCCAATGCGAGTAGAAAGAATGGAACGTCAGGTGGAAGGGTCTTAGCACCTGATAGTGCTGAGAACCTCCAGTAGCACCCTGGCCAACCCCTGTGGCTGTAATCCAAGGCCAGGTTCTTGATGATTCAAAGGGTTATGGGATTTATTTGTCTACTAGCATAAAAGCCTGTCAAAAATGATGGGCAAAAAATAGGCTACTTGTTATAGGGTACCATGTTTCTGCTATCCACTGTCTCATTACCAACTTTAGCTGTTCTGCCTGGTCTTCTGCTATACAGTGGGTATCCATCAACATTTCCAAGCATCTTCTCTCTAAACTCCTTTGGATATTTCTTCAGACATTGATGATTTTCCATGCACGGTGCATTTGGATTCAATCCTCCACACAGTCTGTGAATCATACATCTCATCACAATGGCCTTTGCTCAACAGACAATGCACTGTTGCATGACTGAATTTTTTTTTAAAGTTCTGGTAATGCTCGTTGTTCCGATTTGTTATCAAATCCTGCATATACTCTGGAAACAGTCTTCTTGGAGGCGGAATCACTTTACCCTTATGACAACTCAGGAATTGGCCATCTGATGGTCTTTCAGCTTGGAAGTTTAAAGGAGTAATAAAATTGGCACACCATGTTCATCCATCTACAACTATGTTCCTCAATTTCATCTTCATCGAATCTATTGTTGTCTACTCTTTCAGCCTGTCTTCTATTGTCTATGGAAACCCCTTGCCTTTCCATTGCATCTCTTCTATGACATTCTCTTTGCTCATTTGTTTCACTTTGTCTTACTCTTGCCATTCTTTCTGCATTCAATTGCTGTCTATTCTCTGCTTCACCTTGGTAAGGGTGTTATGAGTTAGAATTAAAGTAAGGGTGTTAAAGGACAATTTTTGCTCAGATATCGAGAGTACATCATAGCTAATTGAAATCAGTCACTAAGAGTCCAGAAAAGTGAGCACAAATACATTTTTTTGAGCATGACAGACAGAATGACAACACCAATTAAGCAAATTATTATAGAGGATAATTCAGCATGTCTTCAAAATAGATTCTAAAACAACCTGGTTTCAAACCCAATATATTATTTATGGGCTTGGTTTACAAGCACAACACAGTTTTCACGTACAGTTACACATGTGCCAAGCTGTCATACAGATGAACATCATTGTGTCATGTTGGGTTTATCTCAAGGACATAGCTTATGCTAAGAGGAGAGGCCTGGAAATTCAGTATCAAAGCTGGTCTACCACTTGTCTGTGACATCACTCATCACCCAGCAAGCCTTTTCAGGAGAACAGCAAATTATGAGTGTAAATACAAAGGAAAAATACTTCCTCTCTCTCTGTTCTTTTAGCATTTTTCTCCCACCCCTTGTTCATAAGAGTGCAGCACAAAGACTGGGGCAGTCTCCCACTATAGGTCTGTGCAGCACCCAGCAATCTCCAATGATTACCATAGGCACTATTGTGACACAAATACCTTACTGAAAACTCTATAAAGAATCTTCTAATTCCCTGAAAATTATTTCAAAGTTCTGGGGTTGAAATGGAGATGATGGACCTCTCTTTTAAGAAGAAACACAATGTGTAGTGCATGTCTCTCTAGCTGTCTAGGATTTAGTTTCCAACTCCCCACCCCAAGCCCAGCCCTCAGGATGCTCCTGAGCAGCCACTGCTAGCAAACCAATGCAATGCATCTCCCAAGAGAATGCTTGATAAACTCCTCCAGTCAAGGTATGGGCAAATGATCGAGAGTGAACATGCCTTTTACGAGGCAGCATGGATTTTTTTTTTTTAAGGCACGAAGGTCTGATAGGTGGACACTGGTACCTACCCTAGAGAATGTACAATCCAAGTGTATAAGATAAGCCATATTTTAACAGACAAGACAATGAAGGGGCAATAAGAAAACTTGAGTTCTTTGCCTCTGACTTGTTATGTGAACTTGGGCAAGTCACTTCCCCTCTCTACTCTCTGATGGCTAGAAAATGATATTTAGAGGTTTATTTCTGGGAACTGGCTTGTAGATACATTAGAATAATAGCCCAGAACAGCTGCAAGGGTTAGCTGATTTCTAAAGGCCTGGTTGTCATACACACAGTTCTCACAGCCTTTGAGGCAGACAGGGTATCTAATCCAGGCAAGCAACAAAGCCAACAGATATACACACAGGCTGGCAAATTGTGGGCATATACAACACTGTTCCATAACATGAGAGAAGGTGGCACTAGCTCACAAGGCCTAGAAATGGGGGCCTGAAAGTTCCAGTTTTGGAGAAGCAGACCAAATTAGGAAAAGACCTGGAAAGCCCAAATTAGGATGTGTGCATATGGTGGATTTGTGAAACAAAGGAATATGCTGGAAGGACAGAACATAAACAATACGATGACCACAAAAAGACCAAATCAGCGATAGCCATGAATAAAAGAAGTCACAAAGAAAAGTATTTAAACAAAAATGGAAATTTAGAGCAACAAAGGGTCCTCATCCCCAAGAGGGGTCCTTGAGAGGGAACCTGAGGCATCATGGACAGAGGGAACACCACCAGCCCATCTCATCCACCCCACTGGAGGACTGGGCCTTGGCCTCCAACCTCCAGGCTGCTGCCATCTGACATTCAAGAGAGAACCTCTGAGTGAAGCTCATGACTGGGCCAGATGCATCTCCAGTCTGATGGCAGCCCTAGGATTGGTATCGATAAAACTGCTTGAATGATTTTTTTTCTGTTACCACTATATATCAATAAATTTGCCTATTATCAAATAGAAAGGTTGTGGTCAGTCTAAGGGTTTTAAGTGCCCCCAGAACAAGGTATCTGGGTCCTATATCCAGTGCCGACACCCTCCCTTCCACACTTTACTGGTCTTGTCTGCAAGGTCCCTGGGGCAGGGAGAGTCTCTCACTTTGTGTCTATGCAGGCCCCAGCAAAATGGACCCTGATCTCAGATGGGGCCACTGCACACCACTGCAATTCAAATAATATTGAAGCAATGACTGCTTGGAGTCAATACAAACAGAACTTGCTCCTCCTTGCTCCAAATGCACAGATTTCTATCACTTGAGCTAGCTATATAGGGCCCCATCATACACAGCTGAACTGCTCATACATACTAACTAATTCATTACTTTATTGATTGCTTATGTTCCACCCTATCTACCTAAAGGTACAGAGGAAAGAGCTAGAAGATTTATAGGGACAGTTCTGGGAAGCACAGGTAGGCACAGTGGAAGAGATGCAATTTCTTAAGCTGCAGTGAACAGCATGCTCTCTCCTCCACAAGCACAGAACGGAAAACCCTTTCCTGCAGACAGATGGGGAGGTGCCCCACTATAGATCCTAAATGCAATGGTGAAATTTACTTTTTCATGGCTCAGTACTTCCCAGTAAATCACTCTGCTTCTATAGGGTTAGGTCAGCTGCCCAAGCTAAGCATACCTCCAGTCCACAACAAAAACCTAACCCTCATCTTGGGCTAAGAAAGCCAGATTGGGTATTCTGGATATTTTCAAAGAACCTCTTTCATAATTTCTGACATGCTTCTCTTGTACCTAGGAGAAGTTTCTCATAAACATCTGCAAGAGTGCCTCCTCCTCCAAATACCTTCTTAAAAATCTCCTGTGCTCTAATGCCTACAAAATGCTTGCCCAAGGTTAGGCGGCTGGTGTGCAAAGACCTCTGGCCATCATGCTACCCACTACTATCTATATTTCCTTTATACATTTTCATCTTGTACTAATGTTGGAGGCACTTTGTGATGGGGATCATTTTTTGGTTCTGTGTTCATACAGAACCCAACACAATGGAAGGTGAGTCCATGACTGGAACACTTATGTGCCACTATAAACCAAATAAGAGACTTTGGGAGATAACTGTGAGACTAGTTAGGTGCCTTATGCCCCAGGGATACAGACTGTCAGACTTCTGTCTCCAGCAATGTCAATCTTTCATCAGTGGGAAATTTAAAAACAAAACACAAAACACAACATTTCACCATGTGAAAGAGGGGAAAAAAAAAAAATCACTGTAGTGGATCAGTAATCAGACTAACAGTTAACCATTCTCTCTCATTCCCTTTTCAAGTATTTAATTAATCAAGGGGAAGAGTCTCCATTTGCTGGAAGCAAGAGGTTCCCATTAGGATTACTGAGTTACATGGAAGTATCAAGGGAGAAATAAGCTCTAAGTATTTTCTATTTCTATTCCTCTGCTGCTAAAATACTTGGCTTATGCTGATCAGATGCCAGCCACATCACTTTTTATACCCAATGCCAACACTGAGGGTGCTGAAGGAGTTAGAATCATAGAAAATGAGGTTTGGAAAGGACCTCAGGAAGTCATCTAGTCCAAACTCCTGCTCAAAGCAGGACCATCCCCAACTAAATCATTCTAGCCAGGGCTTTGTTGAGCCAGGTCTTAAAAACCTCCAAGGATGGAGGTTCCACTACCTCTCAAAGCAACTCATTTCAGTACTTCACCATGCTGATGTAGTTGGTTGATGTGATTACAGAACCACTGGGCATTATCTTTGAAAACCTATAGCAATTGGGAGGGTTCCAGACAATTGGAAAAGGGTAAACGTAGTGCCCAACTGTAAGAAAGGGAAGAAAAAGGGCCTCACCTCAGTTCCTGGAAAAGGCATGGAGCAGGTCCTCAAGGCATCCCCTTCAAAGCACTTGGGGGAGAAGGTGATTAGGAACAGTCAGCATGGACTCACCAAGGACAAGTCATGCCTGGCCAACCTGATTGCCTTCTATAATGAGATGACTGGCACTGTGGATGCGGGGAGAGCAGTGGATGCGATATACCTCGACTTTAGCAAGGCTTTTGATACAGTCTCCCACAACATTCTCACAAGCAAGCTAAGGAAGTACAGGTTGGATGAACAGACTGCAAGGTGGATAGACAGCTGGCTGGATTGTTGGGCTCAGTGGG